>NC_057864.1:400847772-401171272 GCF_019393635.1 Dromiciops gliroides | reverse complement strand
AAAATGGGTCTTTCAAAGGGTCCACTTACCCACAATTGTCCGACCATCACCTCCTAGTTTAACCCGAAGAGGATTTCCTTGAGAGTCCTGGAGGTATCTTCCTTCTGAATTTAATACCAACCCCCGATCAAGATCCACAACCTGTTAGCCAACAAAGTGAAAAGAAAGAAAGTGTTGGTCCTGCTTCAGTTTTCATTCATTGATCCAAGAGATTTATGTAGGAGGCTCTCATGAAAGAAAGATCAAATGTAAACAAGCAAGAATCTTCCTGTCTCTGGTATTCATGATTTTTTTTTAAATTAGGGGAAATATAGTCATCTTTTACATTTTGCATTTTTAACTTTAAATTGAAGTAAAAGATATTCCCTATCATAGTTTGCAATTTAATTGTGTATCTGCATATTTGTGCATACATTTCTGAAAATACTTGTAATGATGACTAAAAAATAATTTACCCATATATTTCCATTACCTGAATGACTATAAGCATTTTATAGCCTAATATTTTTAATATAAGGAGCAAAAAGTACCAAGATTACAATGCTAATCATTTATTTGTCACTAAGCCCCATTTTCCTTTTGCAAAACATTTTCACAATTATGTAATCTTCAGGATTCTTCAATGCTTTAGATATCTTTAATTCTGTTAGTACAGTTGCTTACTCCCCTGATCCAGATGTCAGCACCTTTTATAACTTAATTTTAAATGATCTTCAAGAATTTCTGTGGCCAACTCCTCCCCTCCCATCACCTTGTGGTCAAACTGGCAACTGGCATTTCCAAACTAAGCTAATTTGGTTCTCAAATAATAGATATTTGGTTCCATATAGGACCTGACATAACAATCTTTAAGAATCTAGAGTCAGTTGAGAACTATCTTTACATTTCACGGAAAATTAAAAAAAAAAAAAAAGAATCTAGAGTCTATGATGGGGAAAAGAATGTCAGTAGAGGGGTATCCAGAATAGATCATGAAGTAGTCATTATACTAATAATCATATTTCTTTTATATATCTAGAAGTCAGGGCAATGAGAATTTCATTCTTTGATATACTTATGAAAATAAATATTTCTTTGTTAAGCCAGGATATACATTCTTCTTTTCTGCCAAAAATAATAGAGGCAGTCAATTTTAACTGAGTAGGTACCCTGAATTCCAATGCTTTAAAAAGCATTGTTAATACTAAAATATCAGTGGTCATAACAAAAGGAACATAAACAATGTGTCACTTGATGCCCTACAATATCACATATACACAGATTCCCACATTCTAACACTCCAAACATGAAAAAAAAAAATCACTCTTTGTACAAACAAGATTAAAATTCCCTTCAATGAATAGAATTATGCTTGGCCTTATCAATTAATCAATAAACAAGTAATCATTGAGAATCCACAATTGTTATAAAGGTATTGTGTTTGTTGCTGGATTGATAATTCAATTAAGATTCACTTATATTAATTCTGTTTTGGAATACACCCTCTTTTCAAATATAAATAGCTTGTATATAAGTGCAAGATTTTATGTGGGGGTATATTTAATCTACTCAGTTTCTATGAATTTTCAAGAGTTCATATCTTAGAAATTACAAGATGTATTTGTATATTACCTTTACACTTCTAAAAATACTTATTTTCTTAGGCTGGGGATTTTATCATTTACTTTTCCTAATTCCTGGTCCTTTGAGCCTTTGAGAGATAATAAAACTCCTGACCCTGACATTCAATGCCTTCTATAATCTTGCTTCAATAAAACTATCTAACCTTCTCTCTTATTGCTCTCCTTCACATACCTTACCTTATGGCCAAACTAGTCTATTCTCCATCAACTATTCTCATTATTTACACTCCTATTCCCATACCTTTGTTCATTTTTTGGATATAGAATCCTCCCCCTTGGAAGGAATAAATCCTTCCCCTTCATCTCCTTCTGTTGAACATGATGCCTCTTCTAAGAAGTCTTCCATCACTACAAATAAAAGTGAATTCTCCTCACTTTCTCATAAAGAAATTTCTCATGGAGCTTTGTTTGGCTCTTCTTTGATATTGTCACATTCTATCCTGTATAATACTAATTTGTAAACTACTTATAAAATATCCCCATTATAATATAAGCTCCTTAATGGAAGAGACTATATAATTTTCATCTTTGTATTATAGACAGCTTGCACAAAGTTAGGGAATAAAGACTATTCCTGTGATTAGGAAATTCCTGGCAGGAAAGGTTCCTTCTACCAAACCAAGTCACCACCTTCTCTACAAAAGAAAGTCTTAGAGAGTTGCTTAGAGCATGGAAAAATTATATGATGGATATATAAGTCATACAGCTAGGTGGGACTTGAACCCAAGTCTTCTTGGCTTTGAAGCCATCTTTCTATCCACCACACTATATTGCTTCTCCTATTGGATCTATAACTGAAGGTTGTTATTTTTTAATGAGGTGTTCTTTTTTCAAAATTGTAGCTTATCATAGTCCTAACCCAGTTAAATCAAGTGTTCTTTTTTCAAAATTGTAGCTTATCATAGTCCTATGAAAGCAATTCTGGTTTAAACATCAAGCAATCAATAGTATACATCATTTATTCTAGCCATAGAGTCATTATTAGGAAAGCCAAAAGGAGATTTAATGAAAAGTGCTCATTAGTCTTGGCTATAGCTAAGAACAAGGAAGATCATTGTATCTATTTTTCCACAGAACTACCATTTCTTTTCCTTCAATAGCATCAAAACATCTTGTATGTGTAAAGAAGTTTACCCTACCCACTTTGTTCCTTGAGGGCCATTGATAATTCTCTGTCCACTTAGTTGTCCATTACTACCCGGAAGTACTTTCCCATCTACATTTGGTCTGCCATTATTACCTATGCAGTACAAGAGAATAACAGAACTGAATAAAGTCAATAGGTCAAGAAAGTTTGTTTTATACCAAAGTTTTAAAGAAATACTTCACAACGTATAAGAAAGACAACCAGGGTTTGAAACCACTGGTTGAGGTATCAGGTTGCAAAAGGACTTAAGCTGTGACTTGTACGTTTTCATCTAAACCTTGGATGGGTTTAAGAGTATTAAGAGCACAATAATGGCTTGGTTATTCTACAATCGCTGGAGAAGCAGGTGTTGTACCTAAATGAATTTTCCACACCATAACCATTTTTTGAATAAAACTTAATAAACATATTGCATGTTTCTTTTTTTACTGTAATAGAGTTTAGTAAGCATATGCATATTTTAACCTTTTCATAATAAGATTTTCATTGTGAATTATTGTAGTATGTTATAATAGTCAAGCCTCATGTAGTAAATATAGTATCGTATCATATAACATATATCATAATATAGTATAGTATAGCATATAGAAATTACAGGGAAAATATGGGAGGCGATGAAATTATAAATGGCTCCCATGTCACTTAGCTTTGAAAGCTATTCTGTCCCTCCCTTTTCCTGTGGCTTCTCCTAGACAACAGTTTACATATGCTAATTACTTTAAAATGTTTGTTGAATTGCATTGGGCTGACTTGACAATAATTGCTACTTCTAATCAGCTGCCTAATTTTACACTGAATGAAGACCCAAGCAATTACCCCTTTCCTGCTGGGTAAAGTATATGGATTTCTTAACAAGTATATGCAGTTCAGAGGGTTTTATCCTTCTATTTAATTTATGCTTCTCATTCTTTTCTAGATGGTTGAGGCTGTAGTAAATCCACTGCCTTTATTAATGTATGCAGTATTATTATATTAATGTATTCAGCTACGCTTTATTCAGATGATAAACTAATAGACAAAGACGACGTCTTCTGTTCATTTATTCAATGAACTATGTATTGAATGACTTCTATATTCAGGCAACTAACTATACTAGGTGCTAGCTAAATAAACACATGCAAGTTTAAGGCAAAACCCAAACTCCTAGTTCATACTGAGATGATGTAGATACCAGTCCACAGAAGAACAGATTCTATCCTCACTTATAAAAATGTAAAGCTCTAGTTGTTTGCTGAACAAATTTGTCTGTAGTGCTTCTTTCTTATATCAGTCTTTAGTATATATTTTGTGAATATAACACAATAGCTGAAATACTGAACCCAAGCATATCCAAAGCATCTGAGCTTTCCCTAGCTCATGTTCAGATGTTTGTTTGCAAAAAGTGTTGCAACTCAAGTATATCTAAGTATTTTGAATAGGCTGACCTTGTAAAAAGAGTATAAATCCTTTGTCAGACTCAGGGGTAGAATTTGACAATATGGTTGGACACAACTTACAGGACCAAGAATATAGTTCTGCCCATGCAAGAGCTACAACACATGTCACTTATGAAAGAATCTTATTTTTTAAAAAGTTGACCAAACATTTGAAAGAACAAATTACCTGGTCTGTAAGGAGGTCTCGCAGGGTATCTTGAAGGTGGGTTCCGTAATCTTGAGTTTAGCATTCGTTGACGTAGTGAAAGCATGGGTGTGGTGGAAGAATAAGTAAGGGGAGCATGGGTGGTAGTATGCAAGGGTGTAGTGCTGATGGGACTCTGGGTACCATGGGGCCGTGGAAGAAATCTCGAAGGGGCATTTGGGAGTTGTGAGGTTCTTGGTGGAGGAACAGGACGTTTTAAAGGAGTAGAGTTCTCTTCTTCATTGGATCTTACTCTATGAGGAAAAGGAGAACTTACAGACTTCTCCTTATCCTTACCAACATTTCGATTTATGTATTTACCAGCAGAGGAAGGTGGCCACTTTGAAACTGAAGAAGAAACAGAATCTTCCTCTTTGTCCCTTCTTATATATTCTCTATCATCATCTTCATCATCATTGTTTGAGACTGACTGATGAGACTTCAGGGAAGATGACGAGGGACTTTTAGAAGGAGGCTCTACTTTTGATGGTGTGGATTGGTACCGACTCTCCTTTTTCTCCAGCTGGGGTACTATTCTGCTAGGGGCTCGAGCACGGGAATGAAAAAAAGGCAATATGGGGTTTTCATGGGTTTCTCTGGAGCTACTGGAACTGCCAGCTGGCAAAGATGAACCTGAGCCTCTGGAAGAAGGTGAAGAAGTATGTCTGCTTTGGGCCTTTTCATCAGCATTTCCAGACTGAGTCCCTATTTGCTGCTGTTTGGAAAGGGATGAGGTAGGAGATAATCCATCTTTGTGATGGGTAGAATGTGTATTTATCCTGACATCTTGGTCCTCCAATTCTGTGCTGTAATTCTGGCTATCATCATATCTACCTTCCGATTCTTGATGGCTCTGTCGGGAGGCTTGAGGTGGGAACTTCCCTCTAGAGTTGGCAGAAAGGGTAGACTGACCAGCTCTTGCTTTAAAAGAAGGGTGAGAGTTGGAATGGACATCTTGTGATGAAGAATAAGAATTTCCTGGTACAGAAAGCAATTGTTTTGATTTGGCCAATGGATTTTCCATTTCTTTACCCTGATGGTCATGAAGTTGATGTTTAGAAGTAGAAGGATGCCTTTCTGAAGAAACTGCTGCAGACCTTGAGTCTTGGCCATTCGTTACCCTTGTAGGTACACTGGACCCTGACTGGTGCTGAGATCTTGTAGAGGGCCTTACTCTGGCAGGAACCCCTTCTGTTCCTGTGTTTTGATGAGCATCTTGTGTATCAGATGAGGATGATTGAGAAGTTAATGGAGACTTCGCATTTTCTGTGAGGGGCACTTTTCGGTGGGCACTTGATACTCTCTGGGAGATTCTTCTCATGTGATCTGAACTGGGTGAAGTAGGTTGCCTTGAAGAAGAAGGCAGATGATCATTTATAATAGTAGAGGGAAGTGGTCTCTCCTCATCATCTTCTTCCCTTTCCTCCTCATCTCTATCAATATTTGAACCAACCCTAGGATCAGAAATACGATGAGAATGAACCCTAGATGATGTTGTAGATTGAGGGGAGCTAGAAGGCTGTGAGCGGGCAACTTGGCTACTGCTAACCCTGTTAGGGTATCGACTGCTGGAAGAAAATGGCCTGCGTCTGGGAAAATTTAAGTTCCCAGAGATGGGCTGACCTGCTGTCAACCTGGAGCGAAAGGTGGAAGAGGTAGAATCTGTCTGCCTCTTTTTATCCTCTGCATCATAGTCTTCATTGCCATCATCGTCTGAGCCATTTCTTTCATCTGGTATCTGCTTCATTGAGGGGAGGTGTGAGTGGGTGGGACGATGGCGAGCTGGAGAAGAAAGTGTGGACTGCGATGGAATGGCAGAGTTGATGGCTCTTGCCTCCTGATCATTTTTCAGCACACGAGAATGAGATCCAGAGTGAAATCTGGTTGGCAACGCCCTTGGAGTTCCCCCATGGGAAGAAGTTCTTGTTGCTGGGACTAGAAAACTTGGTTTCTCCTCCCAATTCTCTGATGGAGCATTTGTATGAGCAGGCAAATGTGATTTTCCTTCACCATGTGTAGGACTTTTCTCCCGGTGTGTGACAGACTGTCGATTTGATGGTACAGTCAACCGAGAACGCTCTGTAGTTTGAGAAGCTGGTTTCCCAGGTGACAGATATTTTGAGTGCAGAGGGTCTTTAATATGTCTTTCTTTCTTGTCATCGTCATCATCCACTGGGTCATTACTAGTGTTTTCGTGAGATGGATTAACAGAAGTGACTCTGGAAGAAGGATGATGAGAGTTACGCATTCTCAAATGCTTGGTTTCATCATCGTGGAGAGATGAGGATGATGGAGATGTAGAAGCAGACTGTGAATCCTGAGAGGAAGATGAAAAATCACGTGAATCTATGTTTGTCTTCTGGGGTAATGTGGGAATGCGAGCTCTCACTGGGGTCCTTCCAGGCCCTAAGACAGAATGAAAGGATCTACTTGGTAATGATGGCCTAACATTTCTCTTGGTATCTTGGATCCTAGACTGTGCTGTTGGTGACTCTGAATGAGAATGTAAGTCATCATCAGTGACTTCGGTTGACTGGAGGTCAGAGCCTAATTCTGCTTTCTTTTTAGGGGGTAACTGTGATTTACTGAGGACCTCACTATTAGTCAAAAGTTTATTCTTTAAATCACGAAGTGGGGCTTTTGCATCTCTCCCCTTGGGGGAAAGAGATGAATGAATGTGTTTAGAGGAGGGAACTTTTTGTGAAGGCTCAGGCTTCTTAGGATCCAATTTGTCTTCCATAGTCGTTCTCTGATGAGCATTTGGATCACTGGTGACAGCTGCAAGAGAGTTGTATAGAAAATTAACCACAGCTATAAGGCAATAAATAATTATTTATGATAGCATGAGAGAAAGGATAGAATCAACCACTAAAAACATACCAACTAATCTATTAGAATAACAAATAACTTTTTTTTTCCTGGTCACAATAACCAAAAGGAAAGATGTATTTCCCTTTATGTAAGATACATGATCTGAAGGGGATAAAAAAGAGTAAATAATTTGAATTTCTATAAACTGGATCAGGTTTTAAACATTTTAAAAGAATTTTATTCCTTTATACTTAATAGCAATATTTAGATTAATCATGAGGTGAATCCTTTAGTTAAGCAAAGGATCTGTTTGTAATGTGAGTAATCAACTCCAAATTATCTGCTTTGTAAGTTCAAATTTTGCATATCAGTTTGTATTAAAGTAAGCTACCCAAATATAATTTTCAAAGTGTCCTAAATGAGATGGAGCAGTGTGGCACAGGCATTAAGAAGTCCTGGGTGAAAATCCTGCCTCTGTCATTTTTGAGTTATATGACCATAGACAAGTTGGCAAATCTCCATGTGCCCCAGGTAATGCCATTAGATTTAGCTAAAAAGTCATTGTTGTGTTTCATTGGTGGAAAGAGTTTCCAAAATTTTAGTTTCCCACACTGACAAAATTACACAGACCTTCCCCATAGTTGCATACTAATAAGCTAGAATAGGGCGTTGTTGTTTTTTTGTTTGCAGGTTAATGAGTGTTAAGTGACTTGCCCAGGGTCACACAGCTAGTAAGTGTCTAGTGTCTGAGGTCATATTTGAACTCAGGTCCTCCTGAATCCAGGGCCGGTGCTTTATTCACTGCGCCACCGAGCTGCCCCCTAGAATAGGTTTTAATATATGCTAAGGGATAAGAATAATTTTGATACTGAATTACTGTTACCCAAAATTACACAAAGTAGAGTACCTGACCCACATGTTGTACTCTCAAAGTCACCAAAAGGCTTTCACATTCCCTGTTCTCCAACATATGCCCTCTTCCCTGTCTTCTCTGATGCCTGCATCTTCTTTCAAAAGGGACAAAACCCTCCTTTCAAAATTAGAAAGAAGGCTTAGAATGTAGCAGGCCTTAGGTGTATGGCTAATAACAGAGCCTTTCTTAAGAACAAGATTTAACTGAGGGTGGACCTGAGCGCCTAAGAGCAAGTTAGTGTTGTGGATAAAGGGTATAGAAAGGGAAGGCTGGGAGATCCAAAAGTAAACTTAATTTTCTTCAAAATTTAACTTAAGAGGTGACCAGGGTATCTCTGTGCATGGCTGGTCTTAGCAACACACAGTGAAATGGAGCATTGGCAATTACCTAGTTAATCTGGGTGTGGGTGGCCAAATAAGATCATTCATACATATGTACATAGGAAAAAAAACAGCACATTTTGGGGCCTGAGTTAACTTGACTAGATGTCAAGATTGATGGGATAAACTGACGCAGTGCCAATTCTTCCCTTCACATTTTTTTGTTCAGATATAGTTCAAGTATATACAATACAAAAAAACCTTAAAACCAGTATTTTGGTCCAGGGAGAACAAAATAAGCATAGCAACACCGAAAGTGCCCATATTTGACATCTAAACCATTTCCCTTTTGTTTTCAATATAAAGTTAGAGCATGATATCAGTTCAATTAAATTAATGACATCTTCATCTCACATGGGGAATTCAATGCAATCTGCTAAGAAAAATTCTTTTTTTTTTTTTTTTTTGTGGAGCAATGAGGGTTAAGTGACTTGCCCAGGGTCACACAGCTAGTAAGTGTCAAGTGTCTGAGGCCGGATTTGAACTCAGGTCCTCCTGAATCCAGGGCCGACACTTTATCCACTGCGCCACCTAGCTGCCCCAGCTAGTAAGTATCAAGTGTCTGAGGTCAAATTTGAACTCAGGTCCTCCTGAATCCAAGGCCTGTGCTTTATTCACTGCGCCACTTAGCTGCCACCAAAAATCTATTTTTAAAGGATTCACTATGTAAGATTATTTTTTCCCCTTTTAGAAATTTCAATGCAAATTTGTGATAAAATCATAAATCCAACAGATCTTGATTGAGGACTATAATTTAAAGTAACACAAGACAAAGAGCCAGAATGATACGTGAGAGACAAAGACACAGTGAGAGAGTGATGAATACAAGATGCTTACTTGTTGGCATAGCGACAATGAAGGCTTTAGACTGAGGACCCTGTCCTCTCCTGTTTGCGGCCCGGATTTTGAAAAGATAGCGTTCCCCAGGCTGCAGACCATCCACTATGGCAGAAGTAGTTTCGCCAGGATAGGTGAGGGACTTTGCTCCAAATGGTTTGAGAGCCGGGGCGTATGAAAGAATGTATTCTGAAATGATTTGGCAGACGGTTGGAAGGAGGAAACTGAAAACAGTCCTGTGTCCAGCAGACAGACTGTATGGGTAGGATGAATTAGAACGTGCATTACTAAAATTAAAACACTAGCGATGCACGTCAAGTCAACAGCCGGAGTACAAAGACATGAGAGAAGTTGAACTAGCATTCATTCAGACTCCCAGACAGGATATGTAGTTAATTAGCTAGCAATTTTATATTTTAAGTTAAGCATATGAAATCCGGGAGACAAATCTTAATGGGATTTATCAAAAAATATTTATACAGTTCTTTTCCTTATTGCCTATTACCTTGTAATTTGCTGTAATGGAAAAAAATCAAGTGAGAAGCAACAGTTACTGGAAATTGATTCCAATTAGCTGGTAAGAGTTTTAAATATTTTTGTTTACTAAATTGTGATTATTTAATGTTAGTGCCTTAGTTGCCAAATTGCTGAATTAATCTAGATAAATTCCAGATTGAGAAGGCATTTATGTACAGTGGCAATTATAATATTTTAATCAAGGTATACAATGATAAAATTTCTTTGATAACATTCAAAAGGTAGGATGAGTCATCTAATATTACTTCTGTTTCAGTCCTATAGAGGATATTTCAATCATGTAATGACATTCTGATGCTAATACTCTGAAAATAAAACATTATATTTAGTAATAATGAAATAAAATGTCTTTGCTACAGAAATGATTCAGTAGTACAAATTATCCTAAAATGTTTTGTTTTTTTCAATACCAACCAAAAATACAAGCTTATTTTCTTTTCAGTGCAACTGGTGATTTCTCCTTTGTATAACAGTCATTTGTGGTAGTTAAAAGTTAAGAAATGGAAAGTTAAGAAATCCATTATTCAAACCCATATTGGTAAAATAAGGAGATGGGATTATACCTTGTTGAGTGATGGATAGTAAAAGACTCCAATCACACATAATTCTATATCTATATTCTATATTCTATAGTATCACTCCCTATATATAACTTCAAGATCTGAAATTCATAATAACTATTGCAGTTATTATGAATTTCAGATCTTGAAACTTCTTTTTTTAAGTGACAAGAATGCCAGTCTAGGGATGGATGGGAAATGTGAACAGAGAGGAGTTATTCAGTCAGATGCTTTTTTGCTTTAGGAACTCAGTGGTGACTGTGCTTTCTGGCTATGTACTCAAATGGCTACTAACCAGAAATTCCTTCCAGTGTTTAAACTGGAACCAGAGTGAGAAAAATGAAAAACCACGTAACAAAAGAGACAAAACACTAGACAAAAGTAGTAAATTGTCTCAAAATAGAAAAGGCCTGGATGACATTGATGGCTTCTTAAGTGGGACCTTTTCTATCTCACATCAATAAGGGACCATGTGTTCAAACTAATATGCAGTTAGCCCACATACAAATACATACATAGCATGTATGTATATGTGTGTATATATGCATATCTTTATATGTGTCTATCTTTGTATATAACCATGCACATTATAAAGGGCAAGATTTGTTTACTCTATTCTCAGAAAATATATTTGAGAATTGACAAGCTGAGAACAGTTTATTCAGTTTGTATATTTTAAATGTAATTATATTTTAAAACCATATTTCGTCACTAAGGGACTTGGATGAAAAGAATATAAATCCATCATCACTAGGCATTCTCACATACTTCCCTAATTAGTTAAGGATATTTGTGGTTAACGCTGGGTTTTTCAGTTCCTCTGTGGTACAGTGAATAGGTCACACATACATAACACTTTAAACTTCAGAGCATTGTTTTGATGGGTTAAAAAGACAGTGCCACAAACATGAAATTAAGACATGAAGGATAACACAAGAAGCTGGGTATTGGGGGAAATGGGCAAAACTAATTTTTGGGTGCAATCATCTTGATTGCCTAGAAAATAATTGCATCAAATGTCCTTCTTCTCAAGATTAAAACTCTCTACTAGGCAGGCTACTTCCCTAGTTGCTTTTCAGATAAGATGAATACCCAGTATTGATCAATCATATGGTACTTCAGGTATACAAGCATAAGTTACTTCCACTTCCTCATGCATTTTTGTACAATAAACTTCCTCCTACCTTTGACTCTCCCCTCTGTCTCTGGAAGTGCATCCCAAGAAGCAGTGACAGCAGTTTGTTTGCCTTTTAATGGACGGACATCCAAGTTTTCAGGTGCTGTGGTAGGAGCTATAAAAGAACAAATTACTCAAAAAGGTAAATATTATATGGAGAAAATGACTATTAAATACATCCTGATGCTGCTGTTCCATGGGGCGTTGCAGAGTCTAAAAAAGCAAATGAGACATGCTGACAGTCCTTGGTAGACAAACATTATTCAGACAGATGTCACTGTGTTTGTCAGTGTACGTGTAGGAAGCAAGTACACAACTGAGGCTGATGAAACAGCAATTTGTATGACTACTGTCATTATCTATGAAGTAGATAAAATATGAGTTAAAATAATCCAGCTAATAGTTTTAGAGGTTCCACTCATCAAGTATTCATTGGATAATAATAAGGGCTAGCATCTATAGTGTACTTTAAAGTTTGCACAGCAGTTGACAAACATTATCTCGTTTTCTGCTTGTAACAATCCTGGGAGGTGTGTCTTATTGTTATCTCCATTTTACAGTTGAGGAAACTGAGGCAAACAAAGGTTAAGTGGCTCGCCTAGGCTCACACAGCGAGTGTCTAAGACTAGATTTGTCCAAATTCCTCATTTTACAGATAAGGGAACTGAGGCCCACAGAGATATTTGACCCGAGGTCAAATATCTACTAAGTGTATGAGGCAGGATTCAAACCCAGGTCTTCCTGAGTCCAAGTCAAGTATTCAATCCATTAGACCATTTCAGCTGGAGTTTTAAAGAGATTATTGAAACAGCCCAAAGAAGGTTATATATAGACCAACCTTCTCACCTTTGGCAATAGGGGAAATTTTGGACAACATATTGATACTCTCTGGGCCTCGTCTATAAAATGAGGAGAATGGATAACCCAATTTCTATGTTCCCTTCCAAGTGCAATCCTATAATCTATGATCTGAAATTATAAAGATATGCTGCAAAGTGTAGCTTCAGTACATGAATTCTCAGAATCAAGAATAGGCCTTCATCCTGAGAGAAACTATCTTCCCTTCTATAGTCACGATAATGCACAAGGGCTATTTATCTACATTATGCAAGTGTTATTTAATGGACTCCATATGTCGAAAGAATAGAAATTTAATATAAAAATTCAGCACAGGGCAAAGCATGTGCCCAGGGAAATGGTCAATCAACAACTTTGTGTTTATACATGGAAACTTTATGAAAGAATTTAAAGCCAACTTCTCTAAAAGGAGTGTCCTTTCTGGTGCTTTGTTATGCTTGGACACTAATAACTTTGGTGCCTTGGGACTATATTCTCTATAAATCCTACTGCAGGGGCATCTCACAGATAGAAAATTCAAAGACCCCATTTAAATACAAACCAGATTCTGGTGTTCTTTGAAAGACGGAAGTACTCCATTTGCCATCTCTTTCACCCTGTGAAATACGGACTGCGAATTCATACATGGTATCTGGAATCAAGTCCTCGATCAGAGTCCTTCTTCCAGAAATCTGCTTATAGTCCCACCTTGCCGATTCTCCTTTCTCTCGATAGCGCACGGTATACTGCCTGTTGATGAGAAATGGTTCAGGGTTGGCATTCATTCAACAAAATCCTCTGGGAATGAACACTTGCTGTCCTTCCCCCTCTTTATTGATTTTGTAGCCTCTGCAAGGAATCAATCTTTGCTTATATTTATCAGCCCAGGAAATCAATTGAAATCCCCAGTAGAAGTGCTGTCTGTAGATTTTGAGGCTGAGAAAGATAAGACCTGGCATTTTTGGAAAGAGATCCTCCCACGGGCCCTGAAGCTATAGGATCGAAAAATGTGATACAAGTTGGGAAATCCTGCTGCCTGCAGAAGAGGTAAGGTAGTCAGGGATAGAAAAATACACCAGTATTGTACCATAAGGAAAGCCATGGAAAAATACTAGGCAGACACCAAGGTGGGTGTGAGATGGGAAAACAGGCTCATCACTAGTTGGGACACAAAAAACAAAACAAATTGCATGCCCCAGGCAGACATTAGAAAATCCTAAAAAGTGGACACAGGGAGCTTATGCTCTGAGAAGAAAAGGCATCTTCAACCCTTTAGGGCTTCATCTTCACAACACAGTTTATTGCATGTCCTTCCCATGCAATCTCCTTCATTGGCACCTCTGCAATAAGCAAGTGATTATAAATAAGATTGTATCATTCACAAGGATGGTACTGAACATTAATTAACATGACAGCTCAGCTCTGAAAAGCAAGATGTCTGAAATCAGAAGGTTTGAGCAGAGATTTTTTTCATCACACTGAATGTCTCTCAATAAAGAAAACCAAGACCCAATAAAATAAGTGAGAATACCTAGATGCAACTGTCCTTTTCTGTTTTTCCACAACAGGATCTACCCAGGCAACAAGGACTGACTGAGATGACATAACTCGAACACTTATGTCTTCAGGCTCTTCTAGCTCATCCTCCTCTGAAATGACAAAACAAAGCAATTACAGCAAAATCTAGGAATTCTCTGACAAATCACTATTGAATCCAGCCCATTGACTAGTGTTGGGAAAAGATGGAAGGAAGGAAGGAAGGAAGGAAGGAAGGAAGGAAGGAAGGAAGGAAGGAAGGAAGGAAGGAAGGAAGGAAGGAAGGAAGGAAGGAAGGAAGGAAGGAAGGAAGGAAGGAAGGAAGGAAGGAAGGAAGGAAGGAAGGAAGGAAGGAAAAAAGGAAGGGAATCTCTCATTCATTTTTAAGTGAGACTGAGTAAAGACTTAAGCAATTATCTGTTTGATCAATATAGAAAATTTAAGTCAAAATAAATCTCCAACCTAAAAGGCAAGGCATTTCACCTTATTATCCTGACCACTTAATAAAGAATAAATACATAATAAAAGGAACTTTATTCTGCTCAACGATGCTATTTAAAATTCCGTATTTTATCAATTTATAACACAATATTCTTAGCCCTACTTTGGGGGTAGGGGCAGGGCGGAATTAGGAACTAGTTAAAATGGCATTAATTGATGACATTAGCATGGAATGATCATCCTGAGTCAATTAATTGAAAGTATTGGGGCATGGGGGCAGCTAGGTGGTGTAGTGGATAAAGCACCAGCCCTGAATTCAGGAGGACCTGAGTTCAAATGTGGCCTCTGACACTTGACACTAGCTGTGTGACCCTGGGCAAGTCACTTAACTCTCATTGCCCTGCAAAAAAAAAAAAAAAGGGGAAAAAGGAAAAAAGTATTGGGGCAGTGTAAGGGATAGATCTGTAAACTCTGAGTAAGGAAGACTGAGGTTTGAATGTTGCCTTTGGTCATTATCTGCCATACAATCCTGGGCAAGTCATTTAACTTCTTCTAAACCTCAATCTTGCCTTCTGTAAAATGGAGAAATATTAGAACCAACCTAACAGGTTTGTTGTGAGGATCAACTTAGATAATTTATGTAAAGTACTTCACAAATTTTAAAGCATAATATAAATATCAGCTATTATTATTGGTGTGGTTCAATCTTGGATTAGAGAAACTGAAATCATGTTGTTGTCAAGTTAGTTTTAGTCATGTCTACTCTTCATAACCCCATTTGGGGTTTTCTTGACAAAAATACTGGAGAGGTTTGCCAATTCATTCTCCAGCTCATTTTACAGATGAGGAAACTGAGGCAAACAGGGTTAAGTGACTTGCCCAGGGTCACAAAGCTAGTAAGTATATGAGGCTGGATTTGAACTCAAGTATTCCAGACTCCAGGCCTGGGGCTCTATCCACTGTGCCACCTAGCCATTAATTTTCACACTTCTGAATTAATGGGGGAAAATTATGGGAATATATGAAAGGCTTATTTCTTCCTTGAATAATAGCCCAGAAAAGAATGTATAATTTATTGGAAAGCATGGCATAGTGGGTAGAGAGCTAGCCTCTGATTTCAGGATGTGCCTCTGACACATGCTGGATATGTGGCCATGAACAACTCACTTAACATTTCAGTGGCCCAGAGAGCTCTCTAACCCCATCAGTTGCAGAATAGTTGTCGACCTACATTTGTAGAGAGAGTTTCCTCATTATGAGTTCCCTACATTTAATGATTCTCTACTCAGGCAGGTCTGTACAAAAAAAAAAAAAAAAGAGGAAAAATACCAACAGGAATAACTAAAAATCAAAATACCTGTAAGTAAGCGGGGAAAGCTGAGAGAAGAAAATTCTCCCACTATAAAGAATAAGTGACACAGTTCTCAAATGTAGAGTCTGGGATTGCCTGTGAAACAAAGCTGCAATTTGCTTTTATTAAAACATTTTACAATAATTTTGTAAACGAATTTCAAACAAACACAGATGTGTGTATATATAGTCAAACAGAGATATATCTATTGGCTATGAGCCACTGCATGAGTCATTAATTGCTTTGCATACTTTACTATGCTAACAATTTTCTATATACAATATGGGTGATTACTAGCAGAAGACCAATATGGATTGGTCTTATCTCATGCTTTCACTCTCCATACATCTATTCAACCCTTCCACCATCTTGTTTAGAATTGCTGTTACCAAGAGATGGTTTCTGTGGAATCTGCACTGAAACTTTAGTTGGAATAGATATGTTACATTGGACCTTATTTATCATTTAATGACACCTTCCTATTTGAGGTATGTAAGTAAGCTACATTTCAGGGATGAGGTGTATCACCAAGACCAAGCCAATATATGACTAAAAGGGGAAAAAATATTAATTTTTAGAAAGATGCTCAAGTTTCTCCAGAATCTGATTATTTATTCATTAGGATACAGCCATCTCATCAGCACCAAACTCATCACACGTAACGATCTGCCAGTTAATCCAAAAGTATTTACAGAAACGTACCTTCAGTTTTTCGCTTGGTCAAAGCAGCCCTATACACAGGCTGGCTCTGCCCCTGGGAGTTCATAGACTGCAAGGAGACCACATACACCGACTCAGAGGCTACCAAGAAAAGAAAAAGACATTTCTGCAACCCTTTTCCCATCACTAATAGAAGGATTTGAGGATAGAATTAAGCTCTGTTTCTATTTGTGTGAGAGGAAGCACCCTGTAGTGGCTGAGAAAGCAAGCCCCAAAGCCAGAAAGACCTGGATTTAAGTCCTGCCTATGACATATTGGCTGTGTCACTTTGGTAAGTCACTTAACCACTCAGTGATCCAGGCAACTTTGAAAGGTTACAAGTTAGAGAAGGTATAGATCTACAATGATAAAAGTTCCCTCTTCTAGAAGTTCCCTATAGCAATGAAATCACAGACCCAGGCACTGTCCTCTATGTAAGTGTTCCCACTTGTAAATGTCATCCTTCCAACCCTCTTCCTTCTATTCATTCTAGGGTTAGATCATTATCTATCTTCATTGTGTACCCAAGATCTATATAAGAATGAGATAACATGATGGATTACCAGTCCAACTACAGACCATGATCAGATTTGAACACAAGGAAAAGTAATCTTGCAGTGGGGTGAAATACAAATCAAATAACAGAGAGACCGGGGGAGAGGGGATTGAGGGCTGATTAGAAAATAATTTGGAAATGCTCCAAATCTCTATTGATGAGAGAAATGCAAATTAAAACAACTCTGAGGTCGTACCTCACCCCTATCAGATTGGCTAACATGACAAAAAAAACCGAAAATAATATATGTTGGAGAAGCTGTGGAAAAAATGGAACATTAATGCATTGTTGGTGGAGCTGTGAACTGAGAGAGCAATTTGGAACTATGCCCAAAGGGCTATGGGACTGTTCATACCCTTTGACCCAGTGGTACCACTGCTAGGTCTGTATCCCGAAGAGACCACAGAAAAGGGAAAAGGACCTACATGCACAAAAATATTTATAGCAGCTCTCTTTGCAGTGGCAAAGAATTGGAAACCAAGGGAATGTCCATCAATAGAGAAATGGCTAAACAAGTCGTGGTATATGAATGTAATGAAATACTATTGTGCTGTAAAAAACAATGAGCAGGAGGAGTTCAGAGAAACCTGGAAGGATTTACATGAACTGATGCTGACTGAGAGGAGCAAAACCAGGAGAACATTGTACACGGTAACAGCAACATTGTGTAATGAACAATGGGGATAGACTTGGCTCTTCTCAGCAGTGCAATAATCCAAAACAGTTTCAAAGAACTTGTGATAGAAAATGTTCTCAAGATCCAGAAAAAAAGAACTGTGAACTATGAATGCAAATTGAACCATACTGTTTCTACTTTTGGACTGGTTTTTTCCTTCTTTTTTAAGGTTCTTCCCTTATGCTCTGATTCTTCTTTCACAAGATGACTAATGTAGAAATATGCTTAATGTGAATGTACATATACAACCTATGTCAGACTGTTTTCCATCTTGGGGAGGAGGGAAGGAAGGGAGGGTGGGAGAAAAAATTTTTGGAATTAAAAATCCTGTGAAAACAAATATTGAAAACTATCTTTGTATGTAACTGGAAAATAATAAAATACTTAAAAACATTTTTTAAAGAAAAAAATAATAAAATAATTTGGGTTTATCCTAGTGTGGGATCAAAGTGGGAATGGTCAGAAAAGTAGATATCAAATAGATACCAGAGGAAGGTTTGACAAGACTAGACAAATGATTGCTTGTAGAATGTGAAGCAGAAAAGAATCATAGGAGACAAGGGAATGATAGTACAATTAATAGACATAAAAAACTTAGAAGAAGCAGATTAGTGAAAATATGGTCAATTCTACCTTTGGGCACACTAACTCTGTGGTGCCAACAAGACATCCAGGTGGATATATCTAGTAAGTTTTTGGAAATGAGAATATGGTGTTCAGGAATGGCTGGAAATCATCTGCATAGAAATCATAAGCCATGGGAGTAGATAAGGATGATAATAGGGGAGTGATTAGACAGATAACAGATGGGAGCCATGGACAAAACCTTAAGGAAAATCAATAGTAAGGAATCAGGAAGAAGTATCAGACAAGAAAACAAATAATAGATCCAGAAAGAGGAAAACATAAAAGACAATGTGATATTCACAGAAACCAAAAAGAGAATAACAAAAAGAAAAAGAGGGTTAATAGTGTCAAATGCATTCAGCATTTGGCACAGTGCCTGGCACATAGTTGGTACTAAATGTTTGTTGATTGACTGATTAAAATTCTATAAAGCAAGAGGATGAGAATAGAGAGAGGACCATTGAATCAAGAGGTTAGTCATTGGTACCTTTCGTGTTGGGGCCAGAGATTAGAGGTAGAGGCCTATAAAATGAATGAGTGGTAAGAATGTGATAGCATCTTCTTTCTCAAAAAGTTTGGTAGAAATTTCTGCCAAGGATAAAATTAATTACTATTAGAAAAGCATCTTAGGGTAGGGTGATTACTATTTAGAAGAAAGAAAAAACCAAATATACATGAAGCTAAAAGGAATTTATGAAGCCAAATAATTTTTTTTTGGTGGTGTTATTCTCAAAATGTGTTAAATATGTATGTAGAGAGGGAGGAATGTGAGCAAATAAAGTCTGTGAAAGAAAATTAGTTGGATTAGAAAAGAAAGATATTCTATTCAGTATAATTTTTAATGTTTAAAAGCATCTTAAGTTATCCCCATGACTATTTTTGTTTGTTTGTTTTTTTATTTGTTTGCGAGGCAATGGGGGTTACGTGACTTGCCCAGGGTCACACAGCTAGTAAGTGTCAAGTGTCTGACGTCGGATTTGAACTCTGGTCTTCCTGAATCCAGGGCCAGTGCTTTATCCACTGCACCACCTAGCTACCCCCCCCCCGCCATGACTATTTTTTTTTAAGTGAACTAGTTCCTGAATAATAGAAGATGATCATACCATGATCAGTTAACATTTTAGTCATGCTGCAACTGCACTCACCTAGTTTTTTAATTTCATGTGCTCGTTCATCCCTTGTCAGAGGAACATAATTCATCTTCCTGCCACTTTCTCCATAGCCCAGTAGAAACCCCTGGGACCTACGTGGACTCTTCACGCCTGATGCACGTGGTGCTTTCCACTGAACAGAGAGTTTGTCATCTGAAGACCGGACTCGAACTCGCAAAGGTTTGTTTGGCACTTCCTTTTCTTAAAAAAGAGACAGAATACAAAAGTGTAGCATTTAGGATTTGATAACACACAGGTACAGTGTCTCTGCAAGCCTAGTCACAAAATTTTGGAGCTGTGTTTGCAGATAAACCCCTTGAAAACATCAAGGAAAAACATTTGACAAGAAGAATGAATGGCACTCTCGCCACCAAAAAATGGAGTAAATGAAAATTTCTGCTAGAAACCATAGTTGGTCTAAAATGTTCTCTTGCATCTTTTTTTTTCCTTTTGCACTCCTCTCCCTCCCCAAATTTAAGCCCAATAAGATCAATGCAATATCATCTGAGAAGAGTTAAAGGTCAATGAAGGTGTATATAACATTACAGGACTAACACATACAACTCTCCATTAGAAATCCAATCCACATAGAAAATAATGGATTCTCTTGACTTGTTATTACTTGATTTCTGCTTTAGTTACATTTGCCCACATTCTTGAGCTTCTGACCTTCCAGACAACACAACACAAATCTGTAATCATACTGCCCCTAACAAAGCTTTACCTTTAACCTTTTTTGCTAAATAAATATTTCTCAAGATATTCCTTAGATTATTTATGTTTTCTGAGTGATTCATCCCTGAAGCTATGTCAGTGCCTAAGTTTTTTTGGTTTCACACTAAACAAAACTCAAACTGGTAACATACATGGCACAAACATATCTACCCAATTCAGGACATGTCCTTACTTTAAGGATGAGGTTACGAAGCAGGTATTTACTAAGTCATCCCTCTCTCTACTCCCCACATTTCTCTACCCCCTTGAGTTTTGTCTGATGTAATAAAATTGGAAAGTTTGGGAAAATGTTGCAGCATTTATAGAAAAAAGTGTAGGATAGTGGATAGAGAGCCAGCTTCCAGGTCAGGAGGCCTGAGTTTGGGTCCCTTCTCTGATCTGCTGGCTTTACTACTCTGAGAAATTATATAAGTTGCAGAGAAGGTATCAACCTACATTAGAAGTGGGAGTTTCCTCACCCAGGAGGTCTTCATGGTAATCATAGTTCTAACCATCTCTCTAATCAATTTACAGAGAAGGGTTGGTTCAAATTTAAATAGAGTGTCCAAAATGATGTCTTCTTCTTTAAAAATTTAAGGTGAAATTATTCTAAATTAGGTATATTTCCTCCCTCAAAATCAAATGCTGAATAAATGATTTTTTTCAAGATTTCTTGAAATTCTGGTTCCTTCAGATTTGTGGGATTTGAGAAGCTTCTCTGTTTGTTTGTTTTGAATCCAGTATTATATAATGTGGTTTCAATTATAATTGGTTATGTTTAATATTTAATACATAAATATGTTATTTACATAATGTATATCTCTATAATTTAATTAATTATACTACTCTCCAGTACAGCCAAAACGAGTCTTCTCAATGCTCCTTACAGGACAATCCTTTGCACCGACAATCCCCCATGTCTAGAATATGCTCTCCCCTCCCCACTGCTCTTTGGGAACCCTTGTTAACTTTCAGGTTCAGCTCAAGTGGCACTTCTAGCATGAGGCCTTTCCCCATTCCTTCAGTGATGAGTGCCTTCCCCTTGGATGTGTACTTGAATCTATTTTGTATATACTTAAATGTGTGCATTAGTGTCTCCATCATTAAAATGCAAACTCCTCGAAACCCCAAAATAAATAAACAAATAGATGGAATAGTGAATAAATGGATAGATAGATGATAATCAATATATGGATAGATAGATAGATAGATAGATAAATTGATAGATAAATGGAGAGAGAGAGAGAGAGAGAGGAAAGTTGAGGAAAGATCTTCAACTGAGGTAACGCCATAGAATTCAGCCATGAGGACAAAAACAATGCAATCAGCAATAGCTAATCATCAAAACACAATAGATGCAACATCTAATAGAAATCATCCCTTAAAAAGTGCAAACAGCCAGCAAGTAATGGAGAATATAGATAAGAATATTGGCCAAAGGAAGGGTTTGTTACTACATTCCTAGAGGGCAAATCTAGTGCATGCAAATGAGCAAAAGAAGGTCATATAACTACATGCTAATTATTCTTTAAGATTCTAGTTCCCTAAAAGATCAGTGATTCCATTGGTGTTGGGTATGTTCTCTGTGAACATAGGTCCTGACCTCTTTAAACCTCAATAGGCAGTTTTCATGATTTTCTGTGACCAAAACAATTCATTGACCTTCTGACACTGAACTACATTGGTGTTTGAAGAGTGATAACACACTCTGTCACTGCGCCTTACTCAAAGCTTTCCCGGTATTCTAGAAGGCAATTAATTAACATTTCATAACATGAAATGTTATAGTCTTATGGCTTGCTATACTACTTTCATTAGACGCCTGGTGGTGCAAATAGAATAACTACTACTAATAATAACAATAATAATAACCTTTCATAGTCCTTAAAGGTTTGCAAAGCACTTTACAAATAATATCTCATTTACCCTCACAATACCTCTGGAGGGAGGTTAGGTGGTAAATGCCATTATCATCTCTATTTTTTACAAATGAGGAAACAGCAACACAGGAAAGATTAAATGACTTGCTTAGAATCAGGCAGCTAGTAACTGCCTGAAACTGGATTTGAACTCAGGATATCATCGCTACAAGTCCAGTGTTGTAGTCACAGCTTCTCCAAGCTCCCTCATTAGTGTTCTAGTCCTCTGACCAAAATAGCCTCATTGGAATAAAAAAGTTAGAGGTGTTCAGTTATAGTTTCAAGAACTAGCTCTGAAAAATGGTAAATCCCAAAAGTAATACTTAAAAAAGAACACAATTTCCAAAAGAAAATAAATTTAGAAAGTACGCAATATTCCAATTCATCCAAGATGCCAGTTGCACAGATGAATAATCAGATGAATTTCCATATTGAGAGTTCTTGTTTCATACTAATAATAAGCATTGTGTACAAGCAGATGTTTTAGGCGGTCAAAAGGGTCCAATTCAGCTGCCAAATCTTATTGAGTTTCTGAACTCCTAACTGGGTGATTTTGGCAGGAAGAAAACCTCTAATCAAGCAAAGTTTGACCTCAACAACAAGTGGCATTCCTTTCCATTGGAATTACTATTTAAAGGTTCTTGGGAGATAGAAGGCATAAGTGACAACACAGAATAGCCAAAAAGCCTTTTCATTTTTAAACTAAAGCAATTTGGGGCAAAGAGCAGTTTTCTTATTCTCATGTAAAATGAGAAACTTAACTGGATGGTCTAAAGGTTCCTCCCAGCTCTAAATCCATGATCTTGTGAAATGAAAGAGGGATTTTGATGGAGATTTTGTTGGTGTTGTTTAATAATGCGAAGAACTTTTGGAGGACATTAACAAAAAAGTAGATAACCACCTTTACTTTCCCAGGGGCTGTTTTGTTTTCCTTTAGGAAAATGTTCTGGAGTTTTGGAAATCTGATGCACACTTTAAGCTTAGATATTTATATATGGGTATAAAATGACTAAGGTAGCTAGGTAATACTGTGAAGAAATAGAATTAGGAAGACCTAAGTTCAAATCCAGCCTCATACAATGTCTGTGTGACCTTGGGAAAGTCACTCTGTCTCAGTTTCCTCATCTGTAAAAGTGGGATGATAATAGCACCTATCTCCCAAAGTTGTCATGAGGCTCAAATGAGGTAATATTTGTAAAGTGCTTTGCAAACCTTAAACCTCAATGTAAATGTTATTGTTATTATTGTTGTTATTATTGTATCCCTCCACCAATCAATCAATAAATATTTATCAAGTGCCTAGTATGCACCAAATACTATGAGCTACAAAGACAAAAATTAAATAGTAATAGAGACAATGGATTCTTCAAATTATTGATCCCTGGAAAATTGTTAGAATAGAGAACTGCTAGATTTAGTTAATAGATGGTCTATGCATATGTAGGAAAAGAAATGAGTCAACATAGGTTCTTTAAGAATGAGTCATGCCAGTCTTACCTAATTTTTGGACAAGATTATTCAGATTGATAGATCAGGAAAATGCTGTAGACACCATATGGTATAATTCAGAAAAATATGAAAAAATCCCTCATTTATCCTTGTAGACAATTAGGTAAAAATTGAACTAAATAATAGCATAGTTCTGTCATCTTAGAACTGTTTGAATAACCAGACTCTCCAGGTGCTGATTAAGAAATCAATGTCATGGAGCAGCTAGGTGGCCCAGTGGATAAAGCACTGGCCCTGGATTCAGGAGGACCTGAGTTCAAATCTGACCTCAGACACGTACTAGCTGTGTGACCCTGGGCAAGTCACTTAACCCTCATTGCCCCACCAAAAAAAAAAGAAAGAAAGAAATCGATGTTATCAAGGATAGGAGTTTCTAGTGGTTTGCTAAGGGGCTCAGTTTGGTGAGTGCTTAGCCCTGTTCTATTCAGCATTTTTAACGGTGACTTTATTTAATGACATGTTAGTCAAAATTGCAAATGATAGGAAAATGAGACTAATAACTATTATACAGGATGATTGAATTAGGATCCCAAAAGATTTCCATAAGTGAGAATAATGGATTGGGAAAACATAATAAAATGTGATTGGCATAATGTCCTGCTCTTATATTTAAATAAAAACCTATTTTACAACTACTCTCTAGGGAAGATGTCTAGAAAGCAATTCATGTGAAAAAGAAGTAGGGGGTTTAGTGTACTACAAGGTCAATGTGAGTCAACAGTGTGACATGGTAGTCAAAAAGGCCAATATCAACAGAAATATTGTGTCCAGAAGGAGTTAGGCAATAGTCCTACAGTAGTGTGACCCATACAGACCACATCTGAAGCAACGTGGTATGACAGAAAGAACTATGGCTCTGGAGTCAGGAAGACTGGAGTTCAAATCCCATCTCTTACACTTACTCTATTTTTTTATCATAAAAGTATTTTATTATTTTCTAGTTACATGTAGAAGTAGTTTTCAACATTTGTTTTTATAATATTTCTAGTTTCAAATTTTTCTCCCTCCCTCCCCTCCCTTCCCCCTCCCCAAGACAGCAAGTAATCTGATATAGGTTATATATGTACAATCACATTAAACATGTTTCTGCATTAGTCATGTGGTGAAAGAAGAATTAGAGCAAAAGGGAAAAACCTCAAAAAAGAAAAACAACAACAACAAAAACAATAGAAATAGTATGGTTCGATCTGCATCTAGATTCCACAGTTCTTTTTTTCTGGATTTGGAGAGCATTTTCCATCATGAGTCCTTTGGAACTAACTTGGATCATTGTATTGCTGAGAAGAGTCAAGTGTATCACAGTTGATCAACACACAATGTTGTTGATACTGTGTACAATGTTCTGCTGGTTCTGCTCATCTCACACAGCATCAGTTCATGCAAATCCTTCCAGGTTTCTCTTAAATCTGCCTGCTTATCATTTCTTATAGCACAATAGTATTCCATTACATTCATATACCACAACTTCTTCAGCCATTCCCCAATTGATGGGCAGTCCCTCTATTTCCAATTCCTTGCCACCACAAAAAGAGCAGCTATAAATATTTGTATACATTTGGGTCCTTTTCTCTTTTTTATGATCTCTTTGGGAAAAACACCTAATAGTGGTATTGCTGGGTCAAATAGTCCCCTTTGGGCACAGTTCCAAATTGCTCTCCAGAATAGTTGGATCAGTTCACAGCTCCAACAACAATGCATTAGTGTTCCAATTTTTCCACTGCTTCTCCAATATTTATTATTTTCTTTTTTGTCATATTAGCCAATCTGATAGGTGTCAGGTGGTACCTCAGAGTTGTTTTAATTTGCATTTCTCTCATCAATAGTGATTTAGAGCATTTTTTCATATGGCAATAGATAGCTTTGATTTCTTCTTCAGAAAACTGCCTGTTCATATCCTTTGACCATTTCTCAATTGGGGAATGACTTGGATTCTTATTTATTTATTTTTGGTGAGGCAATTGGGGTTAAGTGACTTACCCAGGGTCACACAGCTAGTAAGTGTCAAGTGTCTGAGGCCGGATTTGAACTCAAGTCCTCCTGACTCCAGGGCCAGTGCTCTATCCACTACGCCACCTAGCTGCCCCAACTTGGATTCTTATAAATTTGATTTAGTTCCTGATATATGTTAGAAATTAGGCCTTTATCAGAAATACTGGCTATAAATATTGTTTCCCAGCTTTCTGCCTCCCTTCTAATTTTGGATGCATTGCTTTTGTTTGTACAAAAACTTTTTAATTTGGGGCAGCTAGGTGGTGCAATGGATAGAGTACTGGCCCTGGAGTCAGGAGTACCTGAGTTCAAATCCAGCCTCAGACACTTAACACTTACTACCTGTGTGACCCTGGGCAAGTCACTTAACCCCAATCGCTTCACTTAAAAAAAAATAACTTTTTAATTTAATGTAATCAAAATCATCGACTACTTCATTTCCACTCTTTGTATTTTAAATATGAGACTGTGTTTCATTGTTTCAGAATTCTTCCCAAATCTTTTAAATTATTTTCCTTTAGTGATTTCTACATTACATAAAACTTCAAACACCTTTTATGATTTATTTTTTAATCATTTTCAACCATATGCACACTGAAGGAAACTTTATCCACACGTTTCAAATTTGTTCACAGTTAAATCATTTAAGTGTTTTCTCTAAGAACTCTTTAATATCCCCACAAAAACTCCTATATCTTTCTAATAAATCTCTAAGTCTTTTATCTTAAAAACAGGAAATCACAATTGCCAAGAGTAGTCAAACTCAAATCCACAAGTGCTGAGTGCATTTTTAGCTTCACAAAACAGACTTTTCTTAGTCTTTCACAATATAACATGATCAAGTGAGTTTTATTCAGAACTGGATTTATAGGAGTGATCCTCAGGTCACTGTATACTGTCCATTGAGCAAGCCAACTAGGTGAAACCTTTTCCAGATAGTCATCAGTCATAAAAAAGAATTTTTTTTAAAGCCAAATGGAATTAGAATGCGACTTCATACTATTTTGTACAAGATCAGACAAGCAAATTTCAGGATTTCCTGAGGTTTTAGAAATCAAGATAATAACTGGCATTTATATAACATTCTAAGATTTGCAAAAGGCTTTATACAGATTATCATCTTTGATCACAACAGTCCTGTAAGGTGGACATCATTATTGTTATCTTCATTTTAAGAAAAGAAAACCAAGGCTTAGAAAGGTTAAACGATATGCCCAGAGTTATACATTAATAGACAAATCATACTACTGTTAGCTTAGGAACCACAAGGATAACTCAAAGTCTTCACAGGCAGACCTCCAAGCTATTTGCCTCTGTGATACTTACAATTGTGTCTTACGTACATAACTCTCTGAAATTTGATAGGATTCAAAAAAGATGTAAAGCTGGCCAAAGTAACCCTTTTCCTCACTCCACTTAGGACCTTGATGATATCAGAGCCTACACTCCCAGAAGCTCCACAGAAGCCCCTCTCAGGACCCTCAGATGCCACATGGCTTTAGGGAAATTAAAAGTAGCTCTTAAAAAAAAGTAGCTCTTGGGGGCAGCTAGGTGGCACAGTGAATAGAGCACTGGCCCTGGAGTCAGGAGTACCTGAGTTCAAATCTGGCCTCAGACACTTAACACTTACTAGCTGTGTGACCCTGGGCAAGTCACTTAACCCCAACTGCCTCACCAAAAAAAAAAAAGTAGCTCTTTCCCTCTCATCAAAAGACTGAAGATACCTGATAAATATATAATGGCCTAGAGCAAGATATCTGGAAGGAAGCAGAAATCATTTGAGTCTGCTGCCTCACACCAGTCAAGAGGCCACTGTAAATATGGTGGTCCAAGTTTATCATCAGTCCAATTATTCATCTCTATGGGGAGACTTCACATACTCTTGAACTAGTTCCACTACTTAGTCAATTTGTTTTTTTCTTATTCTATATTAAATTGAAATCTGTTTAGCACTAAAAGTTTTCAGATTCTAAAGGACTGATGGAACACATTGGAAAGAATGCTGTCTGATGTTTATATGATCTTGCAAGTCTCTTAATTTCCCTGGGCCTAGTTTTCTTATCTGTTAAATGCACTTATCCCTAGTTTGACATTTTTAAAGTTAATGCAAAATGAGTCTTCATTAAGAGAAGCATGCTGTCTGGAAGAAGGGAGAAGGGGGGAAGTCCCATTATTCTCTGTCCTTATGAGGCCACATCTAGAGTAGTGGATTCAATTCAAGGTGCCACATTTTAGGAAGGATATTGACAAATGACTGTTGGTCAGTGGAGGAAGACTAGGATGGTACCAATACCAAATACCACTCCATAAGAGTTTTTAATGGCTTATCAATCAAGCAGCATTTACCTCAATACCTACTGTTTGCCAAGTATTGTGCCAAGAGAGTTGGAAGATCAGAAAGCACAGCTGCCTCGAGTATTTGCGAGGTTTTCATGTGGAAGAATGTAATTTGTTCTATATGGTGCCAGAGGACAGGACTAGGAGCAGTGGGTAGGAGTTATATAAACATGGATTTCAGCTTGGTTTAAGGAAAAAGTTCTTAGCAAATCATACCGTTCAAAAGTTGAATGGGCTACATCACATGGAGTTAGGTCCATAACTTTGGAGATCTCTTGAGTGGAGTTCAGATGACCACTTGCCAGTTATATAACAAAAGGGATTCCTGTTCAAGTATGGGTTTGAATAGATGACTTCTGAGATCAGTGAGTAAACAAGCATTTATCAAATGCTTAGTATGTGCTAGAACTATGCTAAGCACTAGAGAGAAAAAGAAATGCAAAACAAACAAACAAAACCTCACAGTACCTACCCTCATGAAGTATAGATTTATTTTGATTTGGGGACCCTACCTTTGGGCTGTGATTAGAAAACCTTAGGCCCTCAAGGCTTTTCTGTGTGGGAGGGGCTGGTGCCCCTCCCCCTCAGCTTCAGCTGAGCCAAAAAGCCCTGTGGGCTGTACAAGACCCCAGGTCAGACAGCTGGGAGGAGGGATCCCTAGCTCCCTCCACCCTGAGAGGATCTATCCAAGAGATCCTGGGCTCCTCCAGGCCGACCTCTGGCATAGCCTGTGCAGAGGTCCCTGGGCGCACAGCAGGGGGCACAGGCCCCTGGAGCCCTGGGTGTGGTACTCAGGAGACACCTGAGCGTCCCCTCCCACCAGCCACAGCCCTGGCTGGTGGATTATCTTGGTGTGTGTGGGGGTAAAAAAAGCCCTGAGGTTTGAGTGAAGAGAAGGAAGATTATATATAGACCTGGGAGTTAGAGAGAAGGAGGACTGACAAGATTAGAGGGGTGGCAAAGGTGGCAGAGGGCAGACTGACAGAGCAGACAGACAGAACAGGAGGCAGCAGAGAGCACAGAAGCGGTCAGCACAGGGTACAGGTTGGAGAAAGTGAAGATTAAGAGAACAGAAGGACACTGGAGCACTAGGAAACGGAAGGAAAGGTCGGTGAGAGAGAGAGACACAGGGGTTCAGCAGTGACAGTGCCGAGATGAAAGTTAGAAGCAGGGGGATAGACAAAGTGAAAGGGGCTAGAATAAAGGAGCTGATTAGTGAAAGTAGAACATACCCTAAGGCACTAGGTGGCAAAGGCCCTTATTGTATTAAAAAAGTTCCAGGCACAGCAGGTGGGAAAGAGACAAAGTGGAAAGAGACATGCTGCAATGCAGTCATGTTGTACATTTTATTTCCCTGTATTCTTTTTTTTTTTTTTTTTGCAGGCAATAGGGGGTTAAGTGACTTGCCCAGGGTCACACAGCTAGTAAGTGTCAAGTGTCTGAGGCCGGATTTGAACTCAGGTACTCTTGAATCCAGGGCCGGTGCTTTAACCACTGTGCCATCTAGCTGCCCCCCCCCCCCCGTATTCTTAATTTTAAATAGTATCTCATAAATAAACTCTGCTTTGATTATTTAGTTAAGAGGCTTCTTAATCTTTTGCTTATCAATTTGGGAGCAGTGTGGTGGAACTTTTAAACGGCCCATATTAAATTAATAGCAGTCAGATAGTCAGTTAGTCAAAAATCCCCAGATTAGTCCTCCAGTCAGATTAGCCCCCCAAATTAGGCCTAGTCAGTCAAAGTATTCTTACATTTGAATGGCAACCACGAAGGGATTTACGGCCCAATTATAATTTTTCTAAACTTATAATTTTTCATAAGTCCAATTGTATATAATTTTCTGATTAGATTAGTTACAGTTAATTATTTTTTTACAGGGTGGAGGTAACATATAAACAACTAGGCATCTAGAATATATAAAATGCATATATGGGGGAGGGAGGGAGAGAGGGAAGGAAGGAGAAGGGGAAAGAGAGATGGAGAAAGAGATTGAAATAGAGAGACAAAGATACAGAGAGAGAAACACTGAGAGAAAGGGGGGAGAGAGAGAGAGCCAGAGACAGAGAAACACAGAGGAGAGAGAGAGAGAGAGAGAAAGGGAGAGAGAGAGGTAATCTAATAGGTGAATGAATGATGGGAAGGCAAAGAAGTCCATTATTTCATCAGTATGGATACTCCTTCAACTAACACAGATCACAGTTCCTATATGCCTTCTCCTCATATACAATTCTTGCCCATGTTTTCCCACAAATTCTCTAAACTGAATCTATGCAATGATTTGGAAGTCTTCCTTGTATTATTTTAGCATCTCAGGGCTACTCATGTACAGCTCAAGCCCACTTGCTTTTCTAGTTATTCATATTCATTTCACAAATAGTGTGCTCATGCCCTACCTTCACTCCACCCAACCCTGAATATCGTAAATCACTCAACAAACTTGTATTAAGCACCCAATATTCTTTAAACCCTTAAACAGTCTCCGGTATAGGGAGCAATGTAGGCATTGGAAAATGTTCTATGTATTTGGAATCTTAGTAAAATAATTTTAACCACTAACAAAATGCCTGTATTTTTTATCCCTATTAACTAAATATAAAGATCATGAGTCACACATATTCACAAATAAAATCTAATAAAAACAGAAAGGGTTAAAAAGAACCTAAGAAAAAAGGGGTTTTTTCTTAGATGCCCTTTTTGAATTATTTTGGTCCTTCATAAGAAGACATGCTAATCCACAGAGTTCTGAATTAGAAGTGCCACCGGTAGTTTTCCCCTTCTCTCAAAGCTTCTGGCCTCCAACAATGGGTGACCTAGTCAAAGGTATCAGGTTTTATTAAACTACTGTAGGTCTCACTGTGGCATGAAGTCAAAGTCAGCTGTATGCTGTTTTATTTGATGGCCACACAAGCAGAGATGATGAATCTGGTTCGGAGGCAGTTTCTCCATTTCTTAGTTACACCATTCCACAGTTAGCCTTCTCACCCACTTGGGGGAGGCATGCTAATTACTGGGTGAAGTAAGCATGTAGATTGGCATCGGAAAAAGAGGACTCTTTCAAAATTGTCTACCCCCTGGGAATTTGCTAAAAGCAAAATCTGTAGCCATATATACATATGTAAATGTATAATATAACAAACTGCTGTGATGAAATACCACAAAATGTTGGTTTAAACCCTGCTGTAGGAGAAAGCTGCTAAATGTTTCCTTTTCCAGGCAACTCAATCATTTCTGAATCTTTCCATATGGCTTTTCTGTGAAGTCTTGAAGCTGTAGTTCCAAGTCTACTGCTACAATACAGGGATACTGAATTAAATATGGACAAGCTCTCAGAGAAATCTTTAACAACTTACTCATGTATTATCCATAGGAAAAGACTTCAGAGTTCTTAAAAACTCATTCTATCTAAAGTGACTGGAAGTTTCTGAAATTCATATTCAGATAAAGAGATCTAGCCTTCTCAGGAATCATGGAGAATAAGAAATAGAGGCACAAGGGGAAAGAGTGAAGTTTTTTTTCCATGTTACAGATTGTTGAAAATAATTCCTAAGAGGGATCACAAGGTTTAAAGGGAAAAGAGACTTTAGGGGCAGCTAGGTGGCGCAATGGATAGAGCACCGGCCCTGGAGTCAGGAGTACCTGAGTTCAAATCTGGCCTCAGACACTTAACACTTACTAGCTGTGTGACCCTGGGCAAGTCACTTAACCCCAATTGCCTCACTAAAAAAACAAACAAACAAACAAAAAAGAGACTTTAAAATTAAGCTAGAACAACCCCCACATTTTACTAAGGGGGAAATTGTGACCTAACTAATTTAAATGATTTATTCAATGCCACTCAAAAATTAAATAGCAGAGCTTAGATTTGAACCCATTTCCTCTGGCTGGCCATTGGCACATTATTCTTTTCTTCGTTCTACATGTCATTCATAATGAAAAGTATAATAATTTCAAATGGAATAAAAAATGGTAAAAAGGTGGGGGCTGGAAAATACCTTAGGAAGTGAACAGAAAATAGGGGGGATTGAAGAGACCACAATGATATAAAGGAAAATGACTGAAAAACTTAAGAAATCTGATCAATGAAATGACCAATCATAGCTCCAGATGAACCTAAACTTCCCTTCACCTCAGACTGAGATGTATACCCTTAGACATGGCCAATGTATGAATTTGCTTTACTTGAGTATATTTATTTGTTACAAGGGAAAACATTAATTTTGGTGGGGGGAGGGGTGGCAAGAGTATCATGTAAGAAAAGAGGGCACTGAGTGGATAATAAAAAAAAAAAGAAAGTGTGTCAATGAAGCATTAAAATATACAGAAGAGAATAGAAATTCAGATGGGGCCACAGAAAAGCAAGGTACGTTTGCTAGGATTCTGTTAAATTTAGTTTTCTAGAAATGAGCACAATAAACTATATTTAAGTTCAGTTTCAACCTTTTTATGTTCTTTGTATGTTGAAATTTTCATTAAAAAAAATTTAATGCCTTAGCAACCACCTAGTCCAACCCTTTCGTTTTATAGGTGAACAAACTGAAACTTGCTGAAGCCCCCATAGTTAGCTAGTGAGCTGCAAAGCTGGGCTCAGAGCCCATGTGTCTTGATCTCCACTCCAACTCTTTCTCCACTGCAATGTGTTGTCTGCTTCTAGTCCTTCAGATGGATTTTTGTAGTGAAAAATGAATATTAATGGAATATATTAGCTATGCCCTTCCTCAGAACCAGAAAAAACAATGTACATGATAACTAAGATGTGTAAATGGAAAGAACAGCAGCCAAAAAAGAAAAAAGAAAAGAAAAGAAAAGAAAAAAGAATGCTGTGAAATGATAATGACCAGAATAAGACATATGGGAGATTCAAAGAAGAGTTCACTTTTTAAAACCATATTTCTAATCACATGTGTACTAGGCACTATTTTGATACAGTTAAATTGGTAAACTAAGAAACTTGGCTTAAGACCATACATCTAACATGTTTCCTGATCCATACATTTTCCCAATTTGTCTTAATGCCAAAAAGGTGTAGCACACTATATACAGGGTCAAAGTTGTTTGATATGCTGGCTAGTGACTTCAGACACTTGCTAGCTGTGTGGCCCTGAGTAAGTCACTTAACCCTGTTTGCCTCAGTTTCCCCATTTGTAAAAATGAACCAGAGAAGAAAATAGCAAACCATTCCAGTATCTCTGCCAAGAAAACCCCAAATGGGGTCACAAAGAATTGGACATGACTGAAATGACTCACCAGTGAGACTAAAAAGCTAGACAGCTAGTGATCATGTTTTCTTAAAGCACAGTCACTCCCCAGGATGATCTAGCAAACCATGGAGGAGGGTGTGAGCTACATTGGTGAATGGAGGGTTTCAGTGATAAAAAGTATGGATGCTTGAAGTACCTAAATAAAAGGCATATCTTTCTGTGAGTAAAGCTAAATGCAGAGCACTCACATAGGTTCAGAGTTTTCCAGCCCTCTACCTGCCACATTTTTCTTTTAAAACTCCACAAATTCAAATAAATAAGTTGTTGAATAAATACTCATAGAGAACAGTGCTTGATACTCTACATATTTCAATGAAATATTTGTGGAGAGAACAAAAATATTTTAGTGGGAGAGTCCATTTCTTGTCTTTCCACAGAAATTTCCTGTGAGAGGTGGGCCAGCTAAAACAGTGATAGTTGGGTGAACCTTTTTGGCTTATCCTATTTCTCTCTGTCCTTTCTTTTTCACTATAGCAATAATGGCTTTTGGTAATGCTAATGAGCTTTGAAGGCTATAAAATGAATACTTTTCTAAACGGATTATGCTTTAGATTTAATTCATAAAATATATTTCACAGTCTGCATTTTTGCCCTACTAAGAAACTAGGTCATCTGATGGAGGAACAGCTCATCTCAGAGCAGGATTTTATGCTTTAACTCTCCATGTGAAAGCCTGATGCCCCTATTGTATTTTTCTCCTACTTTCATGATACAAATTCTCAAATTACATATTAATAACTTCGTAATATGTAACCCAGTGAAAAGCACTTTAAAAAGTCTAAAACACCTCCCCATGGGATGTAGTAGGACTTGTCAATATTTCTCTTCCCCATCAGAAAAACAGGGGGAGAGACTTGTCTTCCCCTCATCCCATAACTTACCAAGAGAGAAGCCCTGGGGACTTTGAGTAACGCTAGTCAGGTAGTCTCAGACAAACACACCAACCTGAGGGACTACTTAGTGGCATACAGTTGGGAAAGGATTTGAGAGCCCCACAGAGCCCTTAGGTTTGTGGGAGGTGTTCATATATGAGCTGTAAGCACAGTTCCCAAGTATTGGAGGTGAGGAGAGGACATTAGACTATTGAATTCACCCTTACCAGAGCTGATATCAAAGAGAGAGCCACACTTGGAATGCGAGAAGGACCATGTGTTTTTGATCGTTGGACAAACTTTAGTCAGGCCAAAAGCTGTCAGAATCTACACAGTCTAAGGGAGAAAGGCAGTATAGGTCCTTTTTTTGGCACTGTATTAAAATTGGATACAAGGAAAACAAGTGTCTCAAGCTAAGACAATGGCCCTCTGAAGAAATCCCTTCAGGTAAGAGACGGGTCTCTGAGAGGAGCCTTTTCTTGTAGAATATTGTCAGATGAGAGCTGCAGAAAAGTGCAATGTAGAGGGTACTTGTAGAGAACTACAAATGGAATCAATCAATATTTATTAAGCACCTACTATGTGCCAGGCACTATGTTAAATGCTGGAATGGTGATGAACTTTTGGCTAAGAGTTATAGAAAAGGGTATTGAACACCTTTTGCAAAGAACTACAGGGAAAACAAGGTAACAGAATTGTGATGGGAGTCTGTGTTGTTGTTGTTGTTGTTGAGTTGTACCCAACTCTTCATAACCCCATTTTGGGACTTTCTTGGCAAAAGTACTAGAATGGTTTGCCATTTCCTTATCTAGCTCATTTGACAGATGAAAAAACGGAGGCAAGCAAGGTTAAGTGACTTGTCCAGGGTCACACAGCTAGTAAGTGTTTGGAGCCAGATTTGAACTCATGAAGATGAGTCTGGGCCCAGCACTGAATCCACTATGATGAGGTACAAACAAAGGTATCACCTGCAGGGGGCTTTAAAGTACTTCAGTAGGAGATGTGATGAGGGCTCACTAGGGAAGAAATACCCATGGGGGCCTGCTCAAGTCATGACTATGATTAAGCCATTCAAGTTGTATGATCTACGGAGGAAAGGTCACCCATTGACATCATCATTTTCTATGAGAGTTATTTGTTTTCTTTCTACTATAAATAAAACTTTCCCCCCTTTCTTTGAACCCAATGAACTATGTAATTGTGAGAGGAGTCAGTGACAATATACTGAGTGCTGACAGTGAAGTTCCTAAATTATCTAGGTGAAGGCAAGAAGCTAGAGAAATGAAAAATTCCCCAAAGTGCAAAAGTGCTCATGTGAAAATCTCTGATGTATGAGTTAGACAAGAGTAAGCATTACTATTCTTATACAATGTTGGTTCTTCCTGGACAATGTTGAATTCAAGTTGAACAATAACCAAGAAATACAGCTTATGATAGTAAATCCCTATCAGTAGAATCTTCGAGAGCAAACTAACAAAGCAATAAACAGTGACTGTTAAGAAATTAAATTGTAGGGGCAGCTAGGTGGCACAGTGGATAGAGCACCAGCCCCTGGATTCAAGAGGACCTGAGTTCAAGTCCAGCCTCAGACACTTGACACTTACTAGCTGTGTGACCCTGGGCAAGTCACTTAACCCCAATTGCCTCACAAAAAAAAAAAAAGAAAGAAAAGAAAAGAAATTAAGTTGTAAGTATTTGTTAAGGCACATGTGGATTTTAGCTACCATTGTTTAGGTAAGACAGAGTAAATTATAAAGACAAATTCTAGGCTATAAAGAGGGAGATATTTTCTGGCTTTCTTAATTAACACTTTTATACAGAAAGGAATTAAAATGGTAGAAAATGGAGAAATCAATTCACTTAAACCAGTTGGTTTACAGGCTTATTACCTGATTCAGAAATTCTGTTTTATATAATATGGATGAAAATGTTCATAGATAGATAGATAGATATGAACACATGTATGCACATGGACACTCATATATGTGTGTGTGTGTATGTGTGTGTGTTTATGAAGGGTATCATACGGGCTAGAGGTTGGTCTTGGATTTGGGAAAACCCAGGTTCAGGTCCTCTCTATGATATATATTAGCTATGTGCCCACTGGAGAAGTCATTTAATCTTTCCATGCCCCAAGGATACTCCCTAACTCTATAAGTCATAAGAATTGTGAATCCACATCAGTGGAGGGAGTTTCCACATTTGGAAGATTTCTATAAAGATTAAATGATGAGTCTGAATTATTTATATATGTGTATTGGGTGGCTATGTGGCTCAGTGGATGGAGCACTGGGCTTGGAATCAGGAAGACTCATCTTCCAGAATTCAAATCCGGCCTCAGACCTTTACTAGCTATGTGATCCTAGGCAAGTCACTTAACCCTGCTTGCCTCAGTTTCCTCATCTATAAAATGATTTGGAGAAGGAAATGGCAAACCACTCTATAACCTTTGCCAAGAACACCCCAAAATGGGGTCACAAAGAGTCAGACACAACTGAAACAACTCAACAACAACACGTATGTATATACAAATTCATAGAAGTACAAAATCTGAGAGTTGGAAGGGACTCCATCTAGTCCAATCATCCCAATAGCAAACCCGGCAAATAGTCATCTGGTCTCTACCCCCTCTTGAGGCAGTCCATTTTACTTTTGGAAAGTTCTCATTGTTAGAAAGATTTTTCCAGACATCAAGCCTAAATTTTCCTCTTTGCAACTTTCACTTATTGCTCCTGGCCCTGTCCTCTGAAGCCAAACAAAACAAGCCTAATTTCTTTTCCGTGACAGTATTTCACATATTTGAAGACAGTGATTATCCATTCCTCCTCAATATTCTCTCTTCTGGGCTAAACATCCCATGTTCTATCAACGACTTTTTATATAACATGAACTAAACTCTTTTCACAATAGGGGCTGAGTTCCTCTGGAAACTCTCTATTCTAACAATGTCCTTTTAAAACTGTGGCACCCAAACCTGAGCATCACACTCCAAATGTGGTCTCATTAGTGTATACCTGGAAGCTGGATCTATCAATGAAAGCTGAGATTGCATTAGCTTTGGGGGGAAGCTACATTATGATGACTCATTGACTTTTCATTCCCCATAGCATATGTGTATATTAATGCATATATGCAAACTTCCTAGCACTTAGAGGGTATACAAAAACATCTCAGGAGTTAGTGATACACTACAGACCTTCAAGTAGAAAATGTATAATCACTGGTTGAGTGTAATAACAATTACAATTAATAAATAGTAGATGCTTGTTGAATTCTATAGAGTATTCTATATATAGTCTATAGAGTATATTCTCTTTTTTTTGGCAGGGCAAAGAGGGTTAAGTGACTTGCCCAGGGTCACACAGCTAGTGCCAAGTGTCTGAGGCTGGGTTTGAAACTCAGGTCCTTCTGGATCCAGGGCTGGTGCTTTATCCCTGCACCACCTAGCTGCCCCCTATAGAGTATATTCTATAGAGTATTCCCACTTTAAGGAGGGTGATGCACTAGATGCCCTTTGAAGTCATTTCTAACTCTGAGAGTCTATGATTCTCTGTTTATTTTTTTAATCCCCCAGTATAGTTGCCAAATATACTTTATAGTTTGTACCTAGCAGAAACCTGGAAACCTGAAAAATATCTGTGAGGCCAGTAACTTTCACCAAGATGTATTAGGCCATAAATACATAGATAGTAAAGAGCTTGACTAACACATACTGTGATTCCATATTATACATGAAATGCCATGATAAAGTAAGGTTTTATCCCAACATAGACTCTACATGAGAAGCATGAACTAAACAAAATCAATTTGATATTTTGATTTGTGCACGCTGTAGACTTTTCAAAAAGCATCACTTTTTGGGGGCAGCTAGGTGGCACAGTAGATAAAACACGAGCCCTGGACTCAGGAGGACCTGAGTTCAAATCCAGCCTCGGACACTTGGCACTTACTAGCGGTGTGACCTTGGGCAAGTCAACCCTCATTGTCCCACCAAAAAAAAAGCGTCACTTGTGTCTTTCTATCCTCAACACCTAGCATATCACATATGTAATAGGAACCTAATAAATACTTGTTGAATTGAATTCATGATAAAGTTGATGATATTGACAATGGTGCTCCTGGTGGAGATGCCTGACTCTATGCCTGACAGAATCCAAAAAGGAGGGAACAAGATGTGTAAACCAAATACACAGTGAAATTCCATCATGCCCACATTTAATTTATGTAAATTCATCTGTAGGTATTGGGAAAAAGGAGAGAGGAAGAAAAAGAAATGTCAATAACGTGAGCAATTAGCTGGTTGTTCTGCCATTCTACTCAATATATGTCCAAGAGTCAGTCGGGTGTGAAGATGTAGATTGTCCCCCAAACTTGCTGCTGCCTCTTTCCGAGTATACCTCACCTCACTTGGAGCAAGGGAAAAAAACTGGACAATGGAGTGGAAGGGGAGAGATGCCCAGCAGTGACTTCCAGCCAAAGCTCAGTCCGCAGCCCAACCCAATTATAGGCAATTCACAGATTCAGATCAGACCTGTGGAGTTGGCTTCCCTATGGTGTTTCAAGATGCCAGACACTTTTTGTCTCAGAAACCTATTCCAGAGAGAGGGTAATTTTGACTTCATGGGGATTAAAGGATTTTCACCTTGGCATCTGACTTTAGAATCCACCCCCAAATAAGATGAAAGTCTACTATATAGTCAAAAGGAACTCTCAGGTAATCCTGCCACTAAATTTAGTATTAATTCAACTTTTAGTGCAGAGGACAATGTTCATTGTCAGGCTCTACAATATGACACACGTTGAAGCCTTGAAGAATTACAAGAACAAAGAAACATTTTACAGGCTAAAATGCCCTACAATCCAGAGCTGCCTTAGAACCTGAGAAGTCAGCCATCGTATAGAAGAGGAATATTCTGAGGCCAAGAGATGAACTGTCTTTTCCAATGTCACATAGCTGGTTAGTGGCAGGACTGGGGTTAGAATCCAAGGATCCTGATTTCTAGTGGGAGGCACTTTTTATGGCAACATAATGTAAAAGGTTCCTTATCTCAGTAGAGTTATGCAAAGAAGCTAGAAGAATAAAGAAAAGAAGTTTATAGAGTAACCAAATAATGGTATTTTAAGACATCAATGGGGTTATTTAACAAAGGAAGGTAACCAGCTGGTCCCTATACCTTCACTTAGGGCAGAAAAAAAGAGAGAAAATGAGACTTGTTGAAATTAAAGCAGGGATGGGGGCAGCTAGGTGGCATAGTGGATAAAGAACCGGCCCTGGATTCAGGAGGACCTGAATTCAAATCTGGACTCAGACACTTGACACTCACTAGCTGTGTGACCTTGGGCAAGTCACTTAACCCCCATTGCCCAGCAAAGAGAGAGAGAGAGAGTTATAAAAAAAGAAATTAAAGCAGGGATTCTTAACCTGGGGTCCATGAACTTGGTGTCCTTTAAAAAAATTATAATTATATTTAGATATATTTGGTTTCATTTATAATCCTGTGAATTTCATTTTATGCACTTAAAAGCACGATTCTGAGAAGAGGTCTGTTTGTTTCATCAGACAGCCAAAGGGGTTGATGACATACACAAAAGGCTTAGAACTGCTGAATTAGAGGAATTTGGATTAAAAATAAAGAAGATATTCTAAGTGTTGTGAGACACTGTGGTGGGCTACTCTGAAATGATACAGAATCTTCATTGTGAGGTGGTTTTTTTTTTTTGGAACATGGTACTAAGTGAATGCAATCTTATTTGAGCTTGTAGAAAATATGACCTTTTGGAGGCATTTTCTTTTTTCTTTTTCTTCTTCCTTTTTTTTTTTGGTGAGGCAATTGGGGTTAAGTGATTTGCCCAAGGTCACACAGCTAGTAACTGTTAAGTGTCTGAGGCCGGATTTGAACTCAGGTCCTCCTGAATCCAGGGCCGGTGTGGAGGCATTTTCTAATGCAATATTTTTATAATTGTGTTATTATCTAATTTAACAGATCACTTTCCTTTAATAGACTAGTCAATAAGTTTGGAGTTTTATTGTTCTGCTTTGTCCTGTTTTTGACATTTGCTAAATGGTCACTTCTCCAAAAGGTGCCAGGCTTCCCCCATAGAATAAAACCATAATAACCACATTCAACCTTTTACAATAGAATGTGATCATCATTTCCTTAAGGAAAAGCCAACTAAAGGAGGCATGTGTATGGACATAAATTATTAAATCTGAAAGAAACCTTGCAGATCATATAGTGCAAACTCCTCATTTTACTAATGAAGAGACAGACCCAGACACATACTCAATAATCATCTAACTGATAGGTGGGTGGCAGAACGAAGGCTTGAAATCACAACTTTCAGCTATAAATCGTGGGCTGGAAGGTCTAGTCCCCTCACTTACCACCATTACCATCTCTAAAGCATTCTGATACAATAAGTCTCATTCTCCTACTGCATGCCATGAAATGATTCCCAGTTGTTTGCTACTATACCATTACACCTTCCCCTTTAACCTCAGAACTCTGGAAGTCTCAGGCTCTCCCCCAACCCTGAATAACTAAAACCTATGAAATTCTACCATCAGTTCTGCCTTTACTTTGCACAGTTGATATACCTGAAGTGACTCTTCCTGGCATATGTCCATGGCTATCAGTTATGCCCATTGGTTATAGGCCTTCTACCACATAGGTCTGATCTTGCAAAAAGAAATGATGCTCTTTTACTAGAAAATGTACAGGTAGACTTGGTTTTGTACTTTTAGTCTGGCTAGAACTATAATTATAACCCAAACAACCCCTGAATTGCTTGGCATAGCTCTTGAGAGTAGATAAGAAAGACATTTATGGGCCAAAGATTATGCCCTAGAGCAGAAATGTTGGCCCACCATACACTGTAATTGGGAAATATTTAACAAAGTAAATAAAAATACAATTAAACATAGATGTTAACATGTGGTTTTCTAAGTCAACATACACCTACAGGGATCCTTATGTAGGGTTTGCTGGCCCTGATTCTATTTGAGTTTGATACTACTGCCCTGGAGGATGTTCAGCTTTCAAAGACCACCCCTGGCTTTCTGGTGTCCTGGTTGGTGAATGTCTTTTTTATGAACCACTCTATACACAGGCTGGCTCCAGTCATGCTTCTGAGCCATCTTCTCTCTACCCAATGTACTGTCACAGGCATACCCTTCATCTATCTCTGGAATTATAAATGAATCAATACTGCCATTGTTACTGAACAGAGTACTATTCCCCTCTGGATTCTTTCACCATCCCTGTGACTTTCCAAACCAAAACACTCCCTTCTGACACCAACCTCTGCACATATTATCTCCTCCTTTCAGAATAATAGCTCAAACAGCTCATATGTATCTGAGACAAGATTTGAACTCAGGGCTTCCTAACCCAAAGTCCAACACTCTAGCCACTATATCACCAACGTGGACAGAAAATGCCTCACTTTTGTATTTGTATCCCCAGTGCTTTGCACAGAGGAAGTACTTACTAAATGCTTTTTCTACCACTACCACTTCTAGAATAGTAAGGGAATGTTTTCCCCCTTGGTTTCAGACAAAACACAAGGAGAAATATGACACATTCAATGAACAGAGCCAAGATCATTGGGCACTGTACCAGTTGCCAATAATAATGTCTGATTTATGAGACAGGATTCCTAATAAATCTCTCAGTATAGATATCTGGCATCCGAAATGCCTTAAAAATGGACAGAGTTCACATACCTTAAAACAGTTGACAGGATGCTAGCACAGCATATTTTCCAGTTCCCATAAAGGGCTAGGTGAAAATGATCACTGTGACAATTATGAATAAATTATCCCAACAACAAAATGTCTTGTTCATACTTTGGCTATAGAGGCATTTCTCTCCAATCAGCACATTCTGAACACACTTAACTTGGGTCTAAGCTTTGCCTTGTATTATGTGTTATGAACATTTTTAACTAGCATTCTCTTGTCAATTTATTTAAGGAAAGGGGGGAAAGCTTTAAAAATGGCAAGCAAAATGGTAATACTCATTCAACAAATATTTGTGTATCTAGTTTGTGGCATATGTTACATTTGGATAGCTCTGTGAGGAATACAAAGAACAATGAAAAATTGACCCTACTCTCAATGAGCTTATATTCTAGTTAGGGTGACATGACTGTCAGATCTTTGCTTCCTAGAATTTCTGTCAACCATTTTAGCTATTCTAAAGAATGCATAAGGAATTTATTGTTTTAGAAAAACAAGAAAACTACGTGTTCTAAAAATAATTTCCCCCTGGAGAGCTAAATGAGAAGAAAAATAAACCTGAAACCTAAAAGCAAAACATAAAACTCTAACATCAAGTGAGCAAAGCCAGATATATACTTCTTTTATGTACATCTTTTTGGTCTCTCTTTTATTAATAATGATGTCACTCTCCAGCCATATCTACCCCACCTGAAACCTGTACTCTACTCTGATGATAGGTAAGCTTTTTGCCTTATCTTGCCAGGACCCGGGCCTCCTTGCCTCTTCTTACAGTCTCTTCACTATGCCCTTTCATGGGCACCCTTGTCCCATCTTTCTTCCAGAATCCCTTTTTGAGTTATATTTCCCGGTTTGAATATAGGCTCCTTGAGGACAGGGATTGTCTTTTTGCTTGTATTTACATCCCTGGTGCCTTAGCACAATGTAATTCCCTTAAAGTCCTCTAGTACCTAGACTCGATTTCCTTAAATAGTAGTATGCAACATTTCAATAAACTAGATTGTCTCTGAATTCTTTACACTTAGTAAGTCTTTTATACAATTTAGCCCTGTGCCTTACTTCTCCTTGGTTCCTAAATGACTCCTTTTTCTATCTCATTTCTGTTATCATTTCCTTTTTTTCCTTTATTTCTCCTACTTCATTTTCCTTTTTGTGCTTCCTCCCATGTTTGTCACACTTTCTACTCCTGAATTATACTGTATGCCCACAAGTACTCTGGCTTCTTTGCCTTCTAAATGTACTTTTCTATACAAATTTCCTTTGTCTTCCCCCATTTCTTTGGAAAATAAATTTAGAATCAAGAAATTTTTAAAACTTCTCTACTTCATTCCAAATTCTTGTCAGCCTAGAGAGATTCTTTTATTTTTGATCTCCCTCAGGATTCCCCATTACAACCGACTCTAATTGTTCCCATGGCATGGACTGCTTTTTTGTGGACGAACTCCTCTTTACTTCCTTGACTTAACAGAAACCTCTTTGAATTCTTAGCATCTCACACATTACAAATAATAGTACTCAAAATATCACCCTCTCCCTGACTAAGGTTCCATTCTTGCCACCTACTCTTCTGTCTCTCTATTTTCTCCCTTAGTGAACTAACCAACTCCCAATGCTACAACTATCACCTATGAATAACTTCAGTGCTCTAACCTTCACCTCTTTTCTCAGTTCTAGGGCCACCTTCTGAATGGCCCACCAGACATTTCCCCCTGGATATTCTGCTGTCATCAGAAGCTCAAAATGTTTAAAACAGAATTTATTCCCATTGCCCCCCAAACTAGCTTCTTTTCAAAACTTCCTTATTTCTGCTGTCTCCTTTTTTGTTCAGAAGAGGTTTTGAAAACTACTCAGGAAAGCAAAACCTGAGCCAAAAAGAAAATGTTATTGATTTGTATTTTGACATACTCACCTTCTCTTCACAAACAATGTCACATTGAGTTTATTAAGAAATGTAGTATGTAAGACTAAAATGTAGCCCTCCACAGGATTCCCTTCAGGAAACTATCCAACCAAATTCTGAAAAAAAACTGCAAGTACTTTGTACTGTTCTTATATACTATCATTAAAAGAAACTCAAGAAACACAACAAAAACCTCAGCATTTCTCCCAGAGAGAAAAATAACATCGTCACCAGCAGACACTGACAACCAATGAGCAAATATGGAGTGGAGATGGACGGAGTGTTCTCCAGAATATTCTCTTAGCAAAGGCAGTATTGAGGCAATGGATTTGCCTTTTAAGGCCATTATCCCTGGATCCCACTTACTTATTTATGCCACTTACTGGACTGGGAAATAAATACATTCTAGTTGTGTCTATAGAACCATCTCAACCATCATATTTGAGTAGCACATGTCAACAGTTACCAGAATTTTGGGACAAAGATAGAGACGCAGACATTTCCACACGGAAGAACATGAAAGAACAATCACAGATTGACAACATTTGCTGCGGTTTGGTATATCAGGGGCAAAAACAGATTGACCAAAAAAAAAAAAAAAATGTGCGGCACGTGTGTTAGTTTAGCGATGGGAACTAAACGAAATGTTTGTAAGAGGATGTGTGTGACGGGAAGCACAATCCTCTTGGGAGATTGTGCTTCAGTGGAGACATGAACCAAATGAGTAAATAGTACCTGTCACGGTCTCATTAAGTGGTTCTGGACCCTTAATGGCAAAACCATCAATCTTGATCCATTCACCTCCTAAATTAGGAAAATGCAACTTGAAAATTAGGGAGAAAAAGGAAACTTGGCTTTTCCACATTTCACTCCCTCCTTACTGTATGTTCTAATTACATTGTTGAGAAATGGATTGCAAAGGATGGGCAGGGGAACCTTAGAGCCACTATACTGAGATACATACATTTCATGTCACTCAGCAACAGAGAGGCAGCAGGGTCCAGTAGGTAGAGAGCTAAGCTCAAAGGCAATATGACCTACATTCAAATCCTGCCTCTGACACATACTGGCTGTGTGACCCTGAGCAAGTTACTTATCCTCTTAGTGATCTAAGCAACTCTCTGAGATTCTAAAGTACAAAGAAGGTGCCAACCTACATTGGTAGTGGGAAATTCCTGACCTGAGAGCTCCCCATAACAATGAAATAATAGCTTCGGTCCCTATAACGGCTATATAGTCTATTTTTACATATACTCACATAATTTAATATATAATCACTTAATATATAATATGTACAGGTTATAGGGAAGAAAATAAACAAACCCAATTCTCTATTTCCAATTGAAGAGTATCTGTAATGTGGTTCTCAGCCTCTATACTTACTGCTGACTTGTTTAACCCTACTTTAAAAACTCAGCCTTTGCTATGACCTAAGGAAGCAGGGAAGTCTGATTGCCACTTCCAATCCAGGTGACCCAAGAAAACCTCCAATTCTGGTAAGACTTACCAAGCAGGCTTTCAGCTCTGTACACTGGGCGGCTCACTCCACTGTAGTTCTCTGAAGTAACCAGCACAAAGTATACTACCCCAGGCTCTGAAACATATGGTTTATATCAAGCCACTGTTTCACATCTCCAGGAGTAACACAGTTGGATTCACTAACCATTTAGTTTAAATGTTATAATAAAACTTGAAAAATGGAATTAACTGATGAGCCTAACCAAAGCTTCTCATATATGTATTATCATTTTAAATTGAGATGGCTTACTTTGTTCTTAATTCAGGTAAAGTTCACCTCACCCCAAGCCCTCAAAAAGTAAATTACTTTCTGTTAAGATATGTACACAATGTCATAAATTTGTATCTATATGACAGAGACTATTAACAGCTTCTTCACATTAATTCAAAAATTGAAGAAAAAAATTTGTAAAATGGAAAAAGTTCCTCCATTAAATTTTCAGGGTCAAAAATTCCCGCACAGAAGCTCCAGAAGAAAATGTTCACAAGATTTTAGTAAAATATTAAACTACTGCAGGTAAGTGAACTTGAAATGCATCTCTAAGTATAAGAATAATGTACAACATTCATCACAATATCTGAATTAACACAGAACTCTAGTGCAAAAGGAAACGTTCCCCTTAACAATGTTTGCCCACTCTCTTTTGAAAATATCAACAAAAAAGAGACAAAATAATGTGTGATATTTAGGTAGAGCTTATATTGCGAAACTTGGTTCCACTTCTTTGATTTGAGTTTATTGGGAAAAGTTAGATGGTATGGCTTATTTGTCCATTTTTGGCTGAGTCCCAAGATATTCTAGCATTAGGAAAGGTTATTAAGGTACCCTTGACAGTACAATATTCCCAAAGCATGTCTCTGCTGGACTTCCACTTTCAGAAAACACAACTCTAGTAGCATTATTTTTCCATTCTGATAGATCAATGCTTTCCTAAATAAAGGTACAGCTCACACACTTGGAAAAGAGATGAAAGTTTTGGGTTTTGCTTTGCTCTGTTTTGTTTTGTTTGAGAAATAGATTTTCGCTTTGTCAAAAGAAATAATAACCATTCTCTCAGTGTGGAGAGCATTTCCCCTGAAAATACTCTTAGTTGACAAGCCAGGGACACAGCAACAACAGATGCAGTAGATATCATCTGGTATGTTTAGTGTTTCCAGGGCTGGTATTATTTCTGACTCGTCAGGGTAGAGCCCAGTGGCATTTGGGGTTTGGCACAATTTCTCGGACTAATTTGCAAACGCTTTGCGTTCAGACAAAACACAAAATCATGCTTTGTCAAGCACTTTCTCTCTTCACTCTTTAAATTTATTTGTATTTCAAAGGAAATTTAATCCACATGTTTCTGATTGACTTACACTTAACTCATCAGAAAGTTGCTTGGTAAGAACCATTTGTTGCTTTAAAAGCTCTGGAGCTCTCTTTATGAAGGCTTAAAAGCATTTCCTCTTCTAGAGTATTTTGGGAGCGGTCCATGAAACTCAAAATCCCAAAAGGTCCAGTTCCATTCTGAACCCAGAAGTTCCATGGTTTGAGCAAGTTTGAAATTTGAGAAGATATATGAGTTTTGCTTTACTGACAGGTTCATCCATTTCTCTACACGCAGAAAAGATAACTGAGGCCAAACAACAGCCAAAGTGAGGTTTCCCACTTTCATCTCAAACCACAACAATTCTGGGAAAGGAGATTTGCTTTTATATTCCGAAATACACAACTCCAAATTAAGTGGATGGTCAAGAGATGAATAACTGTCTTGCCCTTTTTACCTACTGTGAGTCTAGTAGTGGTTTCAATTCAAAACTCCAGGGCTCCTTAATCAAGATCTTAATGCCAGCATTTTCCTGTGGGAAAGAACTGGGAGTGGGGGTGGATCGGAAGTATCCCCAAATTGCCACAGAGGTGAGACAAAATGGAGGCTTTGGGAGGGAAGTGCGACTCATGCTCTGAAATGATTAAATTTCATTTGATTTAAAGTTATAAAGCCTTCAACCAAATAGGGGTAACATACTAAATTGGATACTAGTTGGAAGAGATTTATGTACTCATGATAAGCCCTCCATAGGACCTCAGTATAACAAATGTTTGAAATAAGTACCAGAGTAAAACTAAAGGAATTGAGCTGCTAGTTGAAATGAGAAAAAGAACAATTTAATACCTTTTACCTTTCCATTGCCTGGAAACAAAATGGTAGCTTAGATTAAACACTAAACTTGGAGCCTAGACCTGGGCTGAATCTCTATTCTAGCATCTCATGGTCATGTGGTCTAAGAGAAGTGTCTTAACTTCTCTGAGCCTGAGTTTCCTCATCTGTATAGTAGGGATATGATACTTCTGTTAACTAACTAGCAGAATTGTTGTGAGGAAAACCTTTGTAAATTGGGACAAATATGCATGTATATGCATAGATATGTGTGTAAGAAATTTTATTATTATAGATCTCCTGCTTCATTATCCCATGATATAAATGTCCCAATACTTGATGATGGGACAAATAAGGTAAATAATAGAAAATGCTTAAGAGCCAAAGGAAGACCATAACTTAACTGAAGAAGAACTTCAAAAGAAAGTATAGTAGGGGTGGAAAAGAAAACCTAGAGCAAGAACAAAGAACTTGACTCCTGGCACACGATGTTGTTCTTCAATCATTTTTCAGTTGTGTCCGACTCTTCATGACCCCATTTGAGGATTTCTTGGCAAAGATATTGGAGTGGTTTGCCATTTGTTTAATAAATGTTGATTGATTGACTTTCACAGTTATTTTTGGCTATTCCTGCATTTTCCTTTAAAGTGACTTAAGACATTTACTCCAAGATGATTAGAATATTGTGAGTGGAGTTTCAGGATAAATAAATGGCTTCCAAAAAAATAAGAAATTCAAGGAAATTAAGAAGCCTGCCCACAGATTGTGTGCAAAACTATAACTATGATTTCATATAAGATATATTTGGAATGTTATAGAACTTGAACTGTAGGCATTCTGGCAAAATTTGAAGGGTGCCAAATATCATGAATTACAGTTAAGAAGGAAAATAGTCTTTTGTGAACTACAACCAACAAACCCTTCAAATTTTCAGCCATTCTGTGAAGAGCCATTTCCTTTAGTTCTCAGTCATAAGTAGTTGGGGTTTTTTTTTAATTTCCTAACTAAAATTTCAAAAATAGGCTATTAAATTTCTTCAGTTGCCAAATTTTTATAGGCTTATGCACGTTATTAGCTTATATCTCAGAAAGGTCCCTATGAAATAATTCTTCAATGACATTGTAACTACATACAATTTACAGGAATTGTTTGATGAAACTTCACATTATTTCCATGAGGGAAACAGAGAATATATTGAGGGGTGGTCAATAACTAAGCTGAATTTTCATTTTATAGGTATTACTTACATATCATATATACTTCATTCTGTCATCTTTACTATACCTGAATACACAGAATTCACAGTTTCTACAATATAAAATTTCTACAATATAATATTTCAGTGTATGCATCTGAAATAAAGTATTTTGAAGATGTGCTTAAACTTGGCTTAGTTATTAAATTTAACTCACATATCAGCTAATATCCATATGTGAAAAAACTGAAATATAGTAAGGTTTCATATTGTCTTTCCTCAAAATTCAATAACTTTTACAAAAGGAACCAGTAATCGAACCACAATAGTTTGAAAAGTGGCAGTAAGGCCATCCAAGCTGAAGTCCCCTCCTCTATAACCATAGGTCACAGTATAATACATCAACAGACATTATACGTGCATCATGTTTGCATCTTTCAGACCACCAAAAGCGGACTTTGGGAAAGTAAGACCATTGTATCACTTACCCACATCCTCAATGAGGAAGGAGTGCGTATCACCATTCACCTTGATGTAGCTAAGATTTTTCAGTGACTTCCCATAGGCAATGTTGTAATACTCCACAGGTCTAGTGGTTGCCTCTTTGGGTGGTTCCCACGTGACTTTCAGGCCTCTCTTAGTGGACTGCAATCTCACATTCCTTGGCTTCAGAGGGTGATCAACTATGCAAACAGCGTTAACTATCAACTTAAAGTTACAGGAAGTTTGGCATAATGACTATCAATCAGGCTAAAAGAATAACTGCCTTCCCTGTGATCAGTGACCATCTGCCATGTGTCCCAAAAGTCTTAGTGCTATTAAAAAGCTTAAAACTGAACTAATACATTTGGGACACCCTGTACTTAAAATTATACCATTATGAAAATACCTTTAAAAGAAAGGGAATCAAAGGACTTTAAATGCAGTAACATTCAGTCATTAGTTCTCCACAACCACAACAGAAAAACAAACACAATAAGCCTACAAACATATTGACCAACCATGGGTACAAGTTTTAAAAACAAAAGGCAAATCAAAAGAAACTATATACATTCTTCATCTCTATGATGATCCCTTTTTTTCTTAAACAAAAATGGTGAACTAATAGTTTTGCATATTGTTTGCTAAATATATATGTATGTAGAGAGAGACACACTAAGTAAACATTTTAAAGCAATAGCAGGATTTGAGTGATAAAAGTGGTGTTTTAGAAGTGTGGTTTTGGATTTTTTTTTAATCTAAGAGAAGAATAATGTCATTCTAGCATGATTGAGGAGCAAAAGCTACTGAATTCTAGTTTAAGACATGGAAATATTCTTAATATTTTCTTTTTAAGAAGAGAAAAACTAAGATGCCAACAACTCAAGGGAAGCGATCTGATTCTTCATTTTATACCCGATTTCAAGGTTCAACCCTCTTGACTCTGAAGAAGACAAAAGGATAATTTATAAGCACAACAGAATATAGCTTTAATCTTAAATGGAAAGCCTCCAAACACTTTCCCAGTGATTAAAAAGGAGTAGCTAAAGCTGAATTAATTTTAACAAAATAATCTATGACTAGGTAACCAACTGATAACAATGCAAATGGAGGACATTCAATAGTAAAGTAACGTTACATCAAATTTCTGGCAAGGTGGATCTGACACTACTCTGGAACATAAGGCACTCACATCAAGGAAAAATTTACACTCAACAAAACCAAGAGTCTTAAATACGAGTTTTAAAATTAGTAACATTTAAAAAAGAGGAAGGGGAAAGGGATTGATAAATGATGGCACATATATTATGTTAAGAAATGAAAACATGATGGGTAAATGACTTTTAACACAGGACTAAATTTAATTAGTAAATATTTCTGAAATATATTTACAAACTAAAAGTTGTGGTCATTTTTTTTTTTTTGCGGGGCAATGAGGGTTAAGTGATTTGCCCAATATCACACACCTAGTAAGTATCAAGTGTCTGAGGCCCCATTTGAACTCAGGTTCTCCTGAATCTGGGCTGGTGCTTTATCCACTGCATCACCTAGCTGCACCTGGTCATTCTTTTCAAAAGTTAGCTCTTTATTTTCAAAAGGGAAGCACTACCAAGTGATGGTAGGATTTGATGATATTTGAAGCATTGGATAAAGAATGTCTATTCAATAAACAAATGGAAATTCATGAATAATCCTTTTCTTTACAATTGAATTCTCTTTTGAAAGTGAAATATCATGCCTTGTTCAGAAGAATTTGCACAAGAAAACTAACAAGGGGCAGCTAGATGGCACAGTGGATAAAAGCACTGGCCCTGGATTCAGGAGGACCTGAGTTCAAATGTGACCTCAGATACTTGATACTTACTAGCTGTGTAACCCTGGGCAAGTCTCTTAACCCTCGTTGCCCTGCTCCCTGCCACCCCCAAAAAAAGAAAGAAAGAAAACTGATGAAGTTTGGTTTTACAATGAAACGTAAAATGTGTACAATTCAAACATAATAGTGAGATCAACACAGCCTATAAACAACACAGAATCCGCCTGTGGTGTCACATAATAAACCTATTTCAAATGGCCTTTATTAATGGAATAATTCATGAATTTGCCAATTTTTTTCTCTCTTCATAGCTGCTGGCTTTATCTTTCACTGTGATGGGGATATATATCACAGTTCACATCCAGGAATGTATCTATCTTCAAAAGGTTAGAGCCCCCCCCCCAAAAAAAAGGAGTTGTACCATTTAGCATAATTTAAAATCTTCTGGACTACTGGTACTGATCAAATAAGAGGAAGAAAAAAGTCTGAGCCAAATGAGAAATAGTTTGGCCTTTCAAAATTGCCTAATTTCCAAAGCCTGAATGTTCCACACATAGCTCCTAATAGATTTCATTATTTTATTTGATTCTGTTTATCCTAATTCAGAAACAACTCTGCCTTTGTATTACTAATAAGTATTCAAAGAGCCCTAATTAATCTGAAACAGGGTCACTTGTTCTACTGACAATTTGGCTCAGTCATTGCCTTTATAGCACTTAGAAAACAAAAGGAAATATTTCCTATTTTCACTCTAAAATAAAATAAAGACAACAGAATAGATGTTCCTCATACAGCATAAATTACCTTCTTAATGAAATTTGCCATTAATGACCTTGCCAATTATTTTATCAATTGAAAGCTAATCAGTTTGACCAGAGCTGACCTAAGCCAAACTATGAATAAACTAAAATCTACTTTTGGTTCTCATATCCTTTCTTTTCTGAATCTTTCTCTCCTTTCATGTATAGTATCTCCTCTCACATTCCCTTACACACTATAAAACTATTCCCTACATAGTGTTTGGTGAACTAATTCAGAAAGGTATCTTATAAATGCTTTCACACTGAGATATGCATAACTGATGGGGTTTCAAAGACAGCTCTCCTAAAGACAGTTGCATTTACCTGTATAAAAAGCTTTAAAAAAACAAAATGAATCTTTAATGACAAAATCTTAAACACGAGCAACAAGGGTGGTGGAAGGATTTGGGGAGTTATCAAGACCTTCCTTGGGCCCCTGAAATCATACCATTCTGAAGGCTTCTATATTTTCTGCCTGTTCATAAAATCAAAACAAATTTGTTTCTTTTTTTTTAATTTTTTTTTTTTTACAAACTAGGTTAGTCCATGGGGCAATATCTGAATAACATTTTACCAAATAGGTAACTGAATAAAGTCCATCAATAGCCACTTTTTTAAAAGATTATTTTACCAACCTCGACTTTGAAGCTGATGTCCCAGACAGGATTCTTATCAAACATTATCAACACTTAGCCCAACCAGAAAGGAAATAGGAAGAGAATGGGTAAAAGGCAACATTCCCTGTGGTCCCTTTTTCCCCTTCTCAATCTTTTTAGCCTGAGGTGAACTCTTGTCAAAGCAACTGACAACTCCCCTGTGTGGGTACTCAAGGTTACTTATGTAGCTCTGGAAGGAAAGCATTTCAGGCAGGTGTAGATTTGCCTGATAGGAGATAGTTTGACAGAAAATTTGCTTTCACTGCCAGAAGCATGACATTTCCCTTTATTTCTCTCCTTTATTTTGAAGACCTACCTGGCTTTTTTTAAATATAAAACCACGCCATGGAAGTCACTAATGCAGTTTTGAGGGTTGGCATCGTGTTGGGAGATTATACAAAGAAAAGAATGCAATTAATTCCTGGTGCATAGTAAGTGCTTAATAAATGCTCGTTGATTTGAATAAGCCTGGAACCTTAAAATAGAATGTCCACTCCAATGTAAATACAGTTGTTGATCTTCTTTAGATGGCAAATCTGGACAGCATACTAAAAAGCAAAGACATCACCTTGCCAACAAAGATTGATATAGTCAAAGTTATGACTTTTCTAGTAGTGTATGCACGGCTGTGATAGTTAAACTATGAGGAAAGTCAAGCACCGCAGAATCTACACTTTGAACTGTGGTGCTGAGGAAGATTTTTGAATGTCCCTTTGGACAGTAAGGAGATCAAATCAATCAATAATTAAAAGAATGTATCAAGACAATTCACTGGAAGGTCAAATCCTGAAGCTGAGGCTTAAATACTTTGGCCACATAATGAGAAGACAGGACTCATTGCAAAAGATCCTGATGTTGGGAAAGATTGAAGGCAAAAGGGAATGGCAGAGGTTGAAATGGATAGATGGTATCATGGAAGCAACAAACATAAGCTTAGACAGACTTGAGAGATATGTGGAAGATGGAGGGGTCTGACGTGCTATACTCCATGGGGTCACAAAAAGTCAGACACAACTGAATGACTGAACAGCAAAAAACAATAACATTTGCTTTAGAACTAATTCTTCTTGCAGGGAAGCATGATAGAGTGCTGGATCTGGAATAAGGGAGAACTAGAGATATGTCTTTCCTCTGATACCAGCTGCCCATGAATGGGCCAGTCACCTAATGTCTGTGAGCCTCATACAACTCTAAGACTTATCTTCTAAGCTATAGAGACCAATCAACCTCTTAGTACAGGGATTATGCTGAGGATACAAACTGTTTGTCCATCCTCCAAGAGGACCATGACATTGGGGTGATGTCATGACTTGCAATGAACTGGATTTAAGTGAGGGAAGGCTGTGCAAAGTCACCAACCTCACTCTCCTCAAGAGCCATCTGGGTCTAATGGCAAGATAAACATTAAGACAACTGGAGATGGCCCTGGATGTTGAAGACAATTGGAGTTAAGTGATTTGCCCAGGATCACATAACTAGTAAGAATTCAGGTCCTCCCAACTTCAGGGTCAGTGCTAAATCCACCATGTCACCTAACTGGCCCCAAGAGGATATAAAAAAACAAAACAAAACATGATCTAGGGGGCAACTAGGCAGTGCAGTGGATAGAGCACCAGCCCTGGATTCAGGAGGACCCAAGTTCAAATCCAGCCTCAGACACAACACTTACTAGCTGTGTGACCCTAGGTAAGTCACTTAACCCTCATTGCCCTGCCCCCCCCCCAAAAAACAAAAAAATACATGATCTACCCTACATCTGGGGTTCCCACTTGAAATTCTTGTTGTATATTCTGTTTATCTTGTACAAATGCTACTGGGAGCACCTTTTAACACCTTAATAGCCGGCTCTCCAAAGGAAAAAGAACTACAAAAGAGAAGATCTTAAGATGCAACTGGAATCATTTAACTTGATATAGAAAAAGGTGGGAGGTAGCTGAAGAATAGCGTAAATGACAGGTTACTGTCTGCTGTTTAGTTACCAGATGTTCTTTTGCTCCAGAGGAAGCAAAATGAGGAAATGGGTTTAAGCTGCAGCATAAGGGATTTAGGTTAAATAAAAAGAAGAATTTCCTCCCTGGATCTTTCCCCATCCCCACCCATTCAAGAGAGACATATGCTCAGTTTCTCCAGACAGGGCTGGGCAACTGGAAACAGTCTGCTGAGGCTCAAGCTACTTCACTTTATCACCAGTATTGTTCCTTGTGGTTCCCCACAGTCAATGTTATCCAGATCTTGTGTCCTGCATAAAATAACACCAGTATGACCCTTTGATGATTTTGCTGATAACATTTGAAAAAGGCAAGGCACTACCCAAGGAATGCTAAGTGTAAAAATCACCAGGCTAGGTGGGTGCTGGGTCCAGTTGAGATCATTACTTCCCTGGTGTGGCTGATATTTTATCATACAAACCAGTTGTTATTTGCTGATATGTAGACCAGAGAGGTTAAAGAAGAGGGGCATTTATAGTCCCTTTAAAAAAAAAAAAAGGAAGTTTTAATTTGGGTTCTAATTAGGAGTTGCCCGCTCTGCAACCTTTGACTTCACTTTCCTCTTTTCCCAACCTTGACATGGTAGTTAAGTAATTCAACTCTACACTGTCTTCTACTCTTGAATGCCTTGCACCTTTGTACCACTGATATTCATATCAATTGATCAATAAACATTTATTAAGCACCAACTATGTTCCTTCCGGGTACTATCCTAAGCCCTGGGGATACAAAAAGAGGCAAAAGATAGTCCCTGCCGGGGACGCTAGGTGGCGCAGTGGATGGAGCACTGGCCCTAGAGTCGGGAGTACCTGAGTTCAGATCCGGCCTCAGACACTTAACACTTACTGGCTGTGTGACCCTGGGCAAGTCACTTAACCCCAATTGCCTCACTTTAAAAAAAAAAAAAAGATAGTCCCTGCCCTCAAAGAGTTTACACTTTATCTTGTGTGATCCACTCCTATTCCTGATTTATTACTCCCACACTACCAAAGACATCTACAAGTAACCACACAACCATGCTGACTGGCTCCACTAAAATTTTCCGTTAACTAACCTCAACTGGTCCTTCTCTGTAGAAATTTTGTATTTTTTTTAACTTCCCCTAAAGTGAACCACTTCAACATATACACTATTCTCTACTCCTGAATGTCTTCACTTACTCACTTGTCCTGTCACTAATTATGCTTTGCCAGATCCCAAGCCTAGATTACTTCAAAGTGTCATCTGCCTCCTTCAATCCTACTCTGTTGTTACTGAATAGAATTGGAGAACATCATGGAATTGTAATGACTGAATCCATTTGTATTATCTAATCTAAAATGGGCCCCCACTGTAGCAAGGCAATGCTTCTATTCCTCCATAATTTATTCTTTACCCCAGAAGCTATTAATAACAGCTTTTTTTCATAGAAAAATAATTGTCTAAGCCTCCCACACCATCCCTCCCCTCACTTGCTAAGATAATAAAGGACACTTGTCAAGAGCTCCCTCTTGTGGTCAGTCAATAAATATTTATAAGCACCTACTATGTGAGGGCACTGTGCTAAGTGGTGGGGATACAAAGAAAGGTAAAAGAAACCCCCAGCTCTCAAGGTGCTCATAATCTAATGGGAGGGAGATAACACATGACCAACTACATACCAAAAAGTTATGTGTACAATACACTGGAAATAATCAACAAAAGAAAGGCACTCACTAAGAGGAATCAGGAAAGGCTTCCTGTAGAAGGTGGGATTTTCACCCAGACTTGAAGACCAGGAGAGAATTCCAGGCACAGGAGACAATCCGAGAAAATGCCCAGAGTCAGAAGATGGAATGCATCAAGGAGGCCAGTGCCACTGAACCACAGAGTGCATGGCACAGTGTAAAAAGACTGGAAATTCGTGGATCTGGGGGTTGGGGGCAGGCCTGAGGCTTTAAATGTCAAACAGAGGACTTCATAATTGATCCCAAAGGATCACTTATTTCACAGTACCCCTACCTCTGCTTCAGTTTGTTCATCTATAAATGGAGAAGGTTGGATAGCATAGATTCTGAGGTCCTATGCAGGTCTACATTTATGATCCAATGAACATTTCTTAGCTCTGTCCCCTTCTACTTACTCAGATGTCCCCTACCAAATTCAGGCTCCCACCAGCTCTTTCCTGCACTGTTGCAATAGCCCCGAATGGGTCTTCTTGCCCCAAGTCTCTCCATACAGCCAATAAAGTGAGTTTTCCTAAAGCACAGGTTTGACCACATTACTCCCCTATGCAATAAATTCAGATGGATCCCTATTGCCTCTAGAATCAAATATAAATGCTGTTTGGCTTTTAAAGTTCTTCACAATCTTGCGTTACTCCTCTCCTTCCTATGCCCTAATCTTCAGCCAGACCAGACTTCTTGTTGCTACTCACATGGAATACTCCAGTTCCGATCTCCGTGCTTTTTTTTTTTTTTTTTTTTTTTTTGTTAGGCAATTGGGATTAAGTGACTTGCCCAGGGTCACACGGCTAGGAAGTGTTAAGTGTCTGAGGCAGATTTGAACTCAGGTCCTCCTGACTCCAGGGCTGGTGCTCTATCCACTGTGCTGCCTAGCTGCCCCCCATGCCTTTTTACTGCTTCTCTCCCATGCCCATGAGGCACTCCCTCCTACCACAAAAATCCCTTGTTTCTATCAAAACTTAGGTCAAGCATCGTTTTCTATGTGAGGACTTTCCTGATTCCACCAGCTGTTAATGTTTTCCCTGCCAAAGTTACCTCTCTGCATGTATATCTGTGTATTCAGTCATTTCAGTCATGCCCAACTCCTTGGACCCCATCTGGGTCCAAGCAAAGATGCTGGAGTGGTTTACCATCTCCTTCTCCATTTCATTTGACAGGTGTGGAAACTGAGGAAAATAGGGTTAGGTGACTTGCCTAAGGTAACACAGCTAGCAAATGTCTGAGGTCAGATTCGAACTTAAGTCTTCCTGACTCAGGCCTAGAGCTCTATCCACTGTGGCTCCTTTTATTTACTTTGTATAGATTCTATATAGAAAGAGATCTACACACCATTTCTCCCTCCCCATAGAAAGTAAGTTCCCTGAAGTCAGGAGCTATTTCAACTTTTGTCTTCCTAGAATCTAGAGTCTAGCACAATGCCTTGTATTCTTTGTTGTTCAGTTGTTTCAGTTGTCCCCACTTGGTGTTTTCTTGGCAAAGATACTGGAGTGATTTGCCTTTTCCTTTTCCAGATCATTTTACAGAGGAGAAAACTGAGACAAACAGGGTTAAGTGACTTGCCCAGGGTCTCACAGCTAGGAAGTGTCAGAGGCTGGATTTGAACTCAGGTCCTGTACACAATAGGTACTTAATAAAAATGCTTCTTGACTGATTAACTCAGAGTAGAGAATAAAAAGTAAGAATACAAAAAGAGTAACTGACTTCTCCACTCAGAATGGCCAGTCCCACTCTGGTCAGCCTCAGAGATTCAGATTTAGCTTGGAGGAATCTTGAAAGACCAAGTTACAGGGATTTGGATATTCTCTAAGATAAATATGGACACTCCCACAGATCTTGAGAAACAAAGTAGAAGAAACTGGTCCTCAAATCAGAAGATCTATGTTTGAGTTCTAGTTTTTCCACTAACTCCATGACCTTAGGAAATTGACTCACTGACTGAATCTGAGGTTCTTCATCTGTAAGAGGGGAATAATTCTCACCCTATCTCACATGGGATTAAAGTAAGGTAAGTAACATAGAAACCTTAAAGTACTATATGCATGCAAACTGTTTTTATTACCATCTCTCAGACCTGTGCTAGAATGGACATCAACTGTTGGTTCCAAAACTAGCCCTGACCTCCCTATGGTCCCCAGACCAGGTATCATCAAATCCATGGCCTGGGACACTTTATGAAAAGGCTTAAGATCAGGATAGAACCTAAATCCCCTGGACTAGGTCAGGACCACCTTTTGCCAACTATGTGGAGCAGTTCACAGAACACTGGGCCTGGAGTCAGGAAGTCCTGAGTTACAATCCAGCCTCTGACATGTACTAGCTGTATGACCTTGGAAAAGTCACTTTACTTTGCCTCAATTTCCCCATTTGTCAAATGAGTTGGAGAAGGAAATGGCAAACTCCTCCTGTATCTTTGCCAAGAAAACCCCAAATGGGATCACGAAGAGTCAGACGTGACTGAACAACAACACATATACATAACTGTCACTTTAAAGAAAAGAATTTGAGGCTATCACAAATGCAGAAAATCTGGTATGTTATGCCTTCACTGGGGCCTATAATCTTTCTCTTATCATACATGTTCCAGCGTGTTTCTTCTCTGCTATCTATAGACCTCACATGGTGCCAGCAGGTACCATTTTGACGTTTTAAACGGTCTCCAATTCTGGGACACCCAAGAGTAATAGGAAGGCATTCTGCAAATTCTCAATCCTAAAGAAAATAATCCCCACTTAATCCTGTTACCTCAGAGCAGAACTGCGTTCTTGTTTTATAGTTCTATCTCAACAAGCAGCTTTACTCTTATTTTAAGTTGGACCTGCGATTTTCTTGGTGTGAAGTCCTGATGAGGGAATTCCCTCTAGGAATGCAGGCCAGTACCTGTTCTACAACTGTAGAGGCTCAAAGAGGTGTCTGGGGACCAGAGGGGTGAAGGTATGTGCCCAGGGTCGTGCTAGGTGTCAGAGTCAGGACCTGAACCCAAGTCTTCCTGACTCCCAGGCCAGCTATCAACTTGTTGTGATGATGCTGGTGATGATAGCTAATTTATTTTTGTTTTGTTTTGGGTTTTTTTTGATGGGGCAATGAGGGTTAAGTGACTTGCCCAGGGTCACACAGCTAGTGTCAAGTGTCTGAGGCCAGATCTGAACTCAGGTCCTTCTGAATCCAGGGCTGGTGCTTAATCCACTGTGCCACCTAGCTGCCCCAGATGATAGCTAATTTATAAAGTACTGACTGCAGGCCAGGTTATAGAACATATGTGTACATTATTACACATGTATTCTGTATTATATATATGTATACGTACTATCCTCCTAGTGCATAGAGTGCTGGGCCTGGAGTCAGGAAGATTCATCTTCTTGAGTTCAAACCTGACCTCAGACACTTTTTAGCCTTGTGACCCTGAGCAAGTCACTTAACTATGTTTGCCCCAATTTCCTCATCTGTAAAATGAGCTGGAGAAGACAACTACTCCAGTATCTTTACTAAGAAAACCCCAATAGGGTCACAAAAAGTCAAGCATGACTGAAACAACTGAACAACAGCAACATCAACTATCCCCCTTCAAGGGCAGGGATGGCCATTGTTTACCTTTATAATCTAAGTACCTAGCACAATGACTTTCAAGTTATAGGTAATTTTTTTTTGTGAGGCAATTGGGGTTAAGTGACTTGCCTAGGGTCACACAGCTAGTAAGTGTTAAGTGTCTGAAGCCGGATTTGAACTCAGGTCCTCCTGACTCCAGGGCCGGTGCTCTATCTATTGTGCCACACTTCCGTCAAGGGAATTAAGCCTTCAACCCTGACATTTAATAAATGTTTCTTAAACTAAATCCTCAAACCATAAACATCATCAGCCTTGACCTTGGAGGCTCCTCAGCATAGGGTCTTCACCACCTTAGAGATGATCTAAGCCAATCTATACCCTGATCATCCAGGCTGCATGTGGCTGCAAATGAGTAAAGCTCTTAAATGAACCTTTTCCATTTTCAGATTGTACTAATAAGAAAGACGTTTTTCCTTATAATCAAACCAAAATCTGGCACTCGGCAAGTTGTATTCACTGTTCCTCATTTAATCTCTGGACCCAAACAAAACAAATCTATCACCTCTTTCCTATATCACCCTTCAAATTCTTGAAGTCACATGCCTATCATTTCCCCTCTAAATCTTCCTTTCTCCAATATAAACATCCTACTTCCTTCACTTGATCCTCCTAGCCTTTTACCTTGCTCAAGAATGTCAATGTCCATATTAAATCTGGTACCTAGAACTGCATACAATGCTACATGGAAGTCTACCAGAGAAATATCACACCCACCTCCTGGATATTATCATGCAGCCTAAGAACATATCAGTTTTTTGGCCTGTTTAATGTGATATTGTTAATGAATAGCAAGCTTGTAATCCATTAAAATACCCAGACTCTTTCACATTGTCAAAGAGAAAAATATTAATGCTAATAGTGTACTCCGTCAGGCTCGGGTCTGCCAGAAACAATTTAATTTCCATAACATCCACACCATTTCTATCTTGGAGAGAAAGTTGTCCAAACCCATCCCTTCTGGTGTGACTTCCCCCCCCTCCAAGAACATTTCAGATAATATTTATAGTGATCTTGAACCAAGAAAAAAGATATCTTACAATGTAGCCTCGGTTAACACTCCAGAACTGAGAGACCATACTGCTATCTTCTCCTTCCTAGACTACTTATCTAGGAATCTGTGGGGCTCCTTCCATAGATACACACTAAAAATCTAAATTGAATAGGAAGTGGTTTGAGTGGAAAAGGATTATTCATGTATGTTGGACCCTACTATATTTCCTTTCATGGGATAGAAGGATTAGATTGCCCTTAGAAGAGTCAATATCCACAGTGGGGAAAGGCAAAGTTCTCATATAGATATGGTTAAATATTTTGTTTGGGCAGCTAGGTGAAGCAGTAGACAGGGAACCAAGCCTGGAGTCAAGAAGACTCATCTTCATCAGTTCGAATCTGACCTCAGACAATCACTATCTCTGTGACCCTGGGCAAGTCGCTGAACCCTGTTTGCCTCAGTTTCCTCATCTGTAAAATAAGCTGGAGAAGGAAATGGTGAATCACTCCAGTATCTTTGCCAAGAAAACCCCAAATGGGGTTACAAAGAGTCAGACCCGACTGAAAATGACTAACGATAACAAAATTAGATCAATGGATATGGGATGATTACCAAAATGTTGTTGTTGTTGCTGTTTGGTCATTTCAGTTGTGTCCTACTCTTTGTGACCCCATTTGGGGTTTTCTTGGCAAAGATACTGGAGTGATTTGCTATATCCTTCTTCAGCTCATTTTACAGATGAGGAGACTTGAGGGTCAAGTGACTTGCCCAGGGTCAGACAGCTAATAAGCATCTGAGGCTGACTTGAATTCAGATCTTCCTGACTCCAGACCCAGTGCTCTATCCATTGAAATACTAGTTTCCTGTCATTCACCTAATAAACAGCCCTTTTTTCTTTTGTCCTGACCTATCCCATCCACCTTTCCAAGGAGTTTTCCCAAAGAATCTGGAGTTTAAAGAAAAAATATTATTCTTAATATTTCTAAGGAAACTAAACATAATTTACTATGCTTCCACAACACTTGAAAACTACTGTGAAGCCATGATCCCCCCCGCATCCTGTAATAATATAATTGGGGGTTTTTTATAAGCCAAACTCTGGCCTTTCACATGTATCCCTAAAAACATTCATTTTATTAGATTCGAACCATTGTTCTAGCCTACCAGGATTCAGATCCTGAGTGTGATCCAACATATCCAATTACAGTTTGAAGTCTTCTGCAAATCTGATAATCGGACCATCATCCATGCCTCCATCCTAGTCACTGATAAGCCTGCCATCATTTATGCCTTCATCCAAGCCATTGATAAAGATTCTGACCAGCAGAAGAAAGCCAAAGACATTTATCTTCGATTAATTTCATCTTATTTGATTCCTCCCAGTGTTCTAGCCTATGAAAATGTCCTCAGGTCATGAATCTGTCAATGTGGCATCAACTGTATATTTAATGGGCATGCGATCTAGAACTATATCCAAGTCATTGATTTAAAAAAAAAGCACCATTCCTGGGATCCTTATCTTCTTCCAGGTTAAGAAGGAATGATTAACAACTACTCTTAGGTCAATTCATCCAACCAAGTTTAAATACACTGAATTGTGTTACCACCTGGTGCCTATCTCTCCATCTTCTCCACAAAAATGGTACAAGATATTTTCTTTTTGAAAGCTTTGCTAAAAATCTAGGTAAATGATATCCACAGCATTCCCCCATGCACTGATTGCTCATCTTTCAGACAAGGAAAGTGAAGCTCCTAAAAGTGAGATAACTTGCCTATGGACAAAAAGCTAGTTAAGATTAGAACACAGGTCTTCTGACTGCCAATCTAGTACTCTTCTCACCATGCCACAGTGCCTATTTCTTAGCAACAAATTTCATCCCAAAAAACCCCATAATAATAACTGATTTTTATATGACTTGAAATTTTGCAACATAATTTCTTTCCTCAAAGCAACCCTATGAGGTTGGTAATGAAAGTATTATTATCTCTACTTGATAAAGGGGGGAAACTGAGGCTCAGAAGGGTTATTAATTACCCAAGGTCAGATAAGAGTCAGCAAGTGTCAACCAGTGGGCAGCTAGGTGGCTCAGTGGATAGAGCACCTGCCCTGGATTCAGGAGGACCTGAGTTCAAAACCGGCCTCAGACACTTAACACTTACTAGCTGTGTGACCCTAGGCAAGTCACTTAACCCCAACTGCCTCACCAAAAAAAACAAAAACAAAAAACAGTGTCAACTAGAACTTGACAATCACTTGACTATAAGTCTGATGCCCATTTCAATAAACCATATTACCAACTTTAAATGAAAAACCTGATTTGTTTTTTAAAAACAAGTTTAAAACTAGATTATTAGCCATTTTAATTTACCTTCTTACACCTCACAGTATATCTTCAGTTCTAATAGCCCAGCAGAGTATATATATATATATGAAATGGAATATTTGTAAGAAGTGACAAAAAGGGGTGTTTCTATTAGAGTGAAAAATGTTTTCAAACACATTCTTCTGAGGGTTGTCAGAAAGTATTGAAAATTGATAAAACTTAAGCCTCTGGTAATTTTTTTCTGAATCTCATATTTCATGATACTTGTAGATATTAATGCCCCAGACAAAAAGATTATTTCTTAGTCAAAGTAAAATAGAGACTTAAATTCATAAAAAGTAAAAGCTAGATGGGATCTTAGAAGCCATAGAATATAACTACATTTTACAAATGAAGAAACTGAGTTCCAGAGGCTTTAGTGGTTTCCCGAATGTCACAGTTTAATGAGTTGCAGCGTTGGGACTTGAACCTAGGACTCTGTCCATCTCTCTTTTTCCTCCCTTCTCTTAAGGGAGAAATATCTCCCTTACCTTTCTAAATTAGATTCACTAGCCAGTGCCTCCCTTGAGTACTTTGTCCTTTAGCTCCAGGCACTGAGTGTGATTCTAGATCCCTGAATAGCTTTTCAAAGCTGGTTTAAAAAATACTTAAATCTGAAATGTAATGTTGGTCCTTCCAAATAATTCAAATTTCATTCCCTAGAGACTCTAATTGGCTGGGTTTTATCAAGTTTGCCAACACAGGCACACCCATCAACACAAGGCAAAGAGGGCGGACACCAGAATAAAGCTTTTTTTTTTAATCATGCCTGCAAATCCTCTCCTATGTATCAGATATTTAAACTGCAATCACTATAACCCATTAACTCAATAGCAAATATACTACTAACAATTGCTAATCTCTCAATTATGAAAATAGCTAAAGGAATATAAGATATTTTTGCCATAAAATTTTCTTTTAAAAAAATCCAAGTTCAACTAGTTTCCTTAAATGCATGAGAGATGATTTTTTTAATGCAACAAAGAAAGGTCTCCGTGTTTATGTAAGGACTTTCTATTTCATCTCCACTCAAAGTACAAGTTTAACTTTCCACTAGAATCGGCCAAAAACTTCCCAGACTGTGAAATGGAGAAAACATAGATTCCAGCATAATCATACTTTTTCAACAAAGAAAATCAATAGGTCAGTCAGGAAAGGCTCCTATGAACTATAAATCCATTATTACTTGGGGAGAAAACAAATCTGTAAATGTAATCCAAAATGAATGCCAAAGACCCAGAAAGAAAGAGAATAATTCAGTGAATCATTGTCCTTAGGATACCACACCTTCAGGAATTTGGGAATAATCAGATATCTGGCACAACAAGGCCATGATAGACCGATGTGTTCCACAAAGTTGATCTGGCTACATGTTTTGTCATTTTGTAGATACAGCCTTTACTCAGAATCAAGCAAGCTCCCTGATCATGCAATTATGAAAGATATTCATGAAATCAAAGGTTATGGGGCTGCAAACATGTGCAACCAGCTAAAGTTCTGAAAACATACAAAAGTATGAGATAATTTTTTCACCCAGCAGTTTGATGTTCTGTAAACATTTGTTCATTCAACAAATATTTATTAAGCATTACTGAGTTTTTGAATGTCTATCACTTCCCTCCTCACTCCAACCAACAATGATATAGTATAAACTCTCAAAAGCTAGGGACTATGTGATTTACTTTTATTATATTTATATTGAATGGTTCTCAAACGTTTTTGTTCTCAGCATTGCATTACACCCCTAAAATTACTGAGCACCCCAAAGAGCTTTTGTTTATGTGGGCATTTTCTTGGCAAAGATATTGGAGTGGTTTGCCATTTTCTTCTCCAGCTCATTATAAAGGTGAAGGAAACTGAGGTAAACTGGGTTAAGTGACTTGCTAATAAGGGTCTGAGACCAGATTTGAACTCAGGAAGATGAGTTGTCCTGACTCCAGACCTAGCACTCAATCTACTGCACTACCTACTTGTCCCTTTTAACCTAACAGACCCCCTAAAAGGAACTTTAGAGGGGCAGCTAGGTGGCACAGTGGATAAAGCACTGGCCTTGGATTCAGGAGGACCTGTGTTCAAATCCAGTCTCAGACACTTAACATTTACTAGCTGTGTGACCCTGGGCAAGTCACTTAACCCCTATTGCCCTCTTAAAAACAAAACAAAACAAAACAAAAAATAAATAAAAGGAACTTTAAACCCTGAGGGCTCCGGAGACCACACTGAGAACCACTAGTCCAGGCATCTCCCCCCAAAATTAACAGACTGCTTTGCAAATCATTGGTACTTAAGGAAACAGCTGTTGGATGAAAGAATGTTGAATCTTAAACTAACAGGCTGGGCCCTCTTCAGATACCTCACTGCACACAAAGAACATGTTCATAAGGGGCTTTCCTGCCTTCATTTCATTTGCCTAGAGGCCCATAGGTGACACAGAGAATAACTTTGGACTTCAAGACAGGAAGACCCAAGTTAAAAATCCTGCCTCAGGCATTTAATAGCCATGTGACCCCAGGGAAGTCAATTAACCTCACTCAGCCTCAATTTCCTCATCAGTAAAATGGGGATTAATAATAACACCTACCTCACAGGATTGTTTTGAGGACCAAATGAAATCACATATAGAAAGGCCTTTGAAAACTTTAAAACACTATATAAATGCTAGTTATTGTGTGGTTATTACTTAGTATCACTTTGCAGTATGGTGTAGTGGACATATTTCTGGATTTGTATACAAAAAATCTGGGTTGTAAATTCTGGCTATACTGCATATTCTGTGTGGAACCTCAGGTAAGACACTTAACTTTTCTGGCATTCAGCTGTGACCAAAAATAAACATCACCTTGTGGTCATGCTTTTGGGGATTGGCTTGCCAAACCAGCCTCCATCAATAAACTGTCTGTGGCCAAGCTCAACTTGGTAGAGTCTACCAGAGCTTACAAACCACCAACAGGGTCTCTGAAAATCTAGGGTCACCTCCACATCATGGTAAACCATCAGAGTAGGATTCAGAGGAGGATTCATGAGTAGTAAAATATAATAAAATGCAATGGCTGGTCTGTCAGGATAACAAATCAAATTTTAATTCAGAAAGTTTCAGAGATGCAATTTTTTAAGGTCACTATGGATTTTAAAGGTATTAGTACAATAAACAAAACAATAACCTAACTTCTTTTTTTTGGTTAGGCAATTGGGGTTAAGTGACTTGCCCAGGGTCACACAGCTAGTAAGTTGTCAAGTGTCTGAAGCCAGATTTGAACTCAGGTCCTCCTGACTCCAAGGCCAGTGCTCTATCCATTGCACCACCTAGCTGCCTCTCTAACTTCTTTAAAACTATTCATTGTTCAGTAGCTATATTACACAGGGATAATGTTGGATTTGGAGATCTGAGTTCAAATCCTGATTCAGACACTAGCCATATGAACCTGGGTTAAGTCACAATCTCATCTTTCTCAGTCTCAGTTTCTTTATCTATTAAATGGTGGTAATAATAACACGCAGCTCCCCGAACTGTTGTTAGGATCAAATGAATACTATTTAAAGATACTTTGTAAACTTTAAAGTGCTATAGAAATTCTGGCTGTTATAATGATATTATTGTGCTCATTCTATTCTAGCCCTATTCTACATATCAAAAAAAATTTTACAAACAAAAATTCTGACATTACTTCAGAGAAGGAAAGAAATGGTCCTTTCCTTATTCCATAAAAGCTATTCGGAGATACCCGGAGAACCCAAATCCCAGCCTTAAACACCATCCTCTGGTTGACCTTTCTTAAGTATTGGCCAGTTTCCTCACAAAACTGCATTTTAACAGCTTCTAATTACACAGTGGGGTCGCTATGTGGTGCAGTGGATAGAGCACTGGACTTGGAATCAGGAAGACTTATCTTCCTGAGTTCAAATGTGACTTCAGACACTTACTAGCTGTATGACCCTGGGCAAGTCATTTAACCCTGTTGGCCTCAGTTCCCTTGTCTCTAAAATGAGCTGGAGAAGGAAATGGCAAACCACTTCAGTATCTCTGCCAAGAAAACCCAAAATGGGGTCATGAAATATTAAACACAACTGAAACAACTCAACAACAATAATTACATATCTGAAAATGTCCTTTCACATGACCTAGTAGCAATGTTTATGAAAAACTGGGTGTGAAATTAAGGGGAATGAAAACTCACTGGGATGGTTTTCAGAAGCATGAACCACAGGTGATTGCTGTCTCCTGGGAAATGACCTAAATCCACTTACCCTGCCTTCCCCAACCTTAGCAGACACTACCAACATGTTGGCATTCGGACCTAACACATGTGTGTTGGCACACCTCTATCACTGCCCTGTTATGCCAAGCCCTCCATGAAACCTGACTTCACTGCAAATTGCCCATAACACCTTTAACATTTCCCAGACCTCCATTAACCACAAAGCATCATTTTATTTAGCCTGAAAGGCTCGATTCACACACATAAATGCCAATGTGCTTACAATGGATCTTCAAAAGTCACTGAACACAATAGTGAATCACATTTTTTGTGTACTAGCTCAAAGGAGCCATGTGGAACCAACCATCCAAATCTCTGAATATGAACAATTTGCAAATCTTTGAATAGAGATCATCAGAGTTCATTTGTAACCTTTCTAAATTTCTGCTGCTACCACCATTCCCTACTGTAGTCCCCTGTGAAGAGTGTCTCTCACCATCTTGACTGGCACCCCTTCACATTCCCCGCCCCAAACAGAAAGGTGGGTCTTACTTTTTGAGACCTGAAAGCAAGCAGTTGTTGGCTCTGTCTATACATCATGTATGCCAGATGTCTAGATGGGGGCCCCTCTTACTCCATGGAAAACGCAAGAGGGAAAATTGAGGATGAAACCAGCAGCAGCTTTTGTCTGATATACCTCATTCTTTTCCCCAACATCTATCCCCTAGCTATTGCTACCCCTAAGGAAGCCTCAGCATGCAGAAACCCTTTAAGGCTGGGAGTTAGGAGATTTGGATTCTCTAGGTATCTTGGTATAGCTTTTGTGAATAAGGAAAGGGCCACTTCTTTCCTTCCCTGAAGCAATGTCTGAATTTTTGTTTGTAAGGTTGGGTTTTGGCTGTTGTTTTTTTCTTGATCTATGAAGGAATCAGGCTAGAATAGAATACAATACACTACCATAGTAGTGACCCAAAAGCAGAAGCTAAACACATTAAACTGTAATTTTATTATCAGAATATAAATTATTATTCTTTCATAACCATGGACCAGAAAGCTAAATAAATTCTGCAGCCTTGAAAGTCCCTCAGCCCTTGTCCTTCCTTCAAACCAGACTGAATAGGGAATAGGAATTAGCTAGGTCCAAAGTAATCTGTGATGCCTAGACAGGCATGCCTTATTTTATTGTACTTTGCTTTATTGCAAATACAGATACTATGGTTTGTTTTTACAAATTGAAGATTTGTGACAACCCTGTGTCAAGCAAGTCTATCAGTGTGCCATTTCTCCAACAGCACATACTCACATCAAATCTCTGTGTCACATTTTGGTAATTCTCTCAACATTTCAAATTTTTTCATTGTTATTATAACTGTCATAGGGCAAGTGCTGGGCCTGGAGTCCAGATGATTCATCTTCCTGAGTTCAAATATGTAAACACACACTCACTAGCTATGTGACCTTGGGCAAGTCACTTAACCCAGTTTATGTCAGTTTTCTCATCTGTCAAATGTGCTGGAGAAGGAAAAAGCAAACCACTCCAGGATCTTTGCTGTGAAACTCCAAATGGGGTCACCATCATAAGTTAGACACCACTAAACAGTAGCAACAATATCTGATAAGGTGATCAGTGAACTTTGATGTTACTATCGTAATTGCTTGGAGGCACCATAAACCATGCCCATATAAAACGCAAAATTGTGTATATTCTGAATGCTCCTCCAGCCAGCATTTCTGTCCATCTCTCCCTCTCCTGGGCCCACCCTGTCCCCTGAGACACAACAATATTGAAATCAGGCCAATTAATAACGCTACAAGGGCCTGCCTCTAAGTGTTCAAGTGAAAGGAAGAGTCGATTGATGGGACAAATTTCATTGTTGTCTTATTTCAAGAAATTGCCACAGCCACCCCAGCCTTCAGCAACCACCACCTTGATCAGTCAGCCACCATCAACATCAGCAAAAAGATTCACTCACTGAAGATTCAAATGATGGTTGGCATTTTTTAGCAACAAAGTATTTTTAATTAAGGTATGTACATTGTGGGGTTTTTTTTACATAATACTATTGTACACTTAATAGACTATAGTATAGTATAAACATGAACCTTTAAATTGCTGAGACATTAAAAACATCACTCTATTGCAATATTTGCTTTATTGCACAGGTCTAGAACCAAACCTGCAATATCTCCAAGAATTACCTGTAATCACTAGAAAACTTCTCAAAAGTAACTTGTTCCATCTTTCTAGTATCTAGAGAATACTTGCTTTGCACTGAGAATACATGTAAAAAAAAACAGTCTAAAATTTCAAAATGCAAAAGAACCGTTAGTCCATATACTTGTTTGTTACCTGAGAATATCCCACAAAGTTAGCCCACCAATGAACTATCTGTAAATAACATTGTTTATTTATTATAATCAAAGTCTAACATAATATACTTTAGTCAATTCTGAAGATGGGATAAGCTCAGGCCTAGTATTTGGGTTGAATTCTTGTTCTGTACAAGGATTAAGTATCACAGAGACATGTTATTCACCATATGCAAATTGTTTACCTAAAGAGCCAAAACCTTAGCAGAAATGGACCCCATGAACAAACAGAGGCATCAAGTTAACAGATCTACTTACATGCTCTGGGAAAACAGCAGATAAGAGAATGAGGAAAATCTTAAGAGAAGAAGAAGGAGGAAGAGAAGAAGGAGAAGGAGAAGAGATCTAATCATGTAGCCAGAAAGAGACATAAAAGACATATAATCAATGGGATACTTTTGCATCCCTGAAATATGAAAAGAACAAAAGGTAGACCTCCAGAGCCTATTATGGTGTAGCCAATGTATGGATGATTTATGAGAAAAAAAAACAAGCAAGAATTGGACAAGATGAGATCATATAGAAGGATCTATTTCAATGGAATGGGTATCCACATGGAGCCACCAAAGCACAAGGGATTTTTTGACCTTTGAACCTAATGTCCACCATTCATAGATACTATCCCATTCATTAGTTGCCTTTCTTCTTCAAGATCTAGAAAACTGGAAGCAAGAAAATTCAGGAGATTTAGCTCCTCATCCCCCAGGTTCTAATTATTTTATATACAGACATAGACATAGACACAGACACAGACACAGACACAGACACAGACACAGACACATATACAAACACATAATATACACATACATATATGTACAAATATACACACATGAGAATATACATTTATGTGTTTGTGCATGTATTCGTGTATGTACACCTGTGTTCATGTGTGTTGTGTGTGCATGTCCACACCTACTTGTGTGTAGGCATATGCATTATATATACACATGTATGTACATAACACATACTATATATACACACATATATTGTGTATACACACATTGTAATAGAGTATGGTATTTTTCTGTAGCCTGTAGTATGGTTTTTAAAAAAAAGTAATAGTCTTAGAGACAGAAGATTTGGATTAAGATCCCAGATCTGCCTCCCAAATGGGTGAACATCAACAAATCCCATTAAGTGATTTCAGAGCCTATTGCCTAATCTGTAAAATGAGAATATTGGACTAAGAAGAGAGAATATCTCAGCAGATGGACTGAACTTTTCCTAAGTGTAGATTTTTAAAAAAGAAACAATGTCTAATTTGATCTGAAAGTTACCTTCTCTAGCTATACCTTAAACTACAGATTAGGGGGTTCTTAGGATGAGAGGTGATAATAATTCTTCCTCTCTTTCTTCCCTTTCAAGATATTACTAGTTACTTTGATCCATATCTTCTAGCCCAGTGGTTCTCAAATTTTTCCAGTGATAGAGCCTTCAATTAAAACAACAACAACAACAACAACAAAAACATTTTGGTAGAACCTCTGCAGTAAAACCCTCTTAAATGATTATACTTGATATTTATTAACAGCATATGGTTCATTAAGATAAAACGCTTTTTAAAAATATTATTTGTTCTGCGAGATGGTTCTCTAGGAGAGATACTGGAGAAAACTATGAAGAAGCAAAAAGCAAAAGACAACAATAAAACTTATTTAAAAAAAAAAACAAACTTGGGATGTTATGGGGTTCTTTGTGGCACAGGTTGAGAAACAACCTTCTAGACAGTCACCAGATGATCATCTCAAACTGCCTAATCTGTACATAGGACTCTGAGTATGTTGAAGATTACTTCTGACTCGTTTGGGGTGACTTTTTTTCTTGACAGAAATGGGGAGAGAAGGAACATCTATTTACTAGCACACTTTTTATATCGAACTATTTGCCTTCATCAACTCATCATGTTTAATTCATCATGTCTGTCTGTCTCTCTTCCCTCCCCCACAAAAAAATGAAGTATCTGGGAATTCTGATTTCTGAAGCAAAGCTTCTCAGACTATCATTAATTAAACGAATAAAATCTAAATCTTCATGTTCCATTTATTGACTGTACTCTCCTAGATGCTTCTCTTCCCATTGATGCCACCCCCATCTTAACCAAGTGAATTGGCCAACCTGTTAAGACACCTGCTGACAACTTCTAATCTTGAGATAGTTTGAGTTCTAATTTAATTGGCCAAGTTCTACATTTCTATGCCCAACTATTGTGTAACATTTCAATAGACTGTGCCGAATCAAACCACAGTCACCATTTGAAACATCCAGTAAAAAAGCAGGAGTCTATTTTACAATGATTTTTTTAAAAAATGGACATTTTTCTCTTCAGTTCATCCAGTGAATCTTGACACTGGACATTTGATCACTATATTTAATTCAACAAACAATTATTGTTTTTGTTCAGTTTTTTCAGTCATGTCTGACTCTTTGTAACCCATTTGTGGTTGTTGGGTTGTTTTTTTTTTTGGCAAAGATACTGGAATAATTTGCCATCTCCTTTTCCAGCTCATTTTACAGATGAGGAAACTGAGGCAAATAGGATTAAATGGCTTGTCCAGGGTCACACAAATCAGGTCTCCCTGACTCCAGGCCCAGAGCGCTAAACATTTATTAAGCATTAATTATATGTAAAGCATTGCCCTAGCTGTTGAGGATACAAACATGAAAAATAATACCCTCATTACCTTCTAGGAATCTATAGTTAAATATAAGGGCCTAAATAATTATTATACATATTAGAAAATAATTAAGTGCAAAGGAGAGGTCAAAACAGCTAGTGACTTAAGGAATTACATTCTATTACATCATAAAGTAATCAAGTTAAGGAAGGATCAAAATTGATCTTAAACATCAATGAACAACACCCCTGCCAGATTGGTTGGGTTAAGGATTTAAAGCTCTCTGTCCCAGTCAATTGAAGCTCTTGGGAGAGACTCAGAAATCTCCACAGAAGAAGCAAAATAATAAGTGCTTTTTAACCATTTCACCTGTTTGTCACTAGGCTCATCAGGTTGCCCCATGTCACAGCAGCACCTTCTGATGCTTTACTAGGCTCCCAGAAGTCCTCCCTTTATTTCACTTTAGTTCTCATTTTCTCTCTCCCTCATTTTCTTTCCTTCTCCCCCTCCCTTCCTCCTTCTCTTCCTTCCTCCCTTCTCCCCTCTCTCTCTCCCTCTCTTTCTCTTTTTCCTCTCTCTCTTTTTAAAAAGTAGAAGGCCAGGTTAAAAATGGAGTATCTGAGAATAATGATTTCTAAAGCAAAGATCCTCAGCCTACATCAAGTCCTATTTATATATGCCCCAGGGACACACCAACAATGTGAGAAGCTCAGACATTTTTTAAAAAAAATTTTTTTAGTGAGGCAATTGGAGTTAAGTGACTTGCCCAGGGTCACACAGCTAGTAAGTGTTAAGTGTCTGAGGTCAGATTTGAACTCAGGTACTCCTGACTCCAGAGCCGGTGCTCTATCCACTGCACCACCTAGCTGCCCCCGAAGCTCAGACATTTAATGGCTGTGCCAAGAAAGCAGACTTATTCCCCAAAGGTTAGTCAATTCCTGTCCCCTCTTACAGTGCTGATCTTGGAGATACTGAGCCGTTGACTGCCAACAAATGCCCTAGTTTAATTCTAGTTCTCTGATTTCTCATTTCCATCTACCTCAACCCTATTCTGCTATTGTCTCACTCTGGATCTATCCACCCCTTCCACTGTTTTTTCTAGAATGCCCATTCTATAATTAACAAACTTCCTTTCATTTTAGACCTCTTCCTCTCTTGCCCCTTCCAATTTCGGGCACTCACTGAGATTTGGCTCCCCATAATGACACCAAATCCCTAGTCATCCTTAACCAATATTAACTTCACTTTTTTCATAGCTTCCCACTTCACTGGTCTCAGTAGAGGAATCAGAATATCTTTTGCTCCCCAATACCATCTCCAAACTTTCTCTTTACTTCTATCATTCAGCAACGTCACCTCTTCTGAAGTTCCCTTGGGTTATACCAATCAGTCACCAAGTCAACAAATATTTATTAAATGCTAAATGCTAGGGATACAAAAGCAAAACCAGTCTCTGTCCTTAAGGAACTCACATTCTAATACCACACAACGAGGCTACTCACACATTCAGAGCTGGGGGATCCAGGTCTTACTCAGGTACATCTTAAAGATTTATCCATTTTGATGTCACAGAAAGGCAGGTGCCAATTAGGTAGAAAGTTAGAAACCTCCTCTGAGGAAAATTACAGATATGAACCCAAAGCAAGGAGGGAGGTAGTCCAGAAAATGGAGGAAGGAGAGAAGTTAAAAGCTTGTTTTATTTGTTGTTTGTCCTGCATTCTCCAAGAGGACCGTGACATCAGGGTCATATCATGACTTGCAGTGAACTGGACTTAAGTGAGGGAAGGGTGTGCAAGGTCACCAACCTCACTCTCTCCTCCAGAGCCATCTGGGTTCATCTGGGTCAAGTGGCATGATACACATCAGGATGACTGGAGACGGCCCCAGATGTTTAAGGCAATTAAGGTTGTGACTTGCCCAGGGTCACATAGCTAGTAAGTACTGAGGTGAGATTTGAACTTAAGTCCTTCCAACTTCAGAGCCAGTGCTCCATCCATTGCACCACATAGCTACCCCAAAGTTAAAGCTAGAAAGAAGGGGCATGTCAAAATCAAAGGTAGCCCATATCAAGGATGGGCAGCTCCCCCCCTCTCCTCTCCCACGCTCAGGGTCCTGAAGGTTTTTGGCCTCTCACAGTTTCCCATTTTGTACTAGAATCAGAAAAAGTAAAAAATAAATGTGACAAAAACCACATTCTTCAGTTAAAAATCTAAGCAACTAGTCTCTCAAGAACTATTTAGGAAAATCAACAGGAAGGATTTCCACCAAAGAATACAATTTAGGGGGAAAGTAAAAAGAATATGCAGGGATCTTGCCTCCTACTGTATGGTATCAGACAGCAAGCCTGAAATTTTTTTTCTATTTTTTTTTGGTGGGACTTTCTTCACATTCCTTACATTCATTCTGTAATTGAGAAATAGTTTCTTAAAAACACTACTATTGTCGGTCTGGCTTAAAATCCAGCCTACTGTAAATTACTTAACAAACCAGCCAATAATCTCTTTGAAATACTCATTCTTTCTTGAAATGTTAAAGTCATTGTCTAGCTATGTTGAGCACACAAATGATCATTCCCATTCCCTAAGTTAGCACTTGTCTTACTCAGAAAGTTCCTTGACAAATAGTAACCAGAAGAAAGAGAGGTCAAGCAAATACTTTGTAGCAGGAATAGATCCAACAGAATATGAGGCATGATGGGAAACAGACTGAAACACATATAGAAGCATGGAGAATAGGAGAATAGGCTGGGAAGCCATTCTTTGAAAATATCAGAGGAAACATGGAAGAAAAAAAATCCTCTCAAGGAAGAATGCAACTGAAGGAAGAAGAAAACCAAATGTGAGTTGTTCAAGTAGCACCCCCTTTCTCTTTGGCATGGTGGCAAAATTTAAGTCCATGGTTTTCCAAATCAAGCAGGTGCACCATTAGACTTCCTCACCATAAATGGCAGATCCAGGGTCACACTGCTAGTATGTGTCAGAGACAAAACTAAATGCATCAGATGGAGTGCTGAATTTGGAGTCATAAAGGTCTGAGTTCAAATCCTACCTCAGACACTTAGTAGCACTTGTGTGGCCCTGTGCAAGTCACTTAGACTCAACCTTAGGTCCTTTATCTATTCAGATAATAATAGCATCTATTTCAGAGGATTATATTATATAATGCAAGTATATACACATATTAGATATATGTACTGCTATATTATATGTTTATATAATATAGAGGTATGTGTTATGCAATGCATATCATCTATAACATGTATGTTATATATAATATACTCTACATTGTTGTATATCGTATAATATATAACTATTATATATGTGTGCATGCGTAATATATGATAAATATCATTTCATCTAGGATGTATGTATATGTATGTACATATATACACATGTATATATTTAATTAAAATCTCAAGCAGATCAAACTATAGATCATTCACATGTTAAATGATTGGGTTTTTGTAGTATATTCATTGGTACACTAGGTACCAGAAAAAAATTAATGCAGCATTCAGTGAGGCATATAACTACACTTTAGTGTTAGCACTAATAGAATTTCAGGTTTGGAAGGTATCTCAATGGTCATATATTCCAACCCGAATCTGAAAAAGAACCCTCTCTACAACATGCCCAAAAAATGTCTATATAGTTTTTGCCCAAAAATTTCCAGTAAGAAACAACCTGTAGGGGTAGCTAGGTGGCACAGTGGATAAAGCACTGGCCTTGGATTCAGGAGGACCTGAGTTCAAATCCAGCCTCAGAAATTTGACACTTACTAGCTGTGTGACCTTGGGCAAGTCACTTAACCCTCATTGCCCTACAAAAAAAAAAAGAAAGAAAGAAAGAAAAGAAACAACCTGTGACCTCCCAAAGTAGTCTATTTCACTTTTGTCTCTACAACACCCACTTGGTGCTCCCATTTTTGTTCTCTAGGGACAAGCAGCACAATCTAATCTATCCTCAGATACTTGAAGACAACTGTCATGTACTCTAAGTCCACTTTTCTCTGGGCTAAATATCTCTAGTTCCTTCATTTGATCCTTCTATTACACAGACTCAAGATCCTTCACCATGCTGCCTACCTTCCTCTGGAAGACCTAGGTAATCTCTACCTTATCAATAATGTTCCTAAAATGTAGTGCCAAGAACTGAACACAGTATTCCAGATGTAGTAAGATCCTGGCAAAAGACAGTGGGCTCATCACCTCCCTCTACCCATGCAAAGTATGCTTCTGCATGTAATGAAAGATTACATTAGTTTGTGGGTGAGGAGACCACGGATGATTCCTACTAAGCTTACAATCCACTACCAAAATTCTATGACGATTTGGGGGAAAGTAGGGCAAAATTACCGAAATATGAATAATTCCTTGAGGTAGTACTTCCAAACTGGTAAGAATAATTAAATAAATGATACAAATAATTAATATAGAATCCAAATTGCTTTATTAAGAATTAGGGCTACCATAGGCACTAGGAGATTCCTGTTTCATGCTTGTAGTTTGCAAGTCTCAGATGTCTTTTAAAGTCTCTTACAGCTGTTAAACTGCCCCCAGATATCTATTATTGGCCTTCTGGTTCTCAAAGATGAAACTATTACTTAAATATCCTACAAGGAATAGTTAACTAACAAGAGTGACAGCTCACATTTATATATAACACTTTGAAAGCTGTAAAAAAACCCAAAACCCTTCACATACACTTTCATTTGCTCTAAACTGTGCTACATTAATGAAGTAGAGTATAATAATGCCCTTAAGATGGACAAGTATGAGGAATGCAAAGAAATCTGAATGTACTTTTATGAAATAATGTAAAGCAAGAAATCAGAACCAAAGGAATGTACATTAATTATAAGCATACAAAAGGAGTAGTAAATAAGACTGAATGGACAGTTAGACTTGAGAGCAAAGCCTTTTTGTCACCTTTCTTTGTATCCCCGATGTTTAGTAAAATGCTTGCTACATAGTAGGTGCTTAGTAAATTGTTCTTCAGTTGTGTCTGACTCTTCATGACCCCTTTTGGGATGTTCTTGGCAAACATACTGGAGTGTTTTGCTATTTCCTTCTCCCGCTCATTTCACTGTTGAGGAAACAGAGGCAAACAGGGTTAAGCGACTTGCCCAGGGTCACCTAGTTGGTAAGTGACTGAGGCCAGATTTGAACTCAGAAAGATGAGTCTTCCTGATTCCAGCACTCTATCTACTGTGCCAGCTAGCTTTCCATTATTTAATAAAAACCTGTTGACAAAGTACCCCGATGGCATTTTAGAGGAAAGGACTGTTGAATTGTTATGCTATTTTATACATGGAAATTAATCTCAACATATATTATTACTCAGCAAGTTTCATTAGCTATATGGACCTACAATAGTAAGTTTTTATTATCACTTTTTAACAAAGAGGAATCTATTGAAAGGGATGTTTGATGTGTCAGTGGGTGTGCCTTTAAAAAATTAACATTCTTTCTGGCCTTCTTCCTTCTGAAGAAAGACAAAGACCATGGTGGAATCATTACTATTATTTGTCAATATGCCCCTCCAGCTTGAACCTGTCTGAAGCCTTTGCTTTAAAGGAATCTCCTATCTCCATCTGCTATCTTGCATGGGATAGGAGCCATCCCCTGCCAAGTGACATCATGTAACAAGATGCTTCAGTAAAATGCCAAAATAGCCTGTGGGTAGGATTTAAAAATATAGTCAGGGGAGCAGCTAGGTGGTGCAGTGGATAAAGCACTGATCCTGGATTGAGGAGGACCTGAGTTCAAATCTGACCTTAGACACTTAACACTTACTAGCTGTGTGACCCTGGTCAAGTCACTTAACCCTCATTGCCCCACAGCGAGGGGGGGGGAATATATATATAGGCAGTCACACTGGTCGAGGTAGAAAGAAGGAAGTCTCTTCAAAAGTCCCTTTCTCTCTCACCCTCAACACATCCAATCCACAGGTCTCTTCGTGAACCACGGAAATAAAACTGCTCTTCAAAGAATTCTTTGAAGCTAAACTGACCCATAATTATATTCACAAACTACTTCCACATGAAAGAAGAACTTAAGTTTTCCATTTCCTGTGTGGAAATGGAGGTGTGCTGTCTTCAGGAAAAGCATTATTGACAGGGCCACAGGTATTTAGAGGAAATGAAAGTTGCTTTCTTTTTATGTTTTTTTGAAAGTTGCTTTCAAACTTGAATAAATAAGAAAATATTTTTCTTACCATATCCCAGCATTTCTACACAGAAGCCTAGAACCCCAGCATTTTGTGAATAGGGGTTCCCGGAGGAAATTTCTATATCAGTGAGCCATTTTAGAAGGGTACACCTCTCCTCTCAAATTAGCTTAGGGTCCCTCTCAACTAAGAGGAAAACAAATAGAGATAGAATTTATTTCAAAGTCCTTGGCTATCCCTGGTGGTGTCTCTGTGGTCTTCTCACCCCTAACACAGGATTTAGTTGCATGTCCAGGTTCACAGGTTCAATATCTAAAAATCTAGTGTGGGGACAAGAAATCACAATTTCACAAAATTTACTGTGGAAAGGGATAGTCTAACCCCTTCTTTTTACTGATGAGGAAATGAGCTCTGAGAAGTTGTTGTCAGGGTACCCCCTAATCCTTTTATCCACCCCAACCAAGTGCCATAGACCTTAGTCTTCCTTAGTCCTTTCTTCCTCACACAAGATCTTGCCTGCTCCAGTGATTCTCAAAAAAAAGTTAAAGAAAAGTTCAAAAGACTGAGTCTTGCCTTATGATTTGTTTTAAAAGACAATCATTTTCTAGTGGTAACTCTGGCCCTGGCTAATACACCCGCCCTCATTGGGTTGTGCCAATGTATTTTAAGATCCAATGTGTTCTGTGTCCAAATTAGTTTAAAAAAAAATACTGCCGGGGCAGCTAGATGGCGCAGTGGTAAAGCACCGGCCCTGGATTCAGGAGTACCTGAGTTCAAATCCAGCCTCAGACACTTGACACTTACTAGCTGTGTGACCCTGGGCAAGTCACTTAACCCTCATTGCCCTGCAAAAAAAAAAAAAAAAATACTGCCGAAGCATCTAGATGACGCAGTGGATAGAGCACTGGCCCTGGATTCAGGAGGACCTGAGTTCAAATCTGACCTCAGACACTTAACACTTGCTAGCTGTGTGACCCTGGGCAAGTCACTTAACTCCAATTGCCTCACACACAAAAAAATACTGCCATATTAGCTGGAATGAGAAGGCCTCTGAGAAAGTTTCCATATGGGGAGCCAACGTCCAGAACCCAGAATGACACTTATCAATTCAGGTCATTTCAGAGGTATATTCCTAGGCCTTCAACTGGATCAAAGGCTCTTCAAGGAAAGGAACCTGACCCTGTAGCCTGGCTTTTGGACTTCAAAGCCACGCTCCTGTGCCAGGTACCTTCATATGTTCCACCTCTCTAGCACTCTGTTTTCCACTTTTGTGTGCTGACTTCCCCCCAGAAGAATGTAAACTCCTTCAGGACAGATACTTTCTTACTTTTGCTTCTATTTCTATTCCCAATGCTTAACTCAGTGCCTAGCAAACAGTGAGCACCTAATAAATGCTAGTCTCTCTCCTCTCTTATTTCTTTCCTTCCTTCCCTTCAATACTTCCCTTCTTTCTTTCCTCCCTTTCTTTTCTTTCCTTCTTTCTTTCCCTTCTTCCTTTCTTTTCCTTCCTTCCCTTCACTCCTTACTTCCTTCTTTCCCTCCTTTCCTTCCTTCCATCCCTTCTTTTTTCCTTCCTCCCTTCCTTCCCTTCCCTTCTTTCCTTTCTTCCCTTCCTTCCATCCCTTCTTTTTTCCTTCCTCCCTTCCTTCCCTTCCCTTCTTTACTTCCTTCCTTTCTTTTTTCCTTCATTTCCTCCTTCCTTTCTTCCTTCATTTCCTTCCTTTCTTCCTGCATTTCCTTCCTTCCTTTCTTCCTGCCCATGTGCTATCAAAATAAGGTACACTTAACCTTTTTAAAAATCTGCAAATATGCCATCTCTTGGCACATGCTGCCAATAAAACAAGATAACCAGAACTTTTAAAAAAAAAGTAGTTTAGAAGCCAACAGACACACCAAGGTTTTGAACAAAAGGTTTCATTTTGTTGTAACTTCCCTTTGTGATAATGCATTTTGTTGGCCTCTGGGGACAGTTTCTTTAAAGAGCAGCCCACAGAAAATTGGAACACTAATGCATTGTTGGTGGAGCTGTGAGCTGATCCAACCATTCTGGAGAGCAATTTGGAATTATGCCCAAAGGGCAATAAAGCTGTGCATACCCTTTGACCCAGCAATCCCACTTTTAGGTCTTTTGCCCAAAGAAATCATGGAAGGGGGAAAGGGACCCACATGTACAAAAATATTTATAGCTGCTCTTTACGTGGTAGCAAGGAATTGGAAGTTGAGGGGGTGCCCATCAATTGGGGAATGGCTGGACAAGTTGTGGTATATGAATACAATGGAATACTATTGTGCTGTAAGAAATGATGAGCAGGAAGAGTTCAGAGAAACCTGGAGGGTCTTACGTGAGCTGATGATGAGTGAGATGAGCAGAACCAGAAGAACATTGTACACAGTATCATCAACATTGAGTGTTGACCTACTGTGATGGACTATATTCTTCTCACCAATGCAATGGTACAGAAGAGTTCCAGGGAACTCATGATAGAAGAGGATCTCCAAATCCAAGAAAAAAAAAGAAAGAAAGAACTGTGGAGTATAGATGCTGATTGAACCATATTATTTCTTTTGTTTTGGGTGCTGTTGTTGTTTTTTTTTTCTATTTTGAGGTTTTGCATCACTGCTCTGATTCTTTCTCTTGTAACAGGATTAATGCAGAAATAGGATTAATGTTATTATGTGTATATATATATATGTGTGTGTGTATATATATATATATATCTATATGTATATGTATAGAGATATATAGATATAACCTATATCAGATTACCTGCTGTCTAGGGGAGGGGGGAGGGAGGGGTGGGAGGGAGAAAAATCTGAAATTGTAAAGCATGTATAAACAAAAGTTGAGAACTATCTTTACATGTAATGGAAAAAATAAAATACCTCATACATTAAAAAAAAAAAAGAGCAGCCCACAGTGACACATGAATCCCTCACCTGAGTTCTCACTAATAACTCTGACCCTAGCATCCTTATTTAAAATTTATATTACTTTTTGTCTCCTGTTTTAACTTCTACTTGCCCTTACTGAAGCATAACTGCCATTTTTCTGCCACTCACATGGCCTTGTGAGATCTTTCTGCCACTTGACTCAGCTAATTTTCCCTATATAGAAGGGGTTTAATGTCCTCTGCAAATCTGGTAGGGAAATTGGTGTTCTACTAGATTCCTGCTTACAGTTCATTTATGCTAAATCATACCAGTCCCAGAACAGATCCCTGTGACCCTAAGGCTAGTGTATCTTGCAACTGTACTGGGTAATCCAAAGGAATTTCTAGTAAAAGATATGATCACTAAATGTGGCCCCAATGGTGGGGTATAGTTTATCATGAAAAGGCAACTAGATTGAAGAAAGTAGGGGGCAGCTAGGTGGTGTAGTGGATAAAGCACTGGCCCTGGATTCAGGAGGACCTGAGTTCAAATTTGGCCTCAGGCACTTGACACCTACTAGCTGTGTGACCTTGGGGAAGTCACTTAACCCTCACTGCCCAGAAAAAAACAAAAAAGAAAAAGAAAATGGAGAAAGAAAGTAGAAGCAAAGTAATATACACTTCTCTACAAAAAGCCTATGGAACTAGAGAGTGAGGAAGGGGGATGTTTGTCATGGACAGTAAACTAACCTTAAGGCAGGGATTCTTAAACTTTTTTTTTTTTTTGAGGGTCAGTTGGGGTCAAGTGACTTGCCCAGAGTCACACAGCTAATGTCAAGTGTCTGAGGTCAAATTTGAACTCAGGTCCTCCTGAATCCAGGGCTGGTGCTTTATCCACTGTGCCACATAGCTGCCCTGATTCTTAAACTTTTTGAGTGCCCCGGGCCCCTTTGGCAGTCTGGGGAAGCCTATGGCCCCCTTCTCAGAACAATGTTCTTAAATGAGCAAAATCAAGTACTTTGACTTATAAAGAAAACAAATTATACTGAAATAAAATTATGAAAATATCTTTTAAAGGAAGTTCATGGATCCTAGGTTAAGAACCCCTGCAGCAGGAAGTAGTATGTAGATTGAGTCTTGAACAAAGCTAGGGATTCTAAGTGGCAGAGAAGGGAAGACATTCCAGGCAAGGAAGATACGAAAATGGAATGAAGCATCTGGGGAACATCTGATAGGCTTATGTGGCTAAATAGAAAGTAAAGGAGAATAATATGAAATTATAATAAATTACGCAGTGTGACTAAATAGTACCCTATCATATCTAATCATTGCATGACTCAAATAGCCAAATAATGAACTGCTACTCAACATGGTATAATAGGAAGAGCTCTAGGTCTGGAATCTGAGAAACTGGTTTAAAATCCTGTTGGTTGGTCTGCCTGCCACAAATTCAAATCCTGAATCTACTACTGATCACTCACTGCTTAGCCCCACTATCTACACTTAGAACCAAAGAGATTGCAAAACGTTTTTGCAGATGGTGGGGTTGGAGCTGGGTAGAGGCCTTCATACTGTTTGTTTGTTTGTTTTTACCTACTAATAAGTAGCCCAGTTGACTATTTAAGAGAATTTTTCCTCCTTGATTTATCCTATGATTAAATTTCCTGCAGCGAATGGAAGAGGGAAAACCGGGGCAGCTGGAGAGCCAGTAGTATACCGTAGAGTTTACTTCTAGGTAAATGAAAGTTGACCCTAATTTTGCTTTCCTTTGTTATTTAATTCACTCAGACCTCCAGAATCCTCCACACTACACAGCAGAAATCACGGGAAATAATTCTTGATCCTGAAACAAATTAAAGTCTCAACAGGAATTAGACAGGAATATATAATAATCTGCACACACCCCAGCAACAAACCACAGTTAACTGCTACTAGTTCATTTTGTTGGGATGATGTATGGATTTCTTCATTTGAAGGGAAGGGATGCGTACGATTGAATTGCTATGCCACTGGAATGCCATGAGCGCCCCCTGATGACTAAAGGGTTTAAGAACGCAATTTTACTTGAGCTTCTTGGAGGGGGAGGGGGGAGATAAGGGAGCCTCCCATCTCTCATAGAATGAGAAGCATTTTTTGAAGAAAGGAAAATTCTAAGAACAATTTTTGAAAACTCTCAACAGTGTGAAGTTTGGTTTTTTTAGCAGACGTCCTTACTGGGGCCCCATTTTCCATGTGGCACAACATAAATTAATTCAGATCCTTGATAACCACCACCAGAATAAAATTTCCAGGAGTAAGGGAGGGAAAGTACTGAAAAAGAAAAGATATGATTGGTCATCACTGGCCCCTGTGTTTGTCGATGAGGTTGATAGTGGTGGAGCTGCTGCTGTTACTGGTGGTGGCAGTGGTGGCAGTGAGGATGATGATGGGAGGTCACATTTATATAGGGTTTTAAGGCTTACAAAGCACTGTACATATGTTACGGTATTTAATCCTCACAACAACTTTGTGAGGTAGCTACTATATGGACCTCGATAATTTATTCCTAAGTCTTAAAGGGCAAAGACCAAGTCTTGTTGTAGAGCAAGTGCACCATAAACATATGATGTCAAGGCAGCGTTAAGTGACTTGACAGGGTCATGCAGCTAGTAAGTATCCAAAGCCAGATTTGAACTCGGCCCCTTCTGACTCCAGAGGCACGACTCTATCCACTATGCTGCAGTGAATGGAATCTTCCCGAGTTCAAATCTGGCCTCAAACACTTACTACCTATGTGACCCTGGGTAAGTTACTTAACCCTGTTTACCTCAGTTTTCTCATCTCTAAAATGAGCTGGAGAATGAAGTGGCAAACCATTCCAGTACCTTTGCCAAAAAAAACCCACATGTGGTCATGAAGAGTAGGACATGACTGAAATGAATGAACAACAAAGCTGCAGTTACCATCTAAGGAAGACCACCCAAGAAATCACGAATTAATGAGAGAATGAAGAGAGAATCAGTCCTGCCTTGCCTATATAACAAATGTTGAAAGGGTTTTTTGGAAATTTTTATTTGGAGTCTCCAGATTTAAATTTCTCCAGTTCTTATCAGTCAGGGAGTATACCTTTTAAAATATCATTGCAGTTATCATTACATCATCATCATATTACACAGCTCTTAGTGAGGGAAGATAATCCCTTTCGTAAGGTTGGAAGACAACAGGGACTGCAGTTATATAAAGGATGTCAAGGTCTAAGCTGTCCATGCAAGTGGTGCGAGGTGCCTTCCTGTGTAAAGCCTTAGCCATATGAAAGTAGGTATACATGATGATACTTGAGTCCTCCTATACATTGGCCTGCAATCACCATCGCCCCAATTGCTCATGCCCTCTCTGTGTAATTACCTTGTATCTTTTCTCTACATCCATATACAAAGGGGCAGCTAGGTGGCACAGTGGATAAAACACTGGCCCTGGAGTCAGGAATATGAGTTCAAATCCAGCCTCAGACACTTGACACTTACTAGCTGAGTGACTCTGGGCAGGTCACTTAACCCTGATTGCCTCAAACATCCAGGGTTATCTCCAATCATCCTGATGTATGTGTATCTTGCCACTGGACCCAGATGGCTCTGGAGGAGAGTCAGGTTGGTGACTTTGCACAGACCTCCCTCACTTCAATCCAATTCACTGCAAGTTGTGACATTACCTCCTGATGTCACGGTCCTCTTTGAAAATGAAGGACAACAACAACAATGTATACCAAAGATGTTCCAAAAGTTTTAGTGTATTTTTAAGCATTTAAAGCATAGTTATATATGATATTTTTGCATAAGTATGTATATGTTGTTGCTCCAAATAGAATAGAAGCTCTGTGAAAGTGCAAATCATTTCATTGTTTTTTATTTGTATCACCAATGCTACCTCAGGGCCTGGCACATAGTGGGTACTTAATAAATATTTTGAGAAAGAGAATTTCCTGAAAATAATTTTCTTAAAGCTTTTTCTATGGATCTCTCTTAGGTCTTTATCCCATTTTACCTGGTATTATACTTGACTTGTGTACATGTAGACTCTCCCCTATTAGATTATAAATTGGTTTTTTTTAAGTGAGGGACTAGATCAGTTTTAATCTTTTTTATCCTGGAATTTATTACAGTGTTATGGATACAGTAGATGTTTCATAAGTATTTGTTGGAATGAATTGAATTGAATAATTGTAGATACTAAGTTGATTATAAATGTGTGTATACATATGTGTGTCTATAGACACAGATATAGCCATACAAACACAGACATAAAGAGATGATTGGGATAGATATCAGAACCAATCAAACATTGAATAAGGATTATTTGACAAATAGTAAGCACTTAATAAATGCTTGCTAACTGAAGGACTGAAGTGGTAAAGTTATTCAGTGACAACTACCAGAGAAATGGACTTTCAATGGTGTCATTTGTATTTGGAGTGATATTGAGCATCATGGATAAATGAGAATGGTCTCCCATTTCATAATGTGAAAAACATAACCATAAAAAATAATATTGGGGGCAGCTAGGTGGTACAGTGGATAGAGCACTGGCCCTGGATTGAGGAGTACTTGAGTTCAAATCCAACCTCAGACACTTGACACTTACTAGCTATGTGACCCTGGGCAAGTCACTTAACCCTCATTGCCCCACCCCCAAAAAAATAATAATTTTTTTTTTTTAGTGAGGCAATTGGGGTTAAGTGACTTGCCCAAGGTCACACAGCTAGTAAGTGTTAAGTGTCTGAGGCTGGATTTGAACTCAGGTACTCCTGACTCCAGAGCCAGTGCTCTATCCACTGTGCCACCTAGCTGCCCCCAAAAATAATAATATTAACAGTGAAATTTTGAAATTACCAGATAATAAATAAAGTAGATGAGAGCTCAGTGTAGTGGAGGGTGCACTAGCTTTGGGTCAGAAGATACGAGTTTGAATACTGCCTCTTGCTACTAACTCCTGTATGATCTTGAACAAATCCTTCTTCCCTAGGCCTCAGTTTCCTTATCTGTACAATGAGAGAGTTGGACTAAGTAACCCCTTAATGACTAATGAATTAATGACCAAATGATCTAGATCTCACGATTCCCTGAGCCTCTCCACCTTTCCGACTTGTCTCTCTTCCATTTCCTTTCATAAACATTTTACAAGGTTCTGGGCTAAGATGAAAGGTTCATGCATCATAACGGTGGTTCTTCAATTAAGCCAGGATTCCAATCTATTCTACAAGGGCCTTGTTCCCTTTTGCTATCTATCTTCCTCACCTAGTCCAATGCCCCATACTCCTTAATTATTTATTCCTACCCCCTCCGCATTCCACTTCAAGACTCCCATTTCCCCAGGGCCCAATCCCAACTCCTACATCCAGGCAAAAGGTAAGTAGATAGACAGATTATAGTAAGGTGTCAATGATCGATAGCATCTTAGAATGTTCCACCCTCCAAGTAGCATCTACATTTTTGGGGGGTTTTTTTGAACATATAATCTCATTGACATAGGGAGAGAAACTTTGATGAGGAATTTCTACCAATAGAAGTCAGCACCTAGTCTTCAATTTATAATCTTAAAAGAGTTGCCTGAGAGCACTGGGGCACTGAGAGGTTAAGTGACTTGGAGAGAATTTATGTTTCAGAGGGAGAACTTGAACCCAGGTCTTTCTGATCCCAAGGTTTACTATCCTCTGACTTGCTGCCTCTTGGTATCTGCATTTATAAAGTACAATTGGTCTAGGGGCTGATTAAATCCAAAGAAATCCAAAGAAATTAATCTCGGTGTAATTTTAGACAATGTCTGACCATAGCATTAAGTTTTATATATATGTATATATATATTGCGGGGCAATGAGGGTTAAGCGACTTGCCCAGGGTCACACAGCTAGTACGTGTCAAGTGTCTGAAATCAGATTTGAACTCAGGTCATCCCAAATCCAGGGCCGGTGCTTTATCCACTGCATCACCTAGCTACCTCCTAAGTAATATATTTTGGAACAAAAAGTGCCTTCCTTGTATCCTTCAAATTCTACCCAACAGGCAGCCATCTATCACACTGATACACAAGGCCTGCCTTTCTAGGTCAGGATAAGATACAGAAATCACAAGGACCCAGCAAGTTAAAAAAGAGATTTGTAGTTGTTCAGTCATTTTTCAGTTGTGTCCAACTCTTTGGCATTTTCTTGGCAAAGATACTGGAATGGTTTGCCATTTCCTTCTCTAGCTCTTTTTTTTTTTTTTTTGCAGGGCAATGAGGGCTAAATGACTTGCCCAGGGTCACACAGCTAGTAAGTGTCAAGTGTCTGAGGCCAGATTTGAACTCAGGTCCTCCTGAAGCCAAGGCCAGTGCTTTATCCACTGTGCCACCTAGCTGCCATCTCTAGCTCATTTTACAGATGAAGAAACTGAGGCAAACTGGGTTAAGTTACTTGCCCAGGGTCACACAGCTAGTCTGAGGCCATCTTTGAACTCGGGTCTTCCTGACTCCAGACCCAGTAGATTGAGTATCCACTGTGCCACCTAGTGACCAAAAAAACAGAACACCACTCTTTTCCCATGTGCTCTTGAATGGTACTACCCACTCTGCCCTAGAGAGAAAAGATTAGACATTCTGTTTACAAAGACCACAGATAAAGAAGGAAAATAATCTATTTGTCTGACTTTCTAATTGTCTATTCATCTTCTACTGGAAAGTGGTTCAGTGAAGACTACATTGGCTTTGGAGTCAGATGCATTAGAGTTTGAATCCAGATTGTACTTCTCACTCACTACCTACTTTTCTCTGGGTCTCAATTTGATCATCTACAAAATAAACATTTTGGCGGGGGCAGCTAGGTGGCACAGTGGATAAAGCACTGGCCCTGGATTCAGGAGGACCTGACTTCAAATGTGCCTCAGACACTTGACACTTACTAGCTCTGTGACCCTGGGCAATCACTTAACCCTCATTGCCCTGCCCCCCTCAATACTTTGGACTAGATAACTGATGGCCTTTTCAACTCTAAATCTATGATATTGCCCAACTTTAGAAAGCTCCCTCTTGGCTTAGTAAAAAAAAGTATTTTAAAAGTATCTCTAGGGGCAGCTAGGTGGTGCAGTGGATAGAGCACCGGCCCAGGATTCAGGAGAACCTGAGTTCAAATTCGACCTCAGACACTTAATACTTACTAGCTGTGTGACCCTGGGCAAGTCATTTAACCCCGATTGCCTCACCCCCAAAAAAACAAAACAAAACAAAAACAAAACTTCATTAAAAAAAAGTATCTCTATAAAAATACTAGAAAGTAAGGGTTTTAACATTTTTTTCTGAAGGTTTAGTCATGTACTCACTTGGGTTTACCCTGAAAATCACGTTTGGAATATGACTGACAAGTGATCATCTGTCACCATCAAACTACAACTCTAGTTATATCTTCAAGCTTCAGATGGAGTATAGCTACGGCAGACTCAAGTCTCAGAATGTTGGGGTGTCCTTTTTTAAATTTATTTTTTGGCTTGGCTTATACAACTTGACTGCATTAATCAAATTAACCCACCATTTGTCAGACCCCCACACACACTTCACTTTCTGATGTATAAAAAGCATCTAAATCCTGTGAAAGAGGATACTTTAACTTTTTAATACTGCAGTGCAGACAGGAAACTTTTCCACAATAGCAGATGAAATAAATTATATCTCCTGTCATTTCTTCCATAGTTATGTGGCATGCTCTATAAGTTTCTATGGACTTTTATTTTCTTCTGTGGCATTATTTAACATAAGCTTGATTGTCAGTCACCCCAAAGTATGTTTGTCCTACTTTGTCCACTTTGGGCTGGTGATCATTTAACTATAAACTCCATGTCAACATGGTAAAGAGGAATGCCAAAAAAGTATTCCAGCTCTAGCATTCCACAGCTCTGCTGTGATTTATGGGAAGCAAAGCAGTAGGGAAAGGAGGGGGAAATATGATGGAAGTGAGTGCACTATTAGGAACAAACCCTGGTTCCCCAATTCCCAACGTTATGGCTTCCAAATTCTAATACTGTTGCCTGACCCAGGTGCTTTAAGGTGTAACAGTCATCAAGGCATTTTAGCAAAAATTCCAGGTATAGTCAGTCTTCTGCAACACACTTTTATTAATTCAAAGTTACTATGGTTATGCATATGTGTAAGTATATGTATATCCATATCTAAGTAATGTGGGTGGGAATGGAAGGCTTGGAGGGGATTCAAAAAATTTGTAATTCAGTACATGATAAAGCCTTAAACTTCTATGAGAAGGACTCTAAACTGACCTTTCAGCTCTAATGATCTATACTCCTATGACTATGCCATCAAGAAAAAAGTCCACAAGGCATAGCATCCCACCCCACTCCCATTCCCGGGAGGGGTTTTCCCCTTTATTCTAGCACTTTGGCATTTTAATTACAATAAAATAGCAAAGGATTCATACTACATATCATCAGGCAAGAACCCCTAATCAAAATGGACTTTCTTCTCCTGACTGGGAGTGACTCCTATCAACAAATATTTCAGTTTTTTGGACTCCTACAAACTGATGACATAAATAAAGCCCACACATTTTTGAAAAGTGAAAAGGCCTGCGAGAGAGGAGGTGGGAACAGAAGCCACCAAATGCTTTAGGATGAAGGAAACAAACCACGACAGGCATGACTTCCAGGCTCTGAGAAACGGGTTGAATTTTTTTTTTTCAGAAGCTTACAGAAGCACTGACATTTTTTAAGTGCCTTTCCAACATTTCAGCACCCACAGCATCCATCTCTTTTTCAAGCCTCGGCTTTCAGAAAAGCCCTCAGGAGAGCCGGTTTCTCCTCCCTGCCCCAATCCCTTCCCGCGCCGCCACACCCCCCCAAATCAGCTCCCTTCTTCTTTCTCCTTCCCTCCTCCTCCCCCACGAAAGAGAGGAGGATTGGGGGGAGGGGGCACCACAACCCTTTATCCTGATTAGAAACTTCCCACGCAGAGGCACAGTGGCTAACTGCTCCGTGTAAGGGTGCCTGAAACCTCACAAAGGACTCTTTCCCTTCGAACAAGTTTTGCTCCTTCTCAAACTCAGACTTAGGATGGTCCCATGGGAGCCCCCAGTTTTTCCGTCGAAGTTCCTCTAAGAAAATCCTGCCTGCCCGATCCTTTCCCTTCTCTTTCCGCTGCTGTCGCTACCCCGCTAACAGGTGAAGCAGGAGTGAGGGACGGTTAAAATATAGGAAAGGACACCCAAGTCCTCCTAGGGTTCCGCGCGCAAGGGCGCGAATCCCGCGCGCAAAGTGCGCCTTCCCGTCCTGCGGCCCCCGGGGAGCTAGATCTCCGAGGATTCCGGGTCAAATCGAAGCTGGAGTCAGGGTGGCACTGGTGGCGAACAAGAGTACGGTCGCCACCTCCCTGTGCTTGGCTACTGTCCCCAGAGGATGCACCGACCAGCCACCCTCTCCATCTGCCACCCCCTTTCCTGGATGGACTGAATGAGGATGGACAGGTTAGTGACACGCTGCAAAGCACAGTGGGGCTGGAACTGACCCCTCCGTGAAGCGACAGGACGGTGGCATGGAGCGGTGGGAGGAGGAGGGATGGAGCGGAGGAGTGAAAGGAAAGAAAAGACGAGTCAGGGGAGAAGAGTGAAGGGAGCAGAACCTGCTCCCCGGGGACGGGGGACTGTACCTGGTGCCTCCGCGGAGGCGAAGTAGACGAGCGCGGCCAGGAAGAGCAGCGGGAGCCCCGGGAGCCGGGATGCGCGCCCCATGAGAGCCATGGAGCCCACGGTGTGCGTTATAACCAGCCCTTGCGGAGGGGCTCTCTGCTTGTGCTGGAGCCCGGACGGGAGCGCAGCAAGAGGACTCCGCGAGGGCAAGCGAGTTATGGGGCCCGGGCTGTCCCCACTAGTGCTGGCTCCCACCCCGCTGCGCCCTCACAGGAGCAAAGACCAGCGCCCGCCTGTGCCGTCTGTGCGCCCTTCACACCCCAGCACCGCGCTTCTTCACTGAGGACGCTTTTGCTCGGGCTGATGCTCTTTCTATGTGTCCCTCTGCCTCCCCCTGCCGGGTCGCGCGGACAGCGCAGGGGGCACTGCGGGAGGGGGTGCCCAAAAAGGCGGGGCACGGGAGAGACCAATTAATTGTGCGGAGGGTGACTGAGCGATGCGGTTTGAAACCTGGTTGGTGTTTCTGGAGAGGTAATGATTTATGTGTGAAGGAAACAAGCCAAGGAAATTCCTTCCCTCCTCTAACCTCCCTTGTTCTTTGGCTCTAAAAACGCCTTTTAACTTCCCAACCAAGGAATCCACTTTGTCCTTCTAAATAAATACCTCCGGATAATACAGAAATGAACCTTATCCAAAATGTTTAACAAACGTTTCCAGAATCCTGTCCGTTTTGTGGCTTGCCCCATCCTTCCCACTCATAACTAAATCGATCGTTTGTTTTTCCTTATGCATTTTGTTATGCCTGATCTTTTCAAGTATCCCAGGTGGTTTTTAAAGTCCTGCCTGCTAGCCTACCTAAGACTTATTTAACCTTGACTCCTCCAACTGCTATTATTTTTTAGAGCAGAATCTCTATTTATATCACTAGTATCCCGTCAGTTCAACAAACCTGTGTTAAACCCACCAATACAAAGCACAGTGTCAAGCTGTTGGGCATACAAAGTTAAAAATGACAGAGTCCTTGCCCTCAGGGAGGTTACAATCTAAAAAGGGAATACAGTAGAGACATAAGTAAGAGTGATTCAAGGTAGAATGAAACAGAGGTAAAAGACAGATCTTAACAAAAGGGCACTAGGAACTTTGAAAAGGGAGAGAAATTACCCTCTGATGGGGAGATCAGGATGGGGAATTTGACCTCTGAGCTGAACCTTGAAGTAAGAGGATTTGAAAGGGCAGATAGGAGAAGAAAGTGCATTCCAAAATACAGTATAAATTACACATAAGAAAAAAAGCACTTAATGTAAGTATTTGTCTTCCAAAACTGTTAAGGTATCTAAATGACCTTGGGAAAGTCACATGCCTTCTTTAATAATAGCTATCATTCATATAGCACTAAAAGGTTTGCAAAGCACTTTAATATGTTAGCTCATTTACTCCTCACAACAGTCCTGGCAATTGAGGAAACTGAGGCAGGCATCGGTTAAGTGACTTGCCCCAGGGTCACACAATTGTTAAGTGTCTGAGTCAGGATTTTAATTCAGGCTTACCTGATTTCAATTCCCATGCTCTATGCACTGAGCCACCTAGCTGATTCTAAGCCTCAGTTTCTTCATCTGTATAATGGGGATAATAATATACCACTTCCTTTACAGGGTTGTAGTGATCAAGTAAAATAATGTAGCAGATGGTGGAGAAAAGGCTGTGACTCTCCACACTCCTGACAAATCTGTCCACATACCTCAAAAAAAAATGTCATAAGTAAAATAATGTATATATGACATTATTAAGCAGTATAGCCTACACAAATCTCTTCTATTATCAAACATTCAACCAGGTTTCATCAAACCTAAAAATCTAGAGGGTAAGTCACAAAAAGGTAAATAAATAACACAACTTCTTACCTTAATATTTTAGAAACATGACCAGATTAGAGTACAGCTCAAATACTGTTCCTTTCAGGAAACCTTCCCTGGGGACCTTGGACAAGTTACTTAGCGTCTCAGGAGAGGATTGGACTAGTTGGCCCAGCTCTGAATCTCTGATCTCATGAGCCCATAAAAGCCTACCATACCCTTCCTTGATCTCCCTCCTTTTTAAATTCTCCTGAGATTTGTCTCCTTTCACCATATGGAGCTTAATTATCTCCTGTCTTATAGTTCTCCCAAAGACCCATGATTTCATCAGCATAAGCCTTCTTTCTATCAGTTCTCCAATCTGTCTCTTGAGTTCTGGGTCCAAATCAACAACTGCCCATTGTGCATTTTCAACTAGAGGTTCTATAGGCATCTCAGACTCAACATGTCTAAAACAGAACTGGACCTCCAATGAGGAAGATCTGAGATCAAATTCTGCCTTACTACTATGTGGCCCTGGCATGTCATTTAACCTCCATCTGCCTCACTTTCCTCATCTGTAAAATGGAGATAATAGCACTTACCTCTCTGGATTGTCGTGAGGATAAAATGAGATATTTGTGAAGTATTTTGCAAACCTTAAAGTGCTATATAAATGCTAACTTCTGTCCCTCTGGTCCCCCAAATTCACAACTTCAAATTGGTTCTTAATTCCCCATTCTCCCTACCCACAGTTGCTAAGTCTTGTCAATTCTACAATTACACCATCTCTTCCCTCTAGTTCCCTCTACTCATCTGGTCACCACCCTAGTTCCAGCCCTTATCACCTCACCTGGACCATTTTAAGAGCTTCCTGATTGGTTTCCCTACCTCAAATCTCTTCCCTCTCCTATCCATCGTCCTCAAAGATGCTAAAGCAATTTTCCTAAAGGTTATTTGGAAGTGGGAAGATACAAACTAAATCCTAAAAGAATTTAGAAAGGGGAAGCATCAACGAGGGCTGTAGTCAGTACCCTCCTCAATAAACTCCAATAGCTCCCTCTTACTTGTAGAACTGAATGCAACCACCTCTATTTGACATTTACAATCCTTCATAATCTGGCTCCAAATGACCTTTCTAACTTTTCATTACTCCTCCTCTTGTACTTTATAGTTTAGCCAAACTGACTTTCTTACTGATTCTCACATAGGACATTCCATCTTCTGTCTCCAGTTGCACATTCCTTGAATGCACTCACTACTCACCTCCACTTCTTTAAATCCCTTCAAAGCTCAGCACAAATGCTATCCCTTCAGAGCTTTCCTGATCCCTCCAGCTAGAATTACCCTTCCCCCACGAAATGACCCTTTGTGTGTGTGTGTGTGTGTGTGTGTGTGTGTGTGTGTGTATACATGTCTTCTTCTACAGTAGAATATAAGGACCTCAAAGACTGGCACTATTTCATTCTTTGTTTTGTATGCCTTGTGCATAGCAAATACTAGGCACTTAATATTTGTTGACTGATTGCTTAAATATGGATTGCAATCCCTTCTACATGTATTAATAAATCATTTAATGGGTTGTTTTGAGGGGAAAACAACAATGATGATCAGTTAGTTGCCAACCTTCTGGTGAGAAACATCTCCAAATTTCACTAGGCTGGGCTGATCTTTGAACAATAGGTATACAATCTTTCCCTGGGCCTATATTCCAAGCCTTTCTAGGTTAGTAAGCTATATCAGAGCTTATTTTTCATTGGCATATACCCCAGAGCATCAAGGATCACCTCCCTAACACGATAAACCATCAGAGGAGGATTTAAGTGGAAGATGACCTTTTTATTGCTCAGTTTCACATGTGGTTTTTGCGTTAATCTACTGTTTTGTGTTTCTTTTGTATGACTCTGGTACAGTGGTAGGCATATAGCAAGTGCTCAATAAATACTCAAATAAATTGGTCCCAAAAAATCGAACTAATCTATAAATATGCACTGGACAAAGCCTGTGTGCCTAGTACCATGCTGGGTGCTGTAGGAGATAACTAGATAAATAGAATCTTAGTTCCTTAAGCCTTGTCATTGACAAATTTTTTCGACTTTTGGGAAATTGAAATTCCTTGATCCATTTTTAAATGTTATTTTAACATCTATAAAATCTCTTTTTTTTTTCTTCATGTCTTCTTATTGCGAGGTGTGTACTTTTCTGCAGTGGTGCATATAATCATACTATTTCAGTGTTACACAGTACAAATCTTGAGATTTTTTGCATCACTAGTTCAGAATAATCTGCCCTGGATTCTTTTGAGATTGTCCTTGATTTGATTAGAAGATCAAAGAACTCACTTCAGTGTTCTGATACTGATTCTATTCCAGCTTCGAGCATGTCTGTGACTAGGGAAGACTGCCTAAAAAGATGCTTCCAAATCATTACCCTCTTTAATTTTCAAAGAGAAAAAAGGAATCACATTATGTTCATTTCTTACTGTGGCTTCTAACTCCTTCTAGGAATTTACAAGCACACAGAAAGGTTTCTTTGTTCCAGCCCATTTGGCACCCATGGCCTCTTCATTACTGCTCTGATGGAGTGTACCTTTTGATCACATCATCTCCTCATAAACTCCTGGCCCTCAGTACTGGGCTATTGAATGAATTCATGTGTTAAATCATCCTCTAGGACAATACAAGTCATTGGCCCACTAACATTATGAAGTGCCTTTAAATACACGAGATTGCACAGTATTTGGGTTAAGATGTGAAAAGACTGGAAAAATATGAGAGGAATGGGTTATTAAGGGCTTTGAACACCAAATAGGATTTTATATTTGATACTGGAGGTACTAGGGAGCCCCTGGAATTTACGGAGTATGGGGGTGGCATGATTGGACTTGAACTTTGGGGAAGATCACTTTGACAGTTGAGGAGAGGATGGACTGGAGTGGAGAGACTTGTGGCAGGCAGACCAACCAATAGGCTATTGTAATTGTCCAGGCATGAGGTGATGGGGACCTGTACCTGTGTGGTGACACTTTCAAAGGTAAGGAGGTGGGATATATGAAAGATATTACAAAGGTAAAGTCCACAGGACTTGGCAACACGTTGGATGGAGCAGGGGAGAGGAATGTGAGAGAGAGTGAGATGGCTCCTAAGTTGCAAACCTAAACCTGGATAGTCACCCAGGATGGTGGTACCTTGGACAGTAACAGAGAAGTTAAGAATAGGGGAGGGTTTGGGAGGAGTGATAAGGTTTGTTTCAGAGATGTTAAGTTTAAGATGTCTATGAAACATCCAGTCCTACCTGTCCAACAGACAGTTGGAGATGTGGAAACAGAGAGGTTAAGAGAGAGATTAGGTCTAGATAAGTTGATCTGAGAATGATCAGCATAGAAATGATGATTGACTCTATTTGAAGCTGGTAAGATCACCAAGTGAAATTTTATAGAGGGAAAAGAGGGCCTACAGAATCCTTCAACAGTGAATCCTCAACCATAAAATGAGGGGATGGAGATGATTTTGAAAGTTCCTTCTACCTGCAATATTCTGTGATTGAGAAATACGATAAAGCCTGTTTCTGAGAAGCATCTCTCCCATACTTTCAAGAAATGTTTGTTGAGTGCAGGCTATGTACTGTGGAAAATAAAAAGAAAATAAGATACTATCCCTTCCCTCAGAATTTATTGTCTAGTAGGGAAGATAAGACATTTATAACAAATAACTAAAATACAAGGTCAAATGAAGTCAACACACCTTTATTAGGTGTCTACTATAGGCCAGGAATTACACTAAGTTCTCTGTTTGTTTTTTTATTCATTACCTATTTATTCATCCTCTTCTCGCCTTCTGCCCCAAACCCCTTGGAACGCCTTCTCTGGGGAAAGAAAAGCAATAAAAAGTTCCTGCCCTCAAGAATCTTACAATCTAACAGGGAGAGACAAAAAGCAAACAACTATAGGCAAACAAGATATGTGTGTGTGTGTGTGTGTGTGTGTGTGTGTGTGTGTGTGTGTGTGTGTGTGTGTGTGTGAGAGAGAGAGAGAGAGAGAGAGAGAGAGAGAGAGAGAGAGAGAGAGAGATAAGAGATAATCAACAGAGGGAAGGCACTAGAATTAAGAAAAATTGAGATAGGTTTCTTGCAGGGGGTATGATTTATAGCTGAAATTTGAAGAAAGTCAGAGAAGCCAGGAGGTAGAAATGAGAAGGAAAAAAATCCAGGCATAGGAGACAGCCAGTGACAATGCCCAGAGATAGAGTGTAGAAGTTCAATAAGAGATAGGGAAAGCACTCAGAAGCACAAAAGAATAATTAATTATAAGAAAGGCAGACCCTCTAGAAAGATTTTTAATTAAACAGTTGAGATCAAAGGCAGTTAATATACATTTTTAAATGGTTTGTGCATATCATCCTCATAAGAAGCCTCTGTGACATATTGTTCTATCTCTGATTAATATTTTTGTGATGGTAAATTAAGCCATCTTTTGTCTCAATTCTTGCTTGGCCCTTAGTCATTGAATGGGTGTTGCCTCAGACAAACTGAGACCTGGGAAAAGACCTTGATTGGAAAGGCCAAGGTCATTCACTGCATCCTGGACCAACACCAGTCATCCTGACTCTTGTTTTGTCACTGGACTTTAATGATTCTGGAAGAGATAGTGTGGCTGGAGACTTTTAGCAACTGTCTCACTTAAAATCCAATTCATGAACAAGTCAAGACATCACCCAAAACATTGATCCTCTTTGAAAATGAAGGACGAACAACAACTACATCACCCACCTGGTGAAAACAATTGTAAATCAAGACTCAAAACTCTATTCTTTTCACCTTGACAAGCTTTGTAACCTGAGAGAACACTTAAGAAGAAATTCTTTAGAGAATGTGCAGTCAGCACACTCAGTTTGCCCTTTGTTTAAATAAGTTCCATCTCTTTCCCTGAGTAAGATGGTGATAGAGTAACTTTTCCATTCTGAAATTCTCTCAACACAGAGTTGGAATCCTTGTAACATTTAGAATTAAAGTGTCACCACCACACCATTCCCAATCTGCAATTTTTTCCCTATCCCAATTCAATAAGCAGTTATTAAGCACACCAGGTGCCAGACACTATGCTAGGTCCTGGGAGTATACAGATTAAAAAAAAAAAACTAAATTAAAAATAAAACATTCCCTAACCTCAAGGAACTTACATTCTATTGAAAAAAACAATATATACATAGACAATTAAATATCAAACATAGAGATAGGAACTGGACCTGTGATTTCATTGCTATAGATAATTCCCGGGTGATGAAAGTTCCTTTATCAATACAACTCATAGTTTTAGAGAATTACCCTTCTTTGAGAACAACTTAGGTATAGTAGTAGCAGTAATAGTAGTAAAGTAGTAGCAGCAGTAGTAATAGTAGAAATAGCAGTAGTAATAGAAATAGCAGCAATCGTAATAGTAGAAACAGCAGCAGTAGTAATAGTAGTGGCAGTAGCAGTAATAGTAGCAGCAGTAGTAATAGTAGAAAGAACAGCAATAATAACAATAGAAATAGCAGCAGTAGTAACAGTAGTTGCAGTAGCGATAATAGTAGTAGAAGTAATAGTAGCATGTCCCACTTCTGAAACACATTGACTGTGCCTACCTGGGATAAGACAATTTAACTTCTTTGTAGTTCTGGGTAATTTTTAAGCCTACAATTTGAATAAAAGGTTCCTGTCTTCCTTGGTGGAAAAAAGTACTTTAGTAGGAGAACAGGAATGACCCAAAAAGCACAGACAGTAGACGGGGTGCCAGGGGACACAATGAAAGCTTAGAGTAAGTAGGCTGGAATAGGGGTAGGGCTGATATTGGGGAGTATGAGAGAACAGGGAGTGGTAGCCTGGGAAGAGAGCTTTCAGCCGGGTAGCCTAGGATTCAGGATCACCAGGATTCCTAGTGAAGCCATGAGAAAGTATCATTTCCTTTACAGTAGCAATGGTTATAGTGATTTGATTGCAATCCCTGAGCAAAAGGTAGAAAGCAGTGGGTGTTCATGGGGCTAATGGAGGGTGTGGCACTTAGTAGCAGGACAGATATCAGATTATGGGTCCTTCCTTTGATGATCAGTGGAGTCTTGGAACCATTCTTGTATTAGAGGGGTGAGATATGTTTGAAGTACTCACCCTCCAATCTTCATCCAAGCTAGCTCTGCCCCACATATCACTCCAATGTTGCGTTTTAGAAGATTCCAAATAGGTGTCTTCATATTGGCCTAAAGAAAAACAGTTTTACTTTCTGGTTTATTTTACAAACTTTTCACAGATTCAGGTCAAATGAAAGTAATAAATGGACAATGAGGCACACTGCCTATTAACACTCATCTAAGAACTTGTGAGCTAAAAGAAACCAGGCTAGGGCTAAATTAAATCAGGCTATAAAACTTAGGTAAATCCTAATAAACTTTGTCTCTTTTTTTTTCTTTTAAATTTACTTTTTAACAATCCCTTATGTATTTTCCTCTAGAAAGATACTTGTACACTCTTAACTTTATAGCATGGAAATCGGGAGGAAAAAAGTGGGCTTGGTTAGGAGAGGTGGCAGTGGTGAGTGTGGGTGGGACTAGGGTTCAAACTCTAGGAAGAGCCTCCAAATTGTAGTTGGCAATTGTAAAACTTGGCCCCAGCACTCATTAAATGTAAGAAAACAGATGTGGGCCACCTTCCCAGTGTGTGCTTTCCTCAGCTCCCCCAGGGACCAAGAGAAAGGACATCAGACAATTAATCAATAGTATCTGAGCACTGAGCACTGAGCACTATCCTGGTTCATAAACCCGTTGTGTGCAGAGTACATTATCGGAGGCACCTAAGCCTCAGGCTTCAAGTCACTTGATAAAAACTCACAGAAATGGAAAAGTCTGGCTACATTCCTTCCCGTCATTTTTCTGGGAAATGTCATCTGGATCATCCTTTAAGGCTTTCATGAAGTTGTTGGGGTTTTTTTTAATTCTTTTTTTTTTCTTTTTTGCAGGACAATGGGGGTTAAGTGACTTGCCCAGGGTCACACAGCTACTAAATGTCAAGTGTCTGAGGCTAGATTTGAACTCAGGTCCTCCTGAATCCAGGGCCAGTGCTTTATCCACTGGGACACTTAGCTGCCCCCGAAGTTTTGTCCTCAGGAACAAACTGATGCATCAATAAGCTAACTAAATTCTGAGGACACAGAAAGTGGGAGCTCATCCTGCCCAATATTACCTAATTCTGGGAGATGACAATGTGCTTTCCAAACATGCCAGCTCTAGGGAAAACTGGAGAGGAGATAGATTCAGATTGTCCTGAAGATCCTTTCCATGTCCTTTCCCAATCCCAGGCTTCCCCTCTTAAACCTCTACCAGGCCCTTTGTGTACTCATTTTCTCCCATTCTACCTCGTCTCAAGTCCTAAAGCAGCCAATCAACTCATTTATACTGTGTCGTGAATGACTAATCATTCCAAAGGAAAGGTGCCTTAAGCCAAAGAAATGAATGTTTTTGAAAGTTATTGGCAGAGTAGAATAAATCACTGAATTTGTAGTCAAAGGATCTAGGTTCAAATTTCTGCCTTTGCTACTAATTACCAGTGTGATCTCTGAGCCAGTCAATTCTCCTCATGGGCCTAAGTTTCTTCATTTGTAAAATGAAGGGATTAGAAAAAAACTAAAAAAATTAATAAACTCAAAATGGATTAGATTATTTCTAAGGTCCCTCTCAGTTACAAATCTATGATTTGATGATTTATTATTTAAGGATAACTGAGAATGAGACTTGAAAATCGACTAGTCCCTATTCCTAATGAAAAAAAATAGGCTGACTAGAAGGTGTTATTCAGTCATGTCCAACTCATCATGACTCCATTTGGGGTTTTCTTGGCAAATATAGGGGAGTTATTTGCATTTCCTTCTCCAGCTCATTTTGCAGATGACGAAACTCATTGACAGATAAGGCAAACAGGATTAAGTGACTTGCCCAGGTTCACACAATTATTAAGTGTCAGAAGTCATATTTGAACTCAGGAAGATGCGTCTTCCTAATTCCAGGCCCAGAACTCTAACCATTGTACCACCTAGCTGCCCCTATTTTGATCATAATTTATTGTTATATAAATAATATTACATTATGTTATGTTATGGTTTATGAGATGAGACCATTATTAGGATATGCTAATGATATCTTTTTATATTAGGAGTGTTTCATTTTTATAGCTATAGGACAAGTTCCTTAGAACTTAGAACTTGAGCTACTGCCTAGAAAAACATTTTGGGGTTGTCATTTGGGTTAAAAGTACATTTTTCTAATAATTTCTGATCAGAAATCTTTAAATGTGAGGAGGGGAGAGATGAGAACAGAGAGAGACAGAGAGAAAGAAAAAGAGAGTAAGAAGGAAGAAGGGAGGGAGAGATGATAGTGATCAAAAGTTCTCTTTTGGGGGCAGCTAGGCGGTACAGTGGATAGAGCACTGGCCCTGGATTCAGGAGGACCTGAGTTCAGGTCTGGCCTCAGACACTTGACATTTACTAGCTGTGTGACCCTGGGCAAGTCACTTAACCCTCATTGCCCTGCCCCGCCCCCCAAAAGTTACTTTCTGGTTGAAATGGTGGAAAATGCTACATTAATAAAGAATAAAAACTTTTTTAAAAAAAGTTCTCTTTTGCCTAAAAGATTTTATCTCAAGGAAATAAGGTTGGAAAGGTAGATTGAGGTCAAACTGTGAAGGGCTTTAAAATGCTGAGGAATTTGTATTTTTTCCCAGGAGCATTAGGTAGCCACTGGAAATTCTTGAGGAGAGAAGTGATGTGGTTAAAACTGTGCTTCAGGAAAAGCATTTTGACAGCTGTGTAGAGAATGGATTGTAGAAGGAAGAGACAACTCATAGAATGACCAATTAGGAAGCCATCAAAATAGTCCAGTTGACAGGTGATGAGGACTTCAACTAGGGTGGTATCCATGTGAACAAAGAGAATTGTTCTCTATACCCTCATCTCATCATTTTCCTATTCATTTTTCCCACTGTCACTCTCTATTTATTATTTTGTCTTTCCTTCTTCCCCAATCTCATCTTCTTGTATCCTCTCCTCACCATATCTCTTTCCCCATTTACCCCAGCTTCTAGTTGTTGTTCAGTCATGTTCGACTCTCTGTGATGCCATTTTGGAGTTTCCTTGGCAAAGATACTGGAGTGATTTACCATTCCCTTCTCCAACCCATTTTACAGATGAGGAAACTGAGGCAAACAGTGTTAAGTGACTTGCCCAGGGTCACACAGCTAGGAAGTGTCTGAGGACAGATTTGAACTCATGAAGATGAGCCTTCCTGACTTCAAGCCCAAGGCCCTATCCACTAAGCCACCTACCTGTTATTCACAAGACCTATGTAAATCTAAAGAAGTCATGATCCACCTTCTAAGTTACCCTCACTCTAATTAAATTCCACTAACATTCCCAGATGCTAACAATTTGAGCTTCCACATGAGAGCCCTTAGGGGAAGATAATATAAGGGTGGGCCAAGACAAGTGTTCTAGGTCTCTCTGATCAGGCTTATTCCTGAGAGTGCACAAATCAGTCACCCATGTTCTGTAGAAGAGTTCTACAGCTTACTCAGTTGTCAGAATTAACAGGCGAGTGGTGGTGTCTAAAATACCCCAAAGGCAACATGTGCTGTGTGTAATTTAAGATTCTAAATGTGGATTCTAATGTGTTCCCCCAGTTTGGGGGAAACTGACTAAAAATCACTGATAAAACGAGTTTAGGTTTTTAAGGGTTTATTGGAAAATAGAAAGAAAAAGATTGAGAACAGAATTCTAACAGCCTGGCATTCCTATCTTTCCTCAAATTTCCTGTGAAGTCCTCTGCCGCCACCACCATCAAGTCTGGAAGCCAAAAGGAGACCAGCGCTCTCTGCGCAGGCTCCCTTTCCTCCTTCCTGTCTCCTCCCAGACCATAGGAGGCTCCTCCAGTTGATTGGCTGGTAGACTTGATAGACAGCACCCATGAGCAAACGTCATTTCCTGACGCCAAGGAAAAGCCACAATGCCTCTGAGGCATTTTCCTCATGGTGGAGCTCTCCACAGCAAGTCTCCAGTAGGTGGCGTCATTCCAATCATTACAGTCCCCCCTGTTGTTCCTCAAGAAACAAAATGTTTCCTTGACGGAACAGTAAAAAGAATATAATAACTATTGCTAACTAATAATATGTGAACAATAATATAGAAAAGGAAGAGAGGAAAGTTTTGTCCAGAGGGGCGATTTTTTTTTTTGTCCTCATGAACCGACGCTTTGACATTAGTCTTGCAAAGGGAGGGCCTCTGCAGAGAATACATGTTACAGATGGTGTATATTATAACAGAAAGAGAAAAAAACAACAAATCAAAACTGTTCATTTAAAGTCTCTGAAAGTCTTTTCTCAGATGTCCTCTAGGTGTAGTCGTGGAATGGAAGTCTTTTCAGGGGTTGATGTGTGGATGCTGGTAATCAGCCAGGAAAATTTCCTACAAAATTGAGCTTAACACAACTTTAAAATAGCTTTGTCAATAATCAAATCAAACAATGAAAGTTCTCAAAAATATGTCTAAGGGAATTCAGAATCTTAGTTGTTACACATGAAACATATAATAAAACAAAAATTGAAACATTCTTTAAAATTATATTATTATTATAGTCCCCCTTTATGGAGGGTAATTGAGAAGACAATTGCTGCGATATTAATTTTTAAAAATAATTTTAATCTTTGTTTCATCACTTTTTGCATCATCTGCCTAATTATCCTCATGCCATTATGAGAAATTAGAAAATCTAATATAATTGGTAACAGGTGTCAAGGCCAAATTCAACACTGTTATTTATCATGACACCTGAGATAATTATGGGGGTTACCATAAAAGAACAGAGAAATGATGGGATATGAGCATTCCCACACTTGAGCAATATGTACTGTCCATGCAGTATGCCAGGCTTAAAACAGGTGGATGGAATATATGTCCATGCCACCGAACATATTGGAGGAAACTGAGTCAGACTTAATCAGATGCATGGGATTGAGATGTCCATGGCATCAGGCATGTAGGAGGGGGCATAGAAGCCAGGTGTAGAAGTGAGATGGGTGGGATGAATACTTCCAGCCATCTGTACAATATTGTGGGGAAAAATAAAATAAAATATTAAACCAAGAGAATCCAACCTCAACATTTGTCAAAAGCCGTTCCCTCGGCCATACCTTGACTTCATGCATGTCTCCCCTCATGTGACAGTTCAGTGTCTGCTCTTGCATGTATTCCTCTTGTGATTGGATGGCATCTTGGCCAGCTTGCATCTGATAACTCAGAATAAAGGCAATTAATGTCTTAATGATAAGTTCCCATAATCCAAGTCTCATATGGATTTTAAAATTGAGGATAATAAATGATTGCAAAAAATGTGAATACATCTTGACTCAGAACACAATATATAATTATGCAACAATTTCAAATAATATCTTTTTTTTTACTTAGCATACAATTAGTTTTGTGAAAAATCGAAACATTTAAATACAAGTTAAAGCACAACACAATCTCAAAGAAAACTTTTTTTTAAAAAAGAAAACTTTTACAAATGTTCCCCTCTTTTTTTTTTTTTTGGAATATGCTTATCAAAAATAATACTTCTTTACACTTGCCATGGCAACCAATTTGCCAGGGAAATGCTTCAAAGAGTTTGATCAAATAATCAGTTGAGAAAAAATAACAAAAACAAACAACTCAGAATATGGGAGCACAATACTCCTAGAATTAACATTGTATTATGAAATCAAAACCATCTTGCAATGTTTTAAAATTAGATAGATAAACGAATAGAAGAAAATACACATGGAACAATAAAAGACAATGAAATTCAAACTAAGGAAGTCTAAATGAATGTGAACTTAATATTAATAAGAGTATTATAAAATATAAACTTGATCACATGACTATAAAAAGCTTTTACAAATATTCTCCTTGTTTTAGAAACTAAGTATAAGACACAATCTCAAAAGCATGAAAATCTCTATGAAAATAAACCCATTACCATTAATTTCAAAATGTAGATGTAATAGCATAGAAATCCTATGTAACCTCTGAACTGATACAATTACTCTGAGTGAATTCAGAACACTTTTGATTCCGATATCTAAAATCCCCAATACTCATATCAATACCTTGCTTCTTACTTCTACATTTCTGTACAATATATACCCTTCCATGGCAAAAGAAGCAGAGTCTTGAACTATGTTGATGGTTGTCATTCTTATTCAGCTTAAGTTTTTCTTCTTTAACCCCTCTATATTGTCTGTCAGTCTTTTCACCATACAAATGCTTTATAGGATTACTAATTAAAGACAAAAGCAGGTTAGCAAAATTATGAACAAAATGAGCATATCTGGAATCTAAAGGGTTTTCTAAGGTTGTCTCAGAAGCACAGCCAGGCTGGGGAAGGGCTGAGCCTGAAGCTGCAAATGTAGTTAGAGAAAGTTGCGCATGAGCATTAGATCTCTGGACTTCCCAGGCCGGGGAAGCAATGGGCTTGGCCATGGGAGGAGTAGAGGGTGGGGTCTGGAGAGGAGGGGAGGGACCAGCGCAATTTGAATCAGACTTGATTTTGAACTCAGGCCTGGATTCCTCTTCCCCCACTTTGCCTCCAGGCGCTAGGGGATTAAAAGCTTCTAGAGGGTGGGTCGTTGCCTCCAGGCATGTAAAATTAGAGCAACAATTAGAGTTAGAACTGGGAAAAGCTGCAGGAATCTCTTCAGGTTTCTCTGAAAAAGCATGGTTGGGAGAGGGAGAGATATTTCCTTGTGTGAGTAAGTTGCTGGCTCTTTTAACAAAAATAAAAAGAAAAATAGAAAATCCAGAAAAACAAAGCATTAACATGATCTTATCTCCCATTTGTCTGGTTAAACAGACTAAAATCAAAAATAGGGTAATTAGGGAGTTTAAAAGGTCCATTCGAAAAAATTTAAAGGGAAAACACAGCCAGTGCACCAGTACTTAGCAGTTTAAAGGGTAGGGGAAATTTCTTACCCAACCGGAAGATCAGAAGTGAGGTTCAGCTTTCCTCTTTGTGGTCAGCCATCTGTTAAGGGCTAAAATTCTAGCTAGTCTGTCTAAAATATTTAATGAGTGGTCGCCAATAAATTATAAGCTTTAGCAAGAGTTAGACTTTTTTTTTTTTTAATTTTTGTAGGGCAGTGAGGGTTAAGTGACTTGCCCAGGATCACACAGCTAGTAAGTGTCAAGTGTCTGAGGCCACATTTGAACTCAGGTACTCCTGAATCCAGGGCCGGTGCTTTTACCACTGCGCCATCTAGCTGCCCCCAAGAGTTAGACTTTTAAGCATTTATTAAGGAGAATAAGAATTTGGTAAAGAGAGAGAAAGGCCTAGATTCCTATCTATTAAAGGGAGAGAACATTTCTAGCTCCCTTCTCCACCAGAGTCCAGAGGAAAGAGCCTCAGACTGAGCGCCAGTCTCTTCCTTCCTCCTCCCACTAGCCCGCGTCACTTCCTGACACCAAAGAAAAGACTCCTGGTCTTGCCCTCAAAGACCTTCGCTTCATGGGCAGAACTCTTCTACAGTAAGTATCCAGCAGGTGGCGTTATTCCAATCGTTACAGCTGTAATCTATCCTAGCAAAGGCTCTCAGAATTGTCTGGATAGGGGAGTGAAGTGGGCCCCAAACCTAGGTCTTTTGTGACCACTGTATCTTTGTGTGTGTGTGTGTGTGTGACTACTGTATCTTGTGTAATCAGTAATTGGTTCTTCAGTGAGCCAGTCAGCAAATACATTCAGCCAGCTGGACCATTCATACCAATATGATGTAGGAATATTGGCTTTACCTTCCTAGATCAGCTCACTAGTGGGTCCAGTAAGCTTGATGGTTTATAAATTGTATCTAGTAAGAAAAATCAAACCTTCCCAGAAATAAAGTGTTTGTGTTGGAATATATCAATACAGGATCACAATGTGTAAAGGGACCTCAGAGCCCATCAAGTTCAATTCATTCCTGAATAATCTCCTCTACCACAGAGCTGGCAAATGGTTATCCAACCTTTCCTGGAAGACTCCCCAGTGAAGGGGAATCAATTACTGCCCCAGGCAGTTCATTCCACTTTTCAATTGCTCTAATTTGGGGGAAGTTTTTTTTTCATATTCAGTCTAAACTTGCCTTTTTGCAACTTTGACCCACTTCTCATAGTTCTGTCTTGATAGGACAAGCAAGAGGAGAAAAATATCTCTTGAAGGTAATAAGTAGTCCTCCAAATGATACCCTGTTCCCAAATCTTCTCTTTTGTAGCCTAGGCAGCCTGCTTCTTCAGCTGATCCTCTGTGTTATAAACTTGATACCCTTCCCATTCTGCTTGCCCTCCCAGCTTTTCAATATCCTTCCTAAAATGTGGTGTCTGCAATATTCCAGATGAGATCTGACCAGGACAGAGAAAAGTTACCGTCACCTCTAGAGTTTTCTCCTTCTATAGGTCTGCTTCTTTAATTCAGCCTAATTAGATTTAGAATTAGATAGGGGGAGGGGAAGGGAGAGGCTGCCATACCACATAACTCTACAAGCCTGGATAAAAGATAAAGAATTGGCCAAGCTTCTCCAGCTATGTGGTCCTCAGTTAATAAATAGAAAGGGGTGGGGGCAGAAATAAGCATTTAGATATGTGCCAGGCATTGTGCTAAAGCAATTTTCTACAAATACTATCTCATATGATCCTCACAACAACACAGTGAGGTAAGTACTATTATTATCCTCATTTCACAGTGGAGGAACCTGAGGCAAACAGAAATTAAGTGACTTTTTGAGGATCACGAAGTTACTGTCTGGGGTTGAATTTGAACTGACTCAAGGCCCAGTGCCCCATCCACCGAACTATCAGCTTCCTCTAGAAATATTTAAAGCATTGAACTAGATGAAATCAAAGGTCTCTCTTACTCTAACATTCTATGATCCTATGAACAAATCTTCCCTGATCTCTATGATTATTATAATCAATTTGTTGTTTAGTGATGTTCCCATTCATGGGTTTTTCTTGGCAAAGATACTGGAGTGGTTTGCCATTTCCTTCTCCAGCTCATTTTACACATGAAGAAACTGAGGCAAACTGGATTAAGTGACTTGCCCAGAGTCACAGAGATAGTAAGTGATTGAAGTCAGATTTGAACTCATGAAGATGAGTCTTCCTGTCTCCAGGCTAGGCACTCTATCCACTTTACCACCTAGCTGCCCATTACAATCAATAGTAAAATTCAAATAATAATATAGAATATACAATATTCTATAGTTATATGATTTTAGCATATTGTGTATATTATATGTAATAATATATGCATTCATAATATGCTAGTTTATGTTGTTATTGTATTACATAAATATATAATATGCAATAAGATAATAGAATATAGAACATATAATTGTATATTCCATAATATAACATTATATAATAACATATCGCATAGAATAATAATAAAAATAAATTGGTACATCCGTGTTCAATAGTGAATACTAAGGCTAATAAAGCTGTCACTGTCTAAACATGAAACTATTTCAAATTATTTACAAATTTATCTACTATTTTTTTGTTTGTTTTTGCAGGGCAATGAGGGTTCAGTGACTTGCCTAGGATTATACAGCTAGTTAAGTGTCAAGTGTCTGAGGCTGGATTTGAACTCAGGTCCTCCTGAATCCAAGGCCAGTGCTTTATCCACTGTGCCACCTAGCTACCCCAATTTATTTACTATTTATTTCTTCTTTTAGCTCCTATGGTGGCTCTTTTTTAAAGGGGGAAAATACATTAATGAAAAAACAGACTTTTTTTTTTTCATTTAAATCCCTTTCAGATTCCATGCTCAAAGATGATAGATACATTTTCTGAGGATTAAGGATTTTTTTTGTTGTTTCAGTCTTCACCAATCTTTATTCTATATTGTTCGGCCTGAGACTCCAGTGTAGGCAAAGTTGTATATACAGGCCTAAAGTCTGACACTTTCTAATTTGTAAAATGTATAACTTCCAGTTTCCACCCCACCCCCACCCCTGCTCTATTTATTTCCTTCTTCATGTGTGCATCTTTCTGACGGTGATTTCAACCCACTTTTGTAGTCTATTTTTCTACGTATTTTTAGTAGATTGCAAACTTGTGCTTTGGGCTTGATGGCAAGAATTTCTGTTTTTGCCTGCCCATAGAGTATTCTGATGCATAGGTCGGGTCATAAATATTATTCTGGGGTCTAAGCTTGGCCACATTTGAAGCCTCGTTGCATTTGATGGTCTACCCTATATAACACTTCACTAAAGAGAAGCAATGCAATGCTTCTTTCCCCACTGTCGTCAATTATAGTCTTCTCACTCTGTAGTTCTAGCTTCTTAAACTGGGGGTTGTGACAAAATTTGGCGATAGTAAAAGGTTATTTATACCTATTTTATATACCTATATACCTGAGGTCATGTAAAAATTTCTTGGGGAAAAGGGGTCGCAAGTGGAAAAAGTTTAAGAAATCCTGCTCTGGTGAATCCATCTTGCTCATTCTTAACTCTGTACCTTCTTTCAAATCTTTCTTTTTTTTCTGGACTTTCCGCTCAATCTTCAACCATCAATAAAGATCCTAATAATAATTCATGTTAGGACTTTTCAAATTACAAATCTCTTTCCTCATAACAACACTGGGGCAGACTATTCTATTCCTATTTTACCAATGAAGAAATTGAGATTTAGGGTCAGAACTAGAGCCCAAGATTTCTGTGCTTGTTTTATTATTACACAGGCACAGCTCATGGTCCACCTAATTGAATCACAGAATCTAAGAATGTAAATAGATTAGAGAGAGAGAGAGAGAGAGAGAGAGAGAGATGATAGAGAGAGAGAGATGATAGGGAGATAGAAAGAGATAGATAGATATAAGAAATGAATGAATGAATAGATGGATAGATAAATAAATGAATGAGTGAATGAATGAATGGATAGATGGATAAATAAATATAAAGATAGATGATAGATGATAGAGATAGATGAGTAAATAAATAAATTAAATGAATGAATAAACAAGTAAATGGATAAATAAATGAATGAATGAATAAATAATAGATAAATAAATAAACGAATAAATAAATGAATGGATGGATGGATGGATAGATGGATGAACGAATGAAAAAATAAACCATCAGAGGAGGATTTAAGTGGAAGATGGTCTTTTTATTGCTCAGTTTCACATGTGTTTTTTGCATTAACCTACTGTTCTGTGTTTCTTTTGTATGACTCCGGCACAATGGTAGGCATACAGCAAGTGCTCAATAAATACTCAAATAAATTGGTCCCCAAAAAGCGAACTAATCTATAAATATGTACTGGACAACGCCTGTGTGCCTAATACCATGCTGTATGCTGTAGAAGATAACTAGATAAATAGAATCTTAGTGCCTTAAGCCTTCTCATTGACGAGAGAGAGAGAGAGAGAGAGAGAGAGAGAGAGAGAGAGAGAGAGAGAGAGAGAGAGAGGAGAGAGGAGAGAGAGAGAGAGAGAGAGAGAGAGAGAGAGAGAGAGAGAGAGAGAGAGAGAGAGAGAAGAGAGAGAGAGAGAGAGAGAGAGGAGAGAGAGAGAGAGAGAGAGAGAGAGAGAGAGAGAGAGAGAGAGAGAGAGAGAGAGAGAGAGAGAGAGAGAGAGAGAGAGAGAGAGAGAGAGAGAGAGAGCGCTCCTTTCTGGCAGGGGCCATCTTATTCTCTTATATCTATGTCCCCAAAGTTTAAATGATTTATAGGGACATGATGGAGGATTTCCCAAAGGCTAGCTGGAAAGGGGGAGAGGCGCAGGACGCCGGACAAGAATGACGTGGAAGGGGTGAACGAGGCCGGGCATTTTCAAATGAAATCATAGGTCCAGTGTCCATTCCTTTTATTCTACCCATTCCAATCTCAATGTCTCAGCGGGACATAACCATCCGACAGTAGAGGGCAGCAAAGACTGCGACTCTTTCGCTCCAGCGGGCAAGAGATAATAAGCCGGCGCTTCCGCCCCGGCGTGCCCTGTGATTGGTCCCAGCAGGAACAGCTTCCGGTATTCCCCGGAAGGTCGCTAACAACCGCTTCGGAGTCGCCCTCCCGAGCGCCGGATTGGGCTGCTTCTGCCGCTATCACTCCTGTCCGGTCCTTTAATCTTCACCGCTGCCGGTTCGCTCGGCCTGGCCGTCTCGCGTCTCCACCACTACCACTGCCGCCGCCGCCATCATGTCGGGGGGACTCCTGAGCGCGCTGCAGAGCGACTCCTACGTGGAGCTCGGCTGGTACCGCGACCAGCACTTCCGAGGTAAAATGGACGACCAAGAAAAGTTACTCAAGAAAAGCTGCACGCTGTACGTCGGCAACCTGTCCTTTTATACCACGGAGGAGCAGATCTACGAACTCTTCAGCAAGAGCGGGGACATCAAGAAGATCATCATGGGCCTGGATAAAGTGAAGAAGACCGCCTGCGGCTTCTGCTTCGTGGAGTACTACTGCCGAGCCGACGCCGAGAACGCCATGCGCTACATCAACGGCACCCGCCTGGACGATCGCATCATCCGCACGGACTGGGACGCGGGCTTCCGAGAGGGCAGGCAGTACGGCCGGGGCCGGTCCGGCGGCCAGGTGCGGGATGAGTACAGGCAGGACTACGACGCGGGCCGGGGGGGCTATGGGAAGATCGTGCAGAACCAGTGAGGGCTGAGAGCCCCGCCTGTGTAACAAACACACACACACGAACAGAAAAGACCGCCCGGCCTCGATGGGTCTGAAAACTGCCGACTGATCGCCCAACTCTTAACTTATTCCCCTGCTTCTGCACAAGAACGGAGCAGGACACCTTTGATTTCCCCCCACGCCGAAAAGTGATTAGGTGACAAACAGAAAAGTGGCTTTGGCTCCTGGAGTGGGAGCCTTGCTTGAGGTCTTGCAAGTTTCAACACCCGAGGATGGTAACTGAGCAGTATCAGTTAATTCGGTCTAACAGCGTTTTCCTTAACCAGAATTAGGAAATGATCGTGTTACTGTTCATTATTCCAAGGGTTGAAGTGATCGTTGAGAGTCCTAATGCAGCTGTGAATAAGAGTCGTTGTTACTTCCAAGCTTTTTGAAGATGTTTCTTGTTTTCCAAGGTGATTTCTAACCCATAAAAATACAAAAGTTATTGAGTAATCGTGAAACTGTTCTGCTTCAGTTCTAGTGATATGATTTTTTAAAATGCCTGGGAGAGCGATGTAGCTCTGGAGCTAACTGGATGATGTGTAAAGAAATTTGTAATGAGGATGTTAATGGTGCTCGTTAATCACATCCTTAATCTTTCACTGGGAAGCCAGTTCAAGGAATATTGTACTCATGTTATCTTCCTAAGAAAGGAAGAGAAAAGGATTTATTATGGGAAATGCCTAAGACGTTGTTGAGGTGGAATATTAGGGAGATGTTCATTTTTAACTTTGAAATTTTTAAAAGTTGATGGATGCTACAACTGTTACATTGGGTTTTTTTATTTTACCAGAATCATAAGGGAATGGGACAGGTTTAGAATGAAGCTTGGAAATCAAGGAAAATAAAACATTTCTTATATGAAATATCAAACTTCACTTAAAAGGTATGAAAATGGCAGTTTTCTGGTCAAGTAGGACACACCTAAATGATACAATTCTTGGGTATCACCATTTGATTGCTCTTAAGTAACAGAGGTCCAATTGTGAACCTGAAGTCTTTACTGTACCATATTTGTTACAACTTAAAATTTCAAAGAATGAAAAGGCAATTTGAATGCTGTGTAAACTGCTTACAGCTTTAAATATTGTTTTTCCTGATAAACCTATTTGACCATGTATATTGGGGAGGAGAGGTTTGAGCTAATCGCCTTAACTCCAGAAAATTAGAAAGGGGATTGAAAAGCTGATTCACTGCATTTGATTTCTTAAAAACCTGGGTGATTTAAAGATTATCAATTTAAAGAATTTTAATCATTGTGGAAAAATCAAGGGCTAAAGCTGGTGATCAGTAATTATAATATAAGCCTCTCTTTTTCAGTATGTAGCATAGGATAATTGGGAATGAAACCTTTTTAGCCTGAACTTTTCTTTTGGATGTTTAATAAAAATAATTAGTTGAGTTTTAAGTGCTTGTCTTGTTATGTGTATGTTTTCATTACTTTTAATTTGTACATGGACATTTGGTTTGAACCACATCCAAGTCTTAAACCCCTCTTGCCTATCCCCTTCCCTCAGCTTATTAACAGTTTGAGAATTGCATAATGAACGAGGGGGCGGGGGTGGAATTAATATATGAAGTAGGGAGAGAGAAGAGCATGATTTTGTTTTTGTTTTTATTTTTTAAAGGATCAGAAAGCATGGAATACAGTAATACAAAAGGCAAAAGATAAAGGCTTATAGCCAAGAATAACAACCAGCAAAATGAATTAGGGTATGTCTAAGTATTCCTGCTGTAAAGACCAGACTTGGGTATGGACTTTGTAATACAAATATGGGAGTAAAAAGAAAAATTAAGATGGGTAGTCAGAAAAGTCTTTCAAAGGTTGAAGTGTTTGCATTCTAATGGGGAAAGGTGAGGATGATAGAAGTATACCTTAAGAAGTTTAAAGCTGGTAGACCTGGGAGTGAATGTCTTTTTTTTTGGGGGGGGGGGTGAGGCAATTGGGGTTAAGTGACTTGCCCAGGGTCACACAGCTAGTAAGTGTCAAGTGTCTAAGGCTGTATTTGAACTCAGGCCCCTCTGAATCCAGGGCCGATACTCTATCCACTGCACCACCTAGGTGCCCCTCATTTTGTTTTGAAAGGAAAGGGTGTGAAGGAGTGAAGAAGAGGAGGGGGGTAGGGGGAGGTGGAAGTAGCAATTTATACAGAGGAAAGGAGTGGGGGATCAGACATCACTTAAACCTCACTTAAACTTCATTTTGATTTAAATTGATCAAAGGAGAGTAGAACACCCAAAGTTTGCTGTACAAATACGGTCAACTCACCAGGAAAAGGGGAGAGGAGGAAGGAAGGATTAAGAGAGAGAGATAGGTCTAAGGAGGAATTATTCATAAGAAGAATAAAACTTTTAAGTTCAGAGTTGGGATCTTAAACTGAGATTTAAAAGGAAAGAAAGAAAAAGTGTAAGAATCTATGATTAATGACCCTGGGCAAATCACTTAACCCTCATTGCCCTGCCCCCCAAAAAAGAATCTGTGATTAGAGTTTGAGTAAGAGAAAGAGAAGAGAGAGGACAGTGGAAGCTGCATCGATTTTAGAGCATTAGCACTAAGCACACTCCTATTCCAAACCCCTCTTCAATGTAAAAACAAGGCAAGGAGTAAAGAGGAAAAAGTACAGGATGGAGGGAAATGCACAAAAATCATAACTAAAAGTGAATGAGGTGAACTCTCTCATAAAACAGAAGAGGATGGAATAGATCCAAAAACAATCCAACAAAATATTTACTAGAAACAATTGAAACAAAGCTACACAGTTAAAATCAGTGGCTAGGGGCAGCTAGATGGCGCAGTGGTAAAGCACCGGCCCTGGATTCAGGAGTACCTGAGTTCAAATCTGGCCTCAGACACTTGACACTTACTAGCTGTGTGACCCTGGGCAAGTCACTTAACCCTCATTGCCCTGCAGAAAAACAAAATAAGTGGCTAGATCAAATCTATGCTTCAGCTAAACTCAAAAAAGTAAGGTAGCTATCTCATACATGGGTAATGGCAAAAATAGATTCAATTAGATAAACAAGGAAACTACATTATTTCCCTTGGAATTTATTTTTTGCTTCTCCAAAGGAACAAAGTTTTGAGGGGTTTTTTGTTATTTTTCTAGTTCTGCAAAGGATCCTTTTAATAGTTTGATTGGTATAACACTAATCTATAAATTAACTTAAATGGTATTGTTACTATATTGACATAGTGCAGCTACAAGCACTGAATATTCCTCCAACTATTAAAGTTTATTTCTTTAAGTAGTATTATGTAACTATGGATCAATTAAGATGAATTGATATTTTTGATTGAATTATTGAATTGACTTGCGGGCACTTTTTTAACTTAATTTTTTTTGTTTAATTTTTAACATTCTTTTGAGTTCCAAATTCTCTCCCTCCACCTTCTTCCCCACCCCTTGAGAAGGCAAGCAATATGATACCTATTATGCATGTGAAGTCATGCAAAGTACATTTCTATATTAGCCATATTCCCCCCCCCAAAAAAAAAGCAAGAAAAATAAAGTGAAAAAATATTCTTCAATCTGCACTTAGAGTTCAACAGTTCTTTCCTTAGTGGTAGATAACATTTTTCATCATGAGTCCTTTATCCTGAATCATTATACTTTTCAGAGTAGCTAAGTCTTTCACTTTCCTGTTTTGATCATCCATACAATATTTCTGTTACTGTGTACAGTGTTCTCCTGGTTCTGCTCACCTCACTTAGCATCAGTTCATGTCTTCCCAGTTTTTCCATCGCCCTCATCACTTCTTATACCACAACTGTATTCCATCATAATCATATGCCACAACTTGTTTAGCCATTCCCCAACTGATGAACATCCCCCTCAATTTCCAATGCTTTGTCACTACAAAAAGAGCTGCTATAGATATTCTTGTACAAATAAATCCTTTCCCTTTTTCTCTCATCTTTGAGATACAGACCTAGTATTGGTATTGCTGTGTCAAAGAGTATGTACAGTTTTATAGCTCTTTGGGCATAGTTCCAAATTGTTCTCCAGAATGGTTGGACCAGTTCACAACTCCACAGTACATTAGTGTCCCTGCTTTTCCACATCCCCTCCAGCTTTTGTCATTTCCTTTTCTGTCATGTTAGCCAATCTGATAGGTGTGAAGTACCTGAGAATTGTTGTAATTTGCAATTATTAGTGATTTAGAGCACTTTAATGGCTTTGACTTTTTTCTTCCAAAAATTGGTAGGCACCTTGTTCTTAAATTTTTCTGTTGACTTTAACATTGATGAACTTCAACATGGACTCCTTAGTGAAAGTAGGGTTTATTTCTTTGCATTATATTTTTATCTCAGTCTGCAGGAGTCTTATAGGCCATCTAACCAAACTCAGGATCCCTGGATACCTCAATTAGAAAATCATACCCTAGATAATTCCTAATTTGTTTCATAATAGTCTGTGACTGAAAAGAGCATTACTATTTGGAGCTTTTTAATCTAAGACACGATCAAAGTTATTGAGCTCGGGCTTATCATTTCTGATGTGCATGGATAGAACAGAATCAGAGTAGCTAAATCACTTTCCCAAAGCTCTGGCAGGTCAAAATAGAACTTAAGACTTTAAGTCATATGTTTAACATCATTATAGCACAAATATTGCTTTGACTCTAATCAAGGTTCCACTTGTGGAGAGAATTCACTTTTGCAAAATCATGCCACACAAGTGCAGGCTCAAGGTAAGGAATGTAGGGAAAACATTCTGGGGTCCAGAATATATAAACTGCTCAGTCCCAGAATCCCAAGAACATCATCAGAAGCTGGTTCCATCTCTCAGTTAAATTCATTTTCAAGATTAGCCAAAGTTGGAGGTGCAGTTCAGAACCCATCCAAGACATCAGATGACCAGTGATATCAGTTGTTATTAATCATAGTGCACTCAGACTCAGCTGTTCTCTGTAAGAAGTGAAATGTGATTTCTTGGGAAATGTCGCATATTTGGAAAAGCAACAGAAGTGAAATAACTTCCTGCATACTCCTAATTTGTGATGGTTCTTTTCACTTTTTTCCCCCAGACTTATCTTTGAAGTAGTTTTTAGCTGATTATGAAATGAATAGTTCTTATCCACTGACAATGCAATGTGTCCTTATTACAACTAATTTCTCTGAGCTACTCTTCCCTATCACTCCTAATTCTAGTCTTTTTCCCTCTGGCATCAGAAAGAATTCCTTCCAATGATATTGGCTTGACAGAAAAAATGTTTACTATACAGAGAACTGTGCTGCCCTAGTCAAAAGTTTCCACATCTATTCTGGGGAAGGAATAGCTCCCTGACCTGGAGCTGCTAGAATTGCAGAAGTACTCCCTAGCTGAGGCCTCCCTACTCAGTTACTCTGGGGTCCCTTCTTCCCACTGATACTCCTAGAAACCTTCTCGCAATACTGTTTAGTTCCCCTGCTATCCCTGAAGTAATGAGGCAGCCAACAGGTGGGATGAAATTAAGTGTCCTTGAAGCAAGATTAAAGACTTTCCCCCACCCTCACCATTGGGCACTGGAGAGGACTAATAATGTCTGTTAGCTTTAAGTTTTCTTCTAGGTTTCTCTACTGACTGGCATCCCACAGCTAGCACACTTCTAGAAGGCACAGGACACTGAGTGCATGGAAAACTTCCAAATTCACCTTCTAAGCTTATGGTAGACAGAAAGAGCTGAGTACCATGGAGGGGGCACTGGAGTTAAAGGCAAAAGTTAGGTTTATGGGGCAGCTAGGTGGCGCAATGGATAGAGCACTGGCCCTGGATTCAGGAGGACCTGAGTTCAAATCCAGCCTCAGACACTTGACACTAACCAGCTGGGTGACCCTGGGCAAGTCACTTAACCCTCACTGCCCCGACAAAAAAAAAAAGTTAGGTTTGCATCCTGGGTGTACTAAATACTTGTATAACCATAGGCAAGTGAATAAACTCCGAGTCTCCTTTTCCTCATCTGTGAGACAGGAAGAGTAATTGCACTACCTACCTCCCAGGTTAGTTGTAAGGAGAGTACTTTGTAAATATGTGTTGGGTTTAGGCTCCCTATTTTTTCCCTACAACTTGTATGTGAGAAAGGAATAGAAGGTCCTTTAGGGCAGAGACTATTTCATTTCTGTCTGTATCTTTAGCACTAACATAGTGCCTTGCACATAGTATGTACTTTCATAATATTTTGTGACTAATAAAAGTATTGTAATTTGTGACTTTTAAGTCTAAAGGTTATTATGATCAAAGACCAATCAATGCTTCAAGAAATTTCAAGTTCAGTAAATATTTGAGTTGAATAGCACACCATCTTCCCCTCCCTGCATTCTTTCAACTCTATTTTCTTTTTTCTTTTTTTAATTTAAGTTGCATCGATCTCTTTTATTTTTATCACAAGCATTTCCAGATTTGAGTCTTCCATTGTAACAAAGAAAAGAGAACAGTTAGGTAGGTAAAACCACCTGACCCATCAAGTACAACTGACCTTATATGCAACATTCCATGCCCATAGTCAGTCCCCTTTTTCTTTTTTTCTTTTTTTTTTTCAGGGCAATGAGGGTTAAGTGACTTGCCTAGGGTCACACAGCTAGTAAGTGTCAAGTGTCTGAGGCCAGATTTGAACTCAGGTCCTCCTTAATCCAGGGCCACTGGTGCTTTATCCACTGCGACACCTAGCTGCCCCCTATAGTCCCCTTTTTCGACAATGAAAGGAGATATATACATTTCCTCATCTATTCTCCAGGCTTGATCGTTTTAATTACAGTTCTGTTCTATTGCTCTTTTAAAAATATTGTTGTCATTGTATAAATTATTATTTACCTGGTTCTATTTCATTTATCCTATATCAGGTAACACAGGTCTTCCCATGCTTCTTTGAATTCCTTATATTTGCTAAAATGCAATAATATTTCATTATATGCAGTAGTATATCACCAGAATTTGTTTAGCCACTTTCCTATCAATAGATAGTCATTTTGTTTCCAGTTCTTTGCTACCACAAAAAGTTTTGCTATGAATATTTTAGTACATTTCAAACCTTTCTTTTTATCTTTGACTTCTTTGGAGTGTATGTCTAGCAGTGGAAGCCCTGGATCCAAAAATATGAAAAATTTAATTACCTTTTGTTGTAATTTCAAGTTTTTCAAAACAGACCAATTAATTGATCCACCAATAGTGTGTTTATCTTCCTACAAGTTCCTCCAACATTATGTCCTACTCTTGTATCTTAGCCAATTTTCTTTGTGGTAGATGAAACCTTAAAATTGTTTTAATTTGCATTTCTCTTATCAATTATTTGGATCCATCTTTCACATTGTCGATAGGTTTTGGTTACTGAAGACCAGACCTGTAAGTTCATTAATGTTAGGAACTCCTGATGAGCAAACTCCCTCTCCTAGGCACCAGCCCTGCAACTTACAGCATTAAAAGTTGCCTGAGGGGGCAGCTAGGTAGCACAGTGAATAAAGCACTGGTGGCCCTGGATTCAGGAGGACCTGAGTTCAAATCCAGCCTGAGACACTGAGAAGTTAAAACTTGCTTAGTCCCACAGCCTACAGCAGCCTTGGTACTTCATCACTACCCTCATCTCTCTGATTGGAGGTTAGGACCACAAACTCCAAACCTCCATTTAAGGAAAGAGCTCAGCTCAAAAATATCTCACTTCTCACCTGACTGCACTACTCTGGGACTTCCACCTTGACCCACATCAGGTTCCTTTTCCCCTCCTCTCCTCCCCTCTTTGCTATCAGCTCCTTTTTTTTCTATCGTCTTCCCTCATTAGATACCCTTGAGGGCAGAGACTGTCTCTTTTGGTATTTGTATCCACAGTGTTTAGCACAGTGGCTGACATTTTAAGGGCTTAATGAATATTGATTGATTGATTGATTGATTGATGCATCAGAGGCAGGCTTTGAATCCAGATTTTCCAGGGTTGGCTCACTATCCACAATACCACACTGAATCACTGACTATATTGCCTCATGTTACTTGTTTGTAAATCTTTTGAGAACTGTTTGTTCATATTTTTAAAATACCTCTCTTGGAAAATTACTTCATTCATTTCTGATCTTTCAGCATGCTCAGGGGTGCGGCTTTTTTCCTATTAATTTTTTTTCTTAATTCCATTGTTCGAACTACCCATCCCACTACAGACGTTATTGGGAGAGGAGCAATTCATCAACTTTGGTCATACATATGTCCCAATTCACATCTATACAGAAAGACACCATGCCAAGTACATGCTTGGTCCTAAATACAATGCTTGTCCAGATCAACTGGGAGATCTCAGAGCAAATATAAACAAACAAATAAAAACCCTGAGCCTTTCACCCAAATCCCGGGAGGCTAGTTAGATCTCAAACCAGGTCCAATGGTGCAGAGCCAGAATGGACTTCTTAGGTTTATCTAGATCCAAAGCCCAGATGCAGTGTTGAAAAGAATTGTGTAGGTCTCTAATGATGGTAGATTTATTTGCCAGCATTCACCTCATCAAATGACTTCCCCCCAAAATAGGCTTATTGAAAATTACATGGAACTCACCCCAGACCTTTGAAAGCAATGGCCACAGCTACTCAGAAGAACTACTCACCTGCCACTGATCTACATAGTAAATAAGTCATAAGTATAACTGTCAAACTCAACAATATAAAGACAACTTTATCATTAACTAGTGTCTCTTTATGTCTACGGGTTCTGTAAATATGTGTGAGCACATTTGTTCATCTAATAAAACAACAAGAAAGAATCAAACAGTGAAGATGTTACTTTTTTAGAAAACAAATTGTGCATTTCTTTTACTAAATCATAATGATCCACATTGGGTTTATTTGGGATTGTTTTTAATAACCACCGATAAATTAGGTGTTGACTAGCTCAAGGAGAGAAACTTTCAGACATTCTGGTCATCTATTCCTACAACCTTAAGTTAGAGAGACAGCATGATGTACTGGAGAGATCCTTATTTTAATCTTCCCCCTGGTTCTGTCACTAACTTTGTGACCTTGGACCAGATACCTAATTCTCTAAGCCTGTTTCCTCTCTAAAAATGGATCATTTGGAGTAAATGAATTCTAAACCTCCCAACTCTCAAATTTTATGGTTCTTGGAACCATGAATTTCCAACTATTAAAATCACTCTCTACATGGAGATACTAATTACTGAATAGATAATGAATGACTGGGCATATTGCCCCCAAAGAAGCAAGATAGATAGTCCAGATAGTGCCAGTTATAGGGAAAGGTTCCAGTGTAATTGACATAATTAGCTCAAATGCCAAGGAAATAGTAGAAACCCTGGGCGGCACTTGGCACCAAGTGTAAAAGTACTTTCAGGGATCTTACTGTGTACATGGATAACACCCCATGTGACAGTCTGCTCTAAATCAATAGAGTCATGAATAACATGATCTGGGAATTATATATATATGAGAGAGACATACTTTGTCATTAGAGATTGAAATCTTAAGGGGCCAGAGAAAAACTATCTTAATATCAGCAAACTCTGCACCTACTCAAGTATCACTGCATAATCTTATAATAGCTGTATAGAAATAGACTCCTTAAGACCTTAACATTAAGGACAGAAATACTGAATACTGTAGATGCATTGATCACTGCACAGTGTTTTCCTTCATCTAATCTAATCTTGATAATACTATATAGATAAAAAGCCTTTGTAAATTTTAAAGTGCTGTACAAATTCTAGCTATTGTTAATATGTCCAATGTATAGAACAGTGTTTGACACATAGTAAATGATTAATATTTGTTTTATTTTTTGTCATTCATTCATTCATTCATTCACTCACTCACTCACTCACTCACTCGGCCTGTAGTCAAAGCCTTTCCAACTTGGTAGGATCTATTGGAGCTCTCTTCTGGTTGACATAACTTTTGAGAACCCAGGGTTATGTTCACTCCATGTTGAATAATCAAAGTAGGATGTCAGTGGAAGATTTCTTCCTATATGACCTATAATTTCTATAATGATAACCTCTAATTAGCTATAATAATTATAACAATACTAATAATAACTAGAATTTTAAATAGCACCTACTATAGCCACTGTGCTAAACACTTTACGAATACGGTCCCATTCGATTCTTAGAACAACTCTAGGAGGTAGGTGCTATTACAAACCCCAATTTACAGTTGAGAAAACTGAGGCAAACAGGTTGACTTGCCCAAGGTTACACAGGTGATAAGCATCTGAGGCAGGATAAACTCAGGTCTATCTGACTTCCAGCCCAGCATTCTATCCACCACACCACCTACAACTTCACTGCTGAAACCCAGGATTAAAATGTTGTAGCCGGGGCAGCTAGGTGGCGCAGTGGATAGAGCACCGGCCCTGGAGTCAGGAGTACCTGAGTTCAAATCCGGCCTCAGACACTTAATACTTACTAGCTGTGTGACCCTGGGCAAGTCACTTAATCCCAATTGCCTCACTAAAAAAAAAAAAAATTTAAAAATGTTGTAGCCAATTTCCCTCACTTCAGTGTTTTCCCTAGGACCAGTCATGAATGGAATGTCTTAAATAAGATTAGGCAAAACAGCAATCAAAAAGCCCATAGAAAGATGTCTAAGATGGTGTGCAATTTGGTGCATGGAACACTGAGAAGAGAAAGTAATATTAGTGGATTGTTTGTGACATGGAGAGTGCCTTAGGCGATTTGTCTCTAACCTAAAAGACAGGCACATCTTCATGGCTTCTTCTTGACTATAAATTTCTTGACTATATATTCATTCCAAGTTGCTTAAGAAAGAAAAGAAAAGAAAAAAGCCAAGCATGGCAGCACACACCTGTAAGTCCTGCAAACTGAGAAGGCTGAGGCTGGTAAGTCACTTGAGCTCAAGGGTTTTGAGTGCTTTGAGCTAAGCAGATCAGGTATCCACACTAATAAGGTATCGTGCACCAATATGGTAATCCTGGAGTGTAAGAGCCCCAAGGATGCCTACAGAGGGGCAAACCTGCACATGAAAGGGAAACAGCAGGTCAAAACTTCCATGCCAGGCAGTAATGGGATAAGTAGAGGGATAAGTAAGAGGAAGCCCCAGACATCATCATGTCGTTTGATTGCTTTTGTTGCTGTTCAATCGTTTTAGTCGTGTCCAACTCTTTGCGACCCCATTTGAGGCTTTCTTAGTAAAGATACTGGAGTGATTTGACATTTTCTTCTCCAGCTCATTTTACAGATGAGGAAAATGAGGCAAAGAGGGTTAAGTGACTTGCCCAGGGTCACTCAGCTAGTAAGTGTCTGAGGCCAGATTTGGATTCAGGAAAATGAGTCTTCCTGCCTCTAGGTCCAGTACTCTATCCATTGTGACACCCAGCTGCTGGGCTTATTTTTTTTAATATTTTTTAAATTGGGGGAGATAATTTTGGGAAAAAAAAAAGTGACCTCTAGCAACTAAGAGAAGTAACTGAAATGGAAGAATTTAGGGAGCCTCCCATTAGCTTCATTCATTAAATATACAAAAGTATTCCCTTTCCAAGGTAAGTGATTGATATTTGCTGAGGGCTTCAAACGGGCTTATTTTCTGTTGCCCCGGTGACTCAGGGATGTCAGATACCGTTACTCCTCACTGTAAAAAGTCAGAAAAAGGGAATTATAGAAGTCATCCCAAAGGTGACTTTTTAAAGCAAACCCAGGATTGAGGCAATCTAGATTGTTACATTTCAACTTAAATGAAATTGAAAGGCATTTTTCACAAACAAAATTAATGTAATTGGAATAAAACAGGAAATAGTTGATGAGGGGAAAAGTCTTTTTTAACGCTTAATAAGGTTCTGATAGCCAAGATATATAGTCATCTGAATGACATATAAATGCCAGAAGTCATTCCCCAAAAGATAAGTGGTCAAAAGATATAAGAATGCTCCAAATCAGTAACAAGAAAAATGAAAATCAAAACACCTCTGGGGTTTCACCTCCTCCCTAACAAGTTGGAAGAAATGGAAAAAAAAGTTTGGAAAAGTTAATATTTAAAGAATTTGTGGAAAGATGAGCTCACCATCACATTGTTGGTGGAACAAATGACTAAAATGTCCATGTTCTCTGATACAGAAATCCTCCTGATAGGCATGTACTACCCCTAGGAAGGGCCTCATGTGGACATCAAAATATTTATAGTTTTTTGCGATGGACCTCCAAACAGTGGTTAGGAATATACAGTTGATCTCAAATTGAGTCTTGTGTGATGCCTCCTAAAACAGATGCCACCATCATGATCCCTCTCACCTATTGCTAATCTTAACTCCTCTCTCCCCTAAATTTTCTGGGATTCCTGGTGGGCTGCAAAGTACAGCTAGTATCATTGCCCTCTCTTAGCTAGAAACTTTGCTATTAGTCACTATGTATCCCTCCAAAAATTCAGTTAGTTTCTCTCTCTCTCTGTCTGTGTCTGTCTGTCTGTCTGTCCCTGTCTCTTTCTCTGTCTCTCTTCTCTCTCTGTTTGTTTGTCTCTCTCTCTCATACATACACATGCATAGATATAAACACACAGACATACTGTAATATACCCTGTCATACAAAATCTCTAAGGAAATGAAAAATAGTCTCTTTTTCATAAAAGGTTGAAAATTCCTAATAAAATGCAGCATTAAAAACATAACAATAATAGAAAAAAATATTTCTTTCTTAGGAATATTTAAAATCTGGACTTATGGTCACAATATTTCTAAAACTTATCCAGAATTATGGAGACAGACTGTGCACTTAGGAGAATATTTTCAGATAGAGGAAAAAATATGCACCAATTTATCTTATGGAGCTGCCTTCTAGGTTTAGATAAAAGAAAAAGAACTAAAGGGGAGTCTATTAAAATGATATAATACATTACTTTTGTAAATTTCTTTTGGCAATTTAAATTCCCTTCTCTGGCAACTGAATGCTTATTTGCTTCTAATCATCTTTTCGTAATGACCTCTGTAAGATTTCATAGGGAACATTTAAAACCAGACTTTAAAATACCATGATTCCATGATATTACAGCTTTTGTAGCAAAAGAACAGGAATTTTTTAAAACTGGTTGCTTCCTATTCAATCTTTTCTGATTTCCCCTTTTATGATTCTTTTAAGGACAAATTTATCTATTTGCTACTCTGAAAACAGAGCCAATAATTTTTCTTATCCTAACTGATCCCAAATCAGGTAATGCATGTCATATTATGTTTGGAATTAAGTATAAGAAAAAGAAACTGGAATGGTTTCTTCCTGTTTGAGGAGGGAAAAAGCTAGAAAAGAGAAAGGGAAAGGAATAAAGAGGAAATAGAAGAAAAGGAGACATAAAAGAGAAATCAAGGAAGAGGAAACAATAGGGAAAAGTTGAGAGAGGTGTAACACTCAGTTGTAAGGGTACAAAATTAGAGTTGTAAAAAAATTAAAGTGCTACCTCTCACTGCTAACATGGATTACATTTAATATCACTAAAATATGCATTTATTATGTTTAATGCCACCATAATATGCACATGCAGTTTATGTGTGTATAAAGCTTTGGTTTTTTTTTCTTTACATCAGGAAAAATACCATTTCTGCTAGAATGGCCACTTGCCATAATACATATTTCTCTGATAATTTCATTTCTTAATAGTGCCCAAACCTCTTTGCTAAATACAATTTAAAAAAAAAATAAAAGTTGCTACCCTTCATCTAGAATTATTTTTAAAATTCATTTTCCTTCTTGACTAAGTAACCTAGATAAGTGTGGAAGCTTCCTCATAATAAATTAACTTATGTTTGAAATTTACAAGAGAATCTAATCACTATCAGGTATCACATGCACATTTTCTATTTTATGCTACATTAGTTGTTATACAGAATGTCAGGGAGAGTTGAACAAAGTTCCAATAAATTTGTTAAGGTTATTTATTTAAACTTAAAACTACCTGAGATTCAGGGAGTAAGTTCTCCCTCCAACACTGCAGATTGTAGCCCATCCAAATCTCATTCTATACAGTTCTGGCTCTCACCCTATAAATCTTCCATAGAGAGTCTACTGGAGACTTGGTAGGCCTTCCTTCCTGTAACTCCTGCAATATTTCCTAGAAACCTCTGCAACACTTCGGCTCTCCATTTTATTCCTCACTCTTCCTACAAGGCAAGGCCAACTCCTTTCCTTGTCCTATTTTGTTGTTTTGTATTTGGAAACACACTGCAGCTTGCTTATGCCCAACATAAGTCAAATATCAGGAGTAGCCTGAACAAGATTATTAATAATCATGGCACTTAGCACTTTTTGGTTAACTATCAAAGCAGATAGTTTGAAGATCATTGTGTTAGGTGTTGGGAAAGATAAGCTTAACAAAGGTACAGTCCTTGTCCTCACAGAGCAGTATAATGAGGAATAGGACATAAATATAAATAACTATAATATAAAATAATTATTAAAATATTAAGAGCTAAAATGCCAAGATTTTAAAAATAGCTCATCTGCTTCCCTCCCTCATCTCTCAATTCTAACTAAAATCTAGCGTATCTTTTTTGACTTCCCTTTACAGCACTGTATATTATTTATCTGGGTTGTATTGATAACAAAATGTACCTGTCTTCATTGAACCTGGAGTCAACCCAGGGAAATATCTAATGCTGTTCCCAGGGATTATCCTTTACCCCATTCTGTTAAAAATTATCAATGACTTGAATCCAGAGCTAGATGGCATCTTAACAGATAAACGGATGACTTCTTCCAATTGGAAGGAATGGCTAGTTTGTTAACAGAATCATTATCCAAAACATAATTAAAAAAAATAAAGTCCAACACTTGGATTAAAAATAATCATCTTCACAAAGCATAGGTTGTATGTGGAAGACATATAACCTAGATACTTGTATAGAAAAGACCCTGGAAATTCTTTGGGGCTACAAATTCAATATGAATCAAGAGCAACAAAAAACCAAATGCTTTAATCATGGTATAGTACAAAGAGGGCTAGATTCAAAGTCAGAGGATTTGGGTTCCAGTTCTGGCCTTGTCACGTGCTATTTGTGGGACCTTAACCTCTTTGGGCCTCAGCTCATCAAATAAAGTGAGGATTTAGAGCTGATAACTTCTAACATCCCTTCCAGCCTATAAGCCTACAAAACTGGAAAGAAGCAAATTTTGGTTTGACATAAGGCAAAATTTTCTACTAAATACATAGACTGCCCCAGAAGGGGTCTGTGTGGGTGTGTCTGTGTATGTATGCATACATATATGCATATAAATATATATATATATATACACACACATATATGGAGATTCTTATTCTTATTGAACTAAATAGACTCTAAGGTCCCTTTCAACTCTGAAATTCTGCTGTCTTGGGGCAATGGAAATGATGGTATTAAAAAACCTAGGACATGGGCAGCTAGGTGGCGCAGTGGATAGAGCACCGGCCCTGGAGTCAGGAATACCTGAGTTCAGGTCCGGCCTCAGACACTTAACACTTACTAGCTGTGTGACTCTGGGCAAGTCACTTAACCCCAATTGCCTCACTAAAAAAAAAAAAACAAAAAAACCTAGGACAGTATCAAGAAATCACCTGGCTCTTTCAGTCTTTTTTCTCCTCTGTCAGTCAGTCAGTTAACCAATTAGGTAGGTGGACAAAGAATGAATGACAAAACCAGAATCTCTGAAGATCCATGATGATACTTAAGTATGCACTGCATTGAATTGTTATTTAACTGTTTCATGTACCTTTCTATAAAAAGGAAGGGTAAGACAAGTCCACAAATAACTAGGAAATATTTGAGAAGTATAAGAAATTGAGAGAAAGTGAACAAAAAATTTGAGGAAAAATGTCACTTTCAGTTGGGAGACTACAAGGAGGCTTCTTGGATGAGGCCATGCCTGAAAGAAGATTTCCAAAGCAAAGAGCATTAAACTGGGTGTCACATTTGCATTCAGGTCTTGATTCCGCTACCAATTAGCTATGTAAATTTAAATATATCACTTGATCTCACTGGCCTGAAATGTCTTTATCTGTAAAGTTAAGGGGGTTATAGGATCATAGACTTGGAACTAGAAGGAGTTTTAGAGGCCACCAAATCCGATTTCTCTCATTTTGCCGAAGAGGAAACTGAGGCACATAGAGACTAACCACAGTAAATAACAGAACCAGTATTTGAAACCTGGACTTGTGATTCTAAATCCATCCCTATCCACTTGTGAACTTGATGAGCTCTATGGTCCCTTCCATCTCTGTAATTGTGTTCCATTCATTCTCCATTTTTCTGCTCTTGGGATACTACTTATCTGCAAAACTGGGATAGTTATACTTGCATAACCTACTTAACAGAGTTATTGTTAGGAAAACACTTTAAAAACCTTTAAGTAGGGGCAGCTAGGTGGTGCAGTGGATGGAGCACCTGCCTTGGATTTGGGAGGATCTGAGTTCAAATCCGGCCTCAGACACTTTACACACTTACTAGCTGTGTGACCCTGGGCAAGTCACTTAACCCCAATTGCCTCACCAAAAAACAAAACAAAACAAAAAAAACTTTAAGTACCATAAAATGGAAATTGTGATGCTAATCATCCCAATAGCCACTATCACCATACAGCTGTCCACCACCAGGGGGAAACAAAGATTCGTGATCAAGATAACAGGTAATTGACCAGAAATGATATTATCTCTCTACTTTTGACTGAAGATGATGATTCCTCTTTCTCTATTCTGATACATGGCAATAGCAGCAGCACCATCCCCAAGTTCTGGATGTGAAATGTGGGCTCACAAATCAATGGAATGCTGAATCCATGGAATGAACAGATATTTTATTTTTATTTAAATATTCTCTCATCCTAAGATATTTCTAGCTCAAGTTTAGTTAAGGGTTTTCAGTCAGAGATTTTCCCAGGAACTAATTGGTTAGGATAATCCTAAACTATATGTATTTGACAATTGAAGACAACTTCTATTTTGATAATAAAGTAAGAGAGGCAGCTAGGTGGTGCAGTGGATAGAGCACCGGCCCTGGAGTCAGGAGGACCTGAGTTCAAATCGGAACTCAGACACTTAACACTTACTAGCTGTGTAACCCTGGGCAAGTCACTTAATCCCAATTACCTCACTAAAAAAAAAAATCACCTAGTTCTTTTGTTCTCAGTTTCCTTTTCTGTTAGTCAGTCAATTAATCAATAACTCTTTAGCGACTACTATGGGATTGGAGTATATGGGGTATTCAGAAATGACTAGCACTTTGCCAAGCCCTTTTCAGGGCTGCTTTTCTACCATGTCAGCCTTCAAGAAGCTGCAGCATACACAGCAGCCATCCCCTTGGTAAATGTAGCCTTCTTGGCAGACAGGCTAAATTAGGTTGAGAGCAACTGATAGGCCTCAAACCTGTCAGTTAGTTAAGGGGATGTCTAGCCCAAGCATGTGAAGATTTTCCCTGGTGGAATGGGTAGATGAGAACAATTTGTTCCAATGGCCTGAAGCAGGTGCTTTGGGGTACTTAGAGCTTGGTGAGACATAAAAGATGCTAAGGTCATCTACTGCATTCCAGGCTTGACTTTTGTCTTGCCACTGGATTTTGATGACTCTGGAAGAGAGAGTGAGGCTCACAACTTTGTACAACTCTGCCTCACTTAAATCTAATTTACACACAAATCAAGACATCACCTGTGATGTTATTGGTCCTCTTTGAAAAACAAAGGACAAACAACTATAGGATTAGCAAGGAGCTAGATATTGTTAGGGCACAAAAGAAGTATAAGACACGGCCCCAGTTCTGAAGGACCTTACTCTCTGTCCAGGAAATCAGAAACAAATAAAGAACTAAATGTTAAACTGGGAGTAGAATTCAGAGGAGAGAGATACAGGTGTGGCGGAGGGGCGGGGTACATGAAAGTCATGAAACAAGATGGATTTAACTTGAGCCTTGTGAGATGTGTAAGAAGAAGTACAAAAGGCATTCTTAGCAGAAGAACAGATTGAACAAAGGCATGTAGATGTAAATGCATATGCTGCGTGCTGGGAATAGTAAAAAGGCTTATCTGACTGGAGGAGAAGGTGTGTTTTGGCCAATAATGAGAAAAAAAGGATGGATAGACAGTGGAGAGATATACTACAGAAGACCTTAAAAATTAGACAGGATCATGGAATTATGGATTTAATAGCAGCAACAACAGCAGAGCTAGGTTACATTTTATATGGCACTTCAAGGTTTTGCGAAATATTTCACATGCATTTTACTTTATTTGAGTGAGAGCTAGAATAGATTATTGAGATTATCTTGTTCAATCCTCTCATTGTATAGATAAGGTTCACTGGGGCCCAGAGAGGCCTTGCTCAACTTGCCCATGATTACACAAGCACTAAATAGCAGAGCTGGGATGCCAGCTGAAGTCTTTGACTCCAAATTCAATAGTCTTCCATGCTGCCAAGGAATTGGAATATGATGTCCTAGTCAGCATCAATCCATTGTGGGTTCAACAGGGGAATGATGGAATAAAAACTGGTTTATTTTTAACATTTTTCTCAATTATCAAGCATTTTTCCTCCCCTGTTGGAAGAAATGAAAGCAGGAAAGAGGGAGAGGGGAGAAAGAGAGAGGAAGGAAAGAAGGAAGGAAGGAAGGAAGGAAGGAAGGAAGGAAGGAAGGAAGGAAGGAAGGAAGGAAGGAAGGAAGGAAGGAAGGAAAGGAAGGAAAGGAAGGAAGAGAAGGGAAGAAAAAAGGAAGGGAGGAAGGAAAAAAGGCATGAAATAAAAAGAAAAAAGGAAGACAAAAAGAACAAAAGAAAGAGAAAGAAGAAATAAAGAACCCTTTTATTATATAAGCATAGTCAAGCAAAACAGTCCCCCATGCTGTCCCAGTCCAAAAATGCATTTCTTATTCTGCATCTGTACATCTGTTTTGTATCTCTCCCAGAAGCTAGCATGCTATTTTGCATATAGTAGATATTTGATAATATGTTTATTGAATTGACCTTAATTGAACTGAACTTGGCAAGACAAAATAAAGCAACCAAGCTGAGTGTTACAATAATCCAATAGGGACTTGGTCTAGAGTGGTAGCAATAAGAAAGAAGATGAATGAATAAGATAAAATCATGTATGTCTTCCTTATTAGTAATACTAGTTTGCATTTACATAGTGCTTCGCATACATCATCTCCGTTGATCCTCACATCCTCCTTGTGATAGGTAGGTAGTCTCTCTACCATTATCTCACTTTTACAACAAAGGACATAGTCTCAGCAAAGGCTTGCCCATGGTCACACAGCTAAGTAGCGGAGCCAGTACCAAAATCCACATCTTCTGATTCAAAATCCAGCTTTCATAATCATAGAAGCTCAGAGTTGAGAAGTCTTCTAATCCCACTCCCATCCAGATAAGAAGCCCTTCTTCGACATAACTATATTCATCTAGTCTTGACTTGAATATTTCTCATTGCCTCCCTAGGTAGCCAGTTTCACTTTTGGAAAGCTCAAGATTTCATGAACTTTCCTTTGTTGTTGTTCATTCACTTTTCAGTCATGTCTGATTCTTCATGACCCCATTTGGGGTTTTCTTGGCAGAGATACTGGAGTGATTGGCCATTTCTTTCTCCCTCTCATTTTATGGCTGAAGAAACTGAGGCAAACTTGATTAGGTGACTTGCCCAGGATTACACAGCTGTAAGTCTCTGATGAGTCTTCTTGACTTCAAGCCCAGTGTTCTATCTCCGCTGTGCCACCTAGCTGTCCCAATTTTTCCTTACCTCAAGACTAAATCTGTCTACAACTCCCACCCATTGCTTCTAGTTATACACTCTTTGGGCCATACAAGCAAGTCTAATCTATCTTTCACATCACAGGACTTTAGATACTTAAATAATGTCCTTGCACTAAACTTCTCCCGACTCCCCTCTCCTCCAAGTCTTCTCCAGGCTACACACCCCGTTTTCTTCAACTATCATCCTAGTTAGCTTCCTTTGTGTTTTCTCTAGATTAGCAGTGTGCTTCCTGCAATCCTCTTCCCATTGTATCACCCTGCTTTCTTCACCAAGGTAGCTGGGAACTTCATGAAACCATTTTCTGTCAAGGTCTTTGACCTCCCTACCAGAAATATCTTATGCACATAAAGCATTACTTTAATTTTCTTTTAGACTGTAATGTTGCTTATTTCCCTGATACATTATGGGATTTCTGCCCTAGCTTTTGGAATTTTTGCAACAATGTAAGGAACTAGGCAAAATAGCACAGAGCAGGGCATAAAGAATTCCAATTCTCTATTTCAGTTTTTAAATAAAGCTTCATAAAATAAAACTGCTCTGTGGTTTCAGACCAATATCTGATTTACAATGGATGAGTTTATTTGCAAACACCCAAACAATGCCCTGTATGTTTTTAATTATAAAGGACAGAAGGCAACAGGCATTTCTGCCATATAAAAGTGACACAATAGAGATAAATGAATTTCAGAACTCACCACCACTACCGCTGTACATTAATTAAAAAAAATTTTTTTTTTTTTGCAGGGCAATGGGGGTTAAGTGACTTGCCCAAGGGTCACACAGCTAGCAAGTGTTAAGTATCTGAGGCCAGATTGAACTCAGGTACTTTCCTGAATCCAGGGCTGGTGCTTTATCCACTGCACCATCTAGCTGCCCTGTGCATTTAATTTTTAAACTGTGCCTGCACCCCTGATGTTCAATAATGCCTGACCTTTCATTCACTTTTCTATAATGTGCCAACCAGGGAACATTTCTCTTTCCTGTATTTTGCTGACTTAGGGTCCCAGATTCCTCCAAATACCTGAAGTTTTCCTAGCCAAAATTAGATTCAGGGGAGTGGTATTAAAATACACAGGACACGAATGTGCAATGCCACATTATGTGTCTAGATAGTATAGAGGAGGTGGTTAGGTACAGCTCCTATTCCCTGATCCCTTTCATTTTTCTACCAGTGACTGAAATTTCATGACAGTACACGTCCTTTTTATTTAAGGATTTTCATAATACAGCTGGGAGAAAACAGCTGGAATTATTTACCTTAAATTAACAAATACTGGACAACATTTCTCACAAGGTTTAATGTTTATCATGATTATCTTCATACTTCAGTAGAAGGAGCATTTTCCTTATTTAAAAAACAATCAAGAAGACTCATCTTCATGTGTTCGATTCTGACCTCAGCCACTTAGCTAGCTGTGTAACCCTGCACAAGTCACTTAAGCCTGTTTGCCCTCGCTTTCCCCATGTGTTAAATTGAGATAATAATGACACCTACTTCCTGGGGTTGTTGTGTGGAATTCAACTTACAAATTGTATCTCATTTGATCCTCCCAACAACCCTAGGAGGGAAGTATTAGTATTATCCCCATAGGGATATGAACCTCTTAGTATGGGTATGTGTATGTGTGTTTTCTTCCATCTCTAGCACATATAACTATGCCCTCTATAAAACATATACGTGTCACCTCCCCTTGTTATCATTTAAAGGTCAATAACAACTACCTTGATACCCAAGAAAACTAAAAGGAAAGCCTCTAAAACAGAAAGTAGATATTGTATGGAGGAACTCTATGAGATGGACAAGAATCACACAAGAAGAGAAAATGCCTGTGGTCTGCATCAGTAAAGGAAACCCCCACATCAATGAAATCGTGTATCCGCTGAAGAATTAAAGAGTAACTTTCCTGAACTTTGATTTCATAACTCAGCCATATCTTTGAATGGAAAGGTAAAGATAAAGCCTATATTTTCTGATGATTTGATTTTGTTTCCAGAAACTCTGAAGTTTCACAGACTGTCTGGGCAGAATGTCTTATACTAGAATAATTGGTCTAGAGCTAGAAAGGACCTCAGAAGCTAATTAGTTCAACGCTGCCATTTTACAGATGGAATAACTGAGGCCTGAGGTTAAGTGACCTTTCCAAAGTCATACAGGGAGGCATTCCTCTTCACAGCCCATATTCTAGTCAGAGAGGACTGTTCTCCATCTCTTGTTCTGTCCCTGTCTTCTTCCACATCTGTGCCCTGGTTTACCTTGTAATCCATGCCTGAAATTAACTCCCTCTTTACCTATTGAAGTTTTCCCCAACATGGTTTCTTCAAGACCCAGCCTAGATGTTTCTTTGGCCTGTCCAAGTTAAAGTTATTTCTCTCTTCTCAGATTTCAAATGGCATTTTGCCTAGTCCTTCCTTTTGAACACTTCAGTTTATCACCGTTATCTGTATACTTTTCATTTATCTCCATCTACTTCCAAGGTCCTTAGGAACAGGACCTACATTGTACCTATCTATCTATCTTTGTGTGTCCAGCAAGGAACATAGAACCTTGCCCAGAGGAGGTGATTAATAAACATGTGTTCAATTGACTTTGGCTGTTGAATACAACTAAATTTCTATTTTAAACACTGTAAAAGACCGAACATGGCCAGAATGGACTCTGATTGAGTAGTAACAACTAACTAATTTCTCAGCAAAGAAAAACATAGTCAAAGCCTGACAGCAGACCAAGGGACCACACATAAAAGGAATTATAAATGACAGCATATGTTGCTCCAGGAAGAATCTGGTCAGGGCCTCAGAGGGTTGTCCAGGCTCTATTTAAACATCTAAGAGAAGGGACAAAAGTCACGCTTGTCCAAACAGCAGATGATACAGGATGAGTAACAGCTACAAATACCATGGAGGGTAGAGGGCATAAGGGCAGCACCTTGAAGACAGAAATAAGATATGCTAATAAGTAAGATATGCTAATAAATAAGATTTGCTAATAACCAAAATACAGCATACAAACTAATACGTTTTAACAGTTCAAATTCACGTATAGGAAGTATACAGCGGCAGCAAATTAGATAGAAACATGGAAGGTTGTCGGGAGCTTAAGGGAGTCACAGCCTTTTTTATGCCATCTTGGCTCTAACCCCCTCCCCCTAGAAACATGGAAGGAACAGGATACCTTCTATTTGTCCAAAATGAATCAGTCCCAGGGCAGCTAGGTGGCACAGTGGATAGAGCACCGGCCATGGAGTCAGGAGGACCTGAGTTCAAATCTGGCCTCAGACACTTAACACTAGCTGTGTGACCCTAGGCAAGTCACTTAACCCCAATTGCCTCACAAAACAAAACAAAACAAAAAACAAACAAAATGAATCAGTCCCTTCCTGGTAGTGGTTAGACAATGAAGAAGGGAGGGCTGAGTAATACTTTTAGTCTGGGTCAAGTAGAGTATTGTTGCTGCAGATTTCTAATCCCAGGCAGAGTAAATACCCTCCAGTGCCAACAACAACAACAACAACAACAACAACCCTCTCAAAGCCCAATTTATAGTCCATGCAACTGGAAATAGGAGGCTGGGGAGGAGGGAATGACAAAGTTCAGGAATGCCAAACATGATGAAATCAAAAGGACTTCCATGGGATACCTACATGAATTTAGTTACCAATATGTGGGCAGAGTGCATCAAGCAACTGTCTGAGCCATGCAGATTTATTTATAAATGATACAAAAAGCCTTATGATGAGCATTCAAGACCAGGTCATCACTATGAGGAATTACCAAAAAGTTATCTTCAGGGACTCCAGGTTTAGTTATCAATGCAATTATAAGGGGGAAGGGAGGAATAAGAAGGATGATAAATAAGCATTTATTTAAAAACCTACTTTGTGAATAAAAAATTTTTAAGAAAATAAAGGATATGGATTGTAATTTTTAAAAACCTACTATGCGCTAAACATTTTACAAATATCTAATTTAATGCCCATAATGACCCAAAGGGGAAGAGGTAGCCTTTGTTATAGGTTTTCCTGACTACAAGCCCAGTGCTCTCTACTACACCATTTTGTAGTTGAGGAAACTAGGGCAAAACAAAGTTAATTGATTTGTCCAGGGTCCCATATCTAATAAGTGTCTGAGGTCACATAGGACTAGTGCTCTATTCACTGTGCCACCTAGCCACCTCAAGATTATGCAATGAAATGATAGAAACTAGACAACACATTACTTTAGGCTGCAAAAAATTAGCACCTATCCAAGACCTAGTAAGATATACCTTGATGGCTAGGATTATCCATCAGAATCTTGCTTTCTTTTATAAACTAACAAATAAATCTCCATACTACAAATATAGACCTGAACAAATCAAGTAATAGACTTTATAGGAACTAGCCCATTATCACAGATGAACTGTTGCCCACAATTGTTTGGCCATAAGATTGATCCATCAAAACTTAAGAACAACATTTTTAATAGAAGCTCCATGGAATGATAAGAAATCTAACATAAGACACCAGAATCTTATGGAAACAGGATGAGGGTTAGATCATCCTCACCGACCCATTTGACAAGGAGTTGTAGCAAGGATGCTTGCAGGGAGCATACAGGAGATCAGCTTACATTTTAATACTTTTATCTACAGAGAGTAGTTATTTTATCCACCTATAACATACTACACAAAATTTATTTTTAAATTAAAAAATTATAGTCACATAATAACTTGTCCCAAGACTTTCTGTTTTTGTTGTTTTTCAATCATGTCTGACTCTTTGTGACCCTATTTTGGGGTATTCTTCACAAAGATACTAGAGTGGTTTGCCATTTCCTTCTCCAGCTCACTTTACAGGTGAGGAAACTGAGGCAAACAGGATTGAATGACTTGCCTGGGGTCACACAGCTAGTAGACTTGGGAGATTTGGAATAAAGAAAGACCGGATTCACATCTTGCCTCTGGTACTAGCTATGTGACTATGGGCAAGTCACTTAATTTCTCTTTGCCTCAGTTTTCTCATTTCTAAAATGAACTAGATGGTCCCTATAATTCCTTCTAGCTCTAAAACTAAAATCCTACAATCCTAACTATTACCTTAAGGTCTGAAGTTACTCCCTAAAAGTTTCTTATCCCTGGGGGTATCCAGCATCTGATAGAACCAATTCCAAGTGTATGATGGGATTCAGTACAGCTAATGTGGGACTGTTATATCTTAGCCCAGAGATATAAATCCTCCTTCATGCATCTCATGAAGTAATAACCAGGGAATGAAAAAAAAAGATATTCATCAAATTTAATGTGTCTTCTGGCTTTATCGGTTTATCTCTGATAAGGCCACATTTCAATAATAAAGAATTATTCTTCCAAAAGGTCATTAGATTTTCCCTGCCCATTTTTCCTTCTATCAAATACAGAAAGGAGGTGAGACAGCATGATTACCAATCATTTGTGTGACTTCCTCCATATTTTCTCTACCATTTAGCTAAAATCAGAACCTTTCTTAAAAATGAGGTCCTTGTTTGTCCTTCACTTTTGAAGAGCACCAATGACATCTTGGGGTGGCGTCTTGACTAACTTGTGAATTGGATTTAAGTGAGGCAGAGTTGTGCCAAGTTGTCAGCCTTTCTCTCTCTTCCTGAGTCATAGAAGTTCAGTGGCAGGACAAAAGTCAGGACAACTGGCAATGGCCTGGTATGCAGTAGATGACCTTGGTATCTCCAATGTTGACCAAGTTCCAAGTGTTCCATAGCGCTAGCTTTAGCCACCAAGGCCATTAGATAAAAAAAAAAAAAAGAAAGGATGCTCTCATACTCTCTCCCTCCTTCAAAACCATCAAATAAATAACTAGTAATATGTACACATGTTCCTAAACTTGTATTGGAGCTTATGATAAAGAAACACATTATTTATAATAGTAATTGCTGATAACTCGGAGAGAAAACACTCCTTTTAAATCTAGGGTTGGCGATATCATCCCAAATCAAACTACCAACCCAGAGCCAGGAAAGCCTAGGTACAAATCCTGCATTTACAACCTATGTGACCCCAGGCAAGTTATTCTGTGCCTTGGTGGGAAGAAGGTCCCCAGAGGCAAAATCACAGGTAAGAGTAACAACTAATATGTTGCTATGGAAAATTCCTGTGGTTTTTGTGTTTATGGACTTGATCGCCAGTATGTCTGTTGTTCACAAACTAACCAGCATAAATCCAGAGAGGCTTATCACAGGAAGACTGACCACAAGGCAATTTATATTTTTGGCCAGAACAATTCTTGAAGATCATCTACTCTAGTATAAAAAAGTTGTGATCTGTGTTGAGAGAAAGAGTACTCAAACCTGTGAAATGTTTAAGTTTACTCTATGTTACTGCTGAATTCTCAAGTCCACAAGCATTTATTAAGTGCCTATTGTGTGTCAGGCACTGTGCTAAGTCCTCAGATGCAAAGAAAGATGAAATCAAACAAAAAATAGCTCTCAAGGAGCTCACAGTCTAATGGGGGGAGACAACATGCAAACAACTATGTAGAAACAAGCCACATACAAAATAATTTGGAGATAATCAACAGAGGGAAGGACTGAGAATTGAGAGAGATTTGGAAAAGCTTCCTGTATAAGGTAGGACTTTGGCTGAGACTTGAAGGAAGCCAGAGAAGCCAGGAGGAGGAAGAGAATTCCTGGCATGGGGGACAGCCAGCGAAAACACCTTGAGTCAGAAGATAGATGTTGTGTGTGAATCAATTCCATAAAGAATATGATCACATCCCTCTTCAAATAGTTGGAGGGGAAGGAGGCACGATGTCAATGTCCAAGTTCTGAAAGGTTCTCACATAGAAATGAGATGTGCTCTTCTTGTTCCCAGAAGACACAACTAGGAGCTTGAATGGAAGTTGCTATGAAGTCGATTTAGATTTGATGCCAGACAAGCTTCCTAACAATTAGTGCTGTCCAAAAGGGGGTGGGTTCTTCATCTTTGGAGACCTTGACAGCCACTAGTTGGGTGTGTTACATAGGGGATTCTTGGTTAGGTTCGGGTTGGGCTGTTTGGGCCACCCAGGCTGCTTCTGATTCTTAGATTCTGTGAGCACAAGGCAGTGTTAGGTCTCCAAAAAGAAAGCACAGGGGTCGATCAGAGCTTCTCTCCCCTTCTGAACACAAGCCAGAGGCAGCACAGTATGTCCATATGGGAGAGAGGCCCGGAGCCACCTGTGCGCTCTATAAAAAGCAGTAACTCATGTAACCACTTTCTGTTTAACATCCAGAGGAAGAGCACACAGCTTCCAAACCACCTTCCTAACATAGACTCCTGTGGCAGGGGTGCCTGTCAGCAAGCTGATCACCATTACTGAATCCAGAGGTGCTCTGCCAGCCCAATTTGCACAAGGTCAACCCTGTGTATACGCATATGCCGAAAACAGAGCCTTGTAAGCATGAGTCTCTCAAGAACTTGGCATGTCAAATATAGGATCTCACTCCATGTATGAAAGAATACCAATGAGCAAGAGCTACTGTTTGGATTTTGCTGTTGTTGTGGGGAGGGATTAGCTGGCCAGGGTGTGTGTGTGTGTGTGTGTGTGTGTGTGTGTGTGTGTGTGTGTGTGTGTGTGTACACTCAGCTTGGAATCTTCTCTTTAGCAGTCAACTGTTCTGACTGCTCAGTTCTAGTTTAGTTATGACATTATAAACTCAGCTCTTTGGAAAGCCGAATCGACACCATCATGCTGGGTCCACATTCTCAGGGAGCAGCACGAAGGGGAAGCTTTGATGGCAACTGTAACACAAAGAACCCGGTGAGTACAAAAGATTTTTGCTCTGGGGAAGTGGAGCACCATATTATTCTAGGGAGACAACTATATTAACATTGCCATCAATAGGGGAATAAAAATAATTTATAGTCCATGATGGAATATAAATTAAGGTCATACTTTCCAAAAAGGCAAAGGAAATAAAAGAATCATTTTGAACTCCACCATATAAACCAGCCCATGACTTAGGCTTTCTAGTCCTCTAAAAACATATTTGCTTTCCATTCTTCTTAATTCATTTTTTTGGGGTCATTTCCCTATCGATGCAACATACAGTATGCAGCAACCCTGCCGTCAAATCATACTTCATTCCACGAGCTGTAAAATGCTATTATTTGATTTAAGGAAGAGTGTAAACACAGAAGAAAACTACAATTCAACACTTGTCCAGGAAACTGAGTTTTCAAAACTTAGTCCTAAAGGAAGAAAACTCAGTTTTTACTGGGGGATTGAATTTTTTCAGGCAACAGCTGGTAACAAGAGGTCCGATGTGATGTTAAATTCACTTGAGATACAACCGGATCTCTTAAAGGAATCCTTACAGTGTTCATGCGGAACAGACAGCATTATCAATCATAAAGAAGGAGAGGGAAGGTTAAACTTGAAGTCCGAGCTTAGGAGCTTTTCGACACCTCCAAGCAGCATTTCCTAGGAAATTGGAGCTAGCATTGGATCTAGACAGAGATCCCCCGGTGAGAATGCCAGCTGTCCTCTAAAACGATCCTTGGCAGGAAGGCAAAGGCACAGGAATGAGTAGGAAGACTTAGTGCATCTTGGGAGCTTAAAGTAGACACGTTTAAGACCCTGCAGTCTCAGCAAAGCCACGTGTAACCCCAAAGGGAGACTCTGATGAACTCTTTATGACATGTATGTGATTTGAAAGGAGTTTAAGGTCACGTCTCCCTGTGCAAGCCTGCCAGATAATGTAGAAATATGATTGAATGAGAAGTCTAACAAATGGCTAGTGGCTGGTTACTAATTCCTTCACAAATCATCGGTTTGACTTTAACTCTGTTTTTGTTCATTTCTTTTGTGCTTGTGAATATAGCCAATGATGGCAGCAGGGACACCCAGTCAGGCTTCTGCTGGGGGTAACTAGATATTGTGTTATTGGCATTGGAAGTGGAAGCAAAGATGTTTGGCTGCTTGTTTCTCAGGGCTTGTTTATTTTTAAACAATCTTTATGCTAAAAAGAATCAAAAGTTACAAATGAGATATTGATTTTTTTAGAGAAGGTGAAACTATATTTCTATAAAGTACAGTCCTGTTGACTATAAAACTAAAGAACCCACTTAACCTCAGAAATTGCTTAACTTTCCTGCCTCTTTCTCACTGCAACCTCCTTCCTTCTCTTGCTCTCTGATCTTGGGCAAAGCTCTAGGTTTTTACTTTGTAGGCTGTTTCCTTTTGATAGTGGCCCTTATTTATCACCAGCTTTATTTATTATTGTATTCATTATTTATCACTAGCATGACTAACCTATGTACGTGTACATGTGTGCACATGTGTATGCATGTGTGTATGTGCGTGTGAATGGTTATATTTATTTGATCCAGACCTAAGATTTCACCAGAGTAGCAACCTTCAACCGTGAAAACTTTCTTTACCAATGCCCATTAACAATTTCTTAGTAACCTAAAATCTTAGAGATTTGTCCAAAACTCTGAAAGTGTTCTTTTGCATAGTCATACAAACAGTATGTATCACAGGCAGAACTTTATCCCAGGTCTTCAAGGCCAAGTCTCTGTATCCTCTGCTACTCAGCCTCTTTTGTGTGTGTGTGTGTGTGTGTGTTTATGTATAGTGGCGACCATGGCCCAGTGGATAAAAAAGCATTTATTTATCATGTAAACCAAGGAAACCTCTTCACTAAGAAGGAAAGATATGAAATAAAATCAAAGTAAATTATTCAATCATCCATGTTATCTTAAAGTTGGTCCCCAAGATACAAAGTGTTTTTCTCATAAGAACCCTCTGGGGAAAGCAGTATAAGTTTTATGATTCCTATTTTACAAACAAGGAGGCTGAAACCCAGGAAGTGATTTCTTCATGGTCTACATGGATGGCATCAGAGCTAGGACTCCAACCCAAGCTTTCCCACTCCAAGTCCAGAGCTCTTTCCATGTTGCCTCCCTTTGCAAGGCAAAGGATTTTAAATGGAGATACAATAGAAAATAGGGAGCCATTAAAGGTTTTTGAGTAAGAGAGAAACATGATAAAAGCAGCATTTAAGGAAGATTACTATCTATGACAGATTGGTAGGGGAGGACCTGGATTCAGGAAGAATATTTTAAAGCCATTGTAATTCATATGTATGTATGGGGTCACTCACATTCATGTTCTGATTTCACTCGAGCTTGGTGTTTCTGCCATCTTCTGCTCCACTGTCCCATTTCCATGACCTGTTTTTTTTGTTTGTTTTTGTTTTTTGAGACAATGAGGGTTAAGTGACTTGCCCCAGGTCACACAGCTAGTAAGTGTGTGAGGGCGGATTTGAACTCAGGTACTCCTGAATCCAGGGCCAGTGCTTTATCCACTGTGCCACCTAGCTGCCCTCCACTGTCCCATTTCAAGCTTTCCTATCTAGTCATCTGACATATCTCTTATCACTGTCCTTAGAATATAGATTCTAAAATCTACCTAGCAAAAGAATAGATTGGCCTTCTTGGCTCAATAATTACACAATGTGGGTTACCAAAAGCTTGCCAGAGTCATTGACAGTTTTCACTTCCAGAATGTCAATGAACAGGGTATGATTCTAAGATTCTCAGAAATGTGTTAACTGTGTGCCCATGGGCCAGTCACTACATCTCTCAGGGACTCAGTTTCCTTATCTGTAAAGTGAAAGGGTTAGACTTATAAGAGCATTTTTGCCTCTAAATCTATATTCCTATAAGAACCAATGTCCACATTTCAAATAATTTGAAATCTGTTTAAAATTATAGAAGTCATGCGCATTGGAAAATTTAACAGGATATGTTGATACACACAGCTCACAATCTATTTGTGCCTGTTCCTATCATAGGGCCTATACTTGAAATTTGTGCTCTCCTTTGATAACTCAGGTCCCGTGACATTTAGCATCCAGGTAGATAAGACATTAAAGAATTGACATTGACAGAGTCCATAGTACTAAGCTGACTTCTGCATATCCAGATCATGTAGATCCTTTTTGTAAATTGACTATTGTTAAATCATCTTGTATTTCCTGAAACAATTCTTCCATACAGAGAAGACCTCATCTTACATTGAGAGCCAAGGGTTCTGGCTTCATTTTTTGGTTCTTACTGTTCTTTAAACCTTTCTACCCAATTCCTAAAAGAAGAAATATCCCTTTGGCTATGTCTACATGATGGGACAAACATTTTAGCAAGTCCCTTCTGATTTATGATTCTATTTTATTTATGCCATGTTTCATCACAGAGTGAGAGCCAGGAACTTTATCTGGAATGACTCTCATTGCCCTACTTTCCAGAGGGATGGCACTCAGGAATGTCTTTGGGAGTGGATGCCAGCTGGCAAACATTCCCAAGTCATGGGATTAGGCTTCTTAATTCCTCCTTCTTAAGCAGTAACTAGCAGTCATCTCAAACTGTGTAGCAAACCAGGGACCAGAGACCTCAAAAAGCTTAGACCTTGTGTAAAAAATGCCTGTTTGAATGATTTAGGTGGCTTTTCGGGTCCCTTTACTTAACTAGTCCTATATCTACAGTTTAGTAAAACAGGCTTAGTCATTCTATGAACTGGGTAGACCTTACTCAGTGCAATCACATTACTCTATAACCCTGACCCCCACACACCAAATGTGCCTTGAAATTGGTTTAAAATTATTTCAATCATGCCCATTTGAAAATATTGTTTCCAGATAACAGATCAAACCACAAATGGAATTTAGAATATATTTGGATACCTCTCAACAGTTGTTCCAAATTTGGTCAAAATCTTTCAACTTCTGTTAAAATTATAGGAGTAGAGGAGGAAAGGGAATGGCAGACAAGATTGAAATGTTGAACAATCAAGTTAAAGTAAAGCTTATTCCATTCAGTCAATAAACTTTTAAAAATGAACATCCAGAGTCTTTATTTCTATTTATTGAAAAACTAAAACAAATTCCACTACTATTTCCTGGTTTTATAACAACAAAATCCTTCAGTAGTAACTAAAAGAAAATAATAAATACATAGGATCTACTATAAATGGAATTGGGAAGTAGCTAGTATAATTCTTTCTGGTGTCTTCTACCTACCTCAAGAACTAAGGATGAACAGCAACACCTTCTGATGCCCAGTCTCTGTTCACTGTTCATTCAATGCCAGAATTTTCCTACTACAGAGAGTCCTATGCCTGACTGCCCCAGCAGTCTTCCATGTTCAAAATTACTTCTTCATCCAACTTCCCTCCCCAGAATAGTACCCAATCCCTCAGTATTGGCAAATCTCAATCCATTAAAGGAATATAAACTCATGAAACTAATTTATACCATGGTACGAGTAACTGATAGCACCCTTGTGGAAGATTATGGCATAATGATAGAACACAAGGACTGGAATCAAGAACACCTGCATTCCAATCTTGCATTAAAATTAGCCAAGTTATGTAACCTCTCAGCATCAGTTTCCTCCTCTGTAAAATGGAGATGATAATAATAGCATCTCTGTCATTTTCTGTTGTTCAGTCATGTCTGACTTTTCCTGACCCCATTTGGGAATTTTTTGGCAAAAAATACTAGAGTGCCTTTCCATTTTCCCCCCAGCTCATTTTACAAAAGAAGAATCTTAGGCCAACAAGGTTAAGGGTCTTGCCCAGGGTCACACAGCTAATATAATAAGTGTCTGAGGCCAGATTTGAACTCAGCTCTTCCTGACTCCAGGTCTGGCACTCTATCCACTGAGCCCCCAGCTGCCACCTAGCTATTATATGAGATAATATATGTGAAGCTCATTGTAAACCTTAAATTGCTACATAAATGTTAGCTATTATTATTGGTCTCTGAAGGGTATTTGCATTTTGAAAGATCAGATTCAACAAACTTTACCAAATCTTTTCTAAGGTAGGTCTAGTATTTTGGTATGTGTAGGTGTAGATATATAATGGGAAATAAGATTTAGAGGCAATCTAGATACATAAATACCTGTAATACCAAATGATACATGATAAGTGGATAATAGAATTAAGTTTAAACTGCTTACTACAGAGGGAGCTGTCATGGGGGATTCATTACTAACTCTAGGATCAGGAAAGATTTCCTAGAGAAGATGGCACTTGAACTGGCCAAAAAGGATGGGCAGGATTTAGATAAGTGAAGGTGAGGGAAAGGTGACTAAGAGAACAGGAGAGGAGCTGCCCAATGCAGGAGGCTTAGAATGTTAGCAGAACCAGGGGAGGGGGGAGGGAGGGGAGGGAGGGAGGGAGAAAAATCTGAAATTGGAAAGCTTGTATAAACAAAAGTTGAGAACTATCTTTACATGTAACAGAAAAAAAAATACTTTATTAAAAAAAAAAAGAATGTGGGGCAGCTAGGTGGGTGGCACAGTGGATAGAGCACCGGCCCTGGAGTCAGGAGTACCTGAGTTCAGATCTGGCCTCAGACACTTAACACTTACTAGCTGTGTGACCCTGGGCAAGTCACTTAACCCCAATTGCCTCACAAAAAAAAAAAAAAAGAATCATGTTAGCAGAACTTCAGGCAGTGTGATGAACTGAAGGTAAGACTTTTTAAAATGCTCTTTTTTTATTCATGAACTTAGCAATCATCGATATAAACATTTCAATATATAAAAAAAAGAGGATTGTATAAGAAACAACTTGTTAGACAATGGTTTAAAGAAACATATGTACATTAAATTTAACAAGGTAGTAACAAAATTGCTCTTCTGTTCATTTCTGCACTTTTTTGTTTTCTTCCATGCATTTAAAAATGTTTTACTGCTGCTCTTTTTTTTTTCATAACTACCCATTCACCTGCAGCCCTCTCCCACCAACCCCCAAATACATGCTCTCCTTTTACATACATGTAGTCCAACAAAACAAGTATTTGAGGCAATGTGAACATAAGTTGGGAGAGGTGAACAGTGAGGCCTTCTTGGAATCCCTTTCTTTGTACTAGTAGGTGACTGTTTGTTCTGCCAAGGTACAGTAGTAGAAGGCTGACCCATTCTCTATTATTACTCTGTCAGGTTGCAAAGCAGTTCCACAAACCAATCCCTTTTTTTTTTTTTTTTTTTTTTAGGCTATGGGGGTTAAGTGACTTGCCCACAGTCACACAGTTAGTAAATGTCAAGTGTCTGAGGCCGGATTTGAACTCGGGTCCTCCTGAATCCAGGGCTGGTGCTTTAACCACTGTGCCATCTAGCTGCCCCCATACCAATCCCTTTTAATCCTGACCTTATGACTGAAAAAGTCACTGCGCTACCCCCTTTCAGGGAAAGTTTTGTGCCTTCACTCAAAAGAATGAATTTCTAATTAAGAATTTCTGGCTTAAATGGTAGACTTGGGGAGCTCTCCCTCCTTCCTCATACCTCCCAGGTGCTGGTTAAATTATGCTATTTGGATGATTGCTTTCTCCAACTCTGAATTGCCTCTCACAAAAGTAAATGAGATCTAAAGGTCAAAGTCTCCCCCAGCACCACCGCCTACACCGCCACTTCCAGTATGTTAAAAGTTTTAGCATCTATCAGATAATTTTACTTTGGTTTAACCACTTACCAAGCCTTGTTTATTCAGGTACTTGACAGATAAAGAAGCTTAGGCCAACAAGGATAAGGGACTTGCCCAGGGTCACACAACTAATAGAACAGAAGGACTTTAGAAGGTGCAAAAGATGTCTTTAGGAAGAGAAATTGCTTCTAACTTAGTGACAAATTTGATATCCCCAAATTGTACATTCTCACTGCAAATGCATGTACACACTGGGTAGAATTATGAAACAGAAGCAATGGACGTCTGACCCTCTGTCCCAGAATGCTCTATCCCTTCATTGTTCCCAGAGGCATTCTCCTCCTCAATATACATTAGGGAGTCTTCGCTGTTTTTGTGTCATGGATCTCCTTGGGAATAGGGGAAAACCTATCATCCTCTTCTCAGAATATTCCTAAATAAGAAAATAAAGATCTATAATAATAATATAATATATTAACATATTATACTATATTAATAATATATCATATATGACATGTATGTAAAATAAAATAGAAATATAATATGAAAATATAATAAAATATACAGGATTACAAATATATGGGAGAAATACTTTTTTTATGTTCATATGGTAGGTAACTGCTGCCAAAATAGAACAGCTACACCACAGAATTTATAGAGGTAAAAACCTATGTTTTATTATGTTTAAACACATTCAGAGGAGTAGAAAAAGAATCCCTGAACAATGATTAGGATTCTAACAAGGCTTCTTAAAGATAAAATTACATCAGAATGATGGAGAAATAATTATTTTGCATATTCCAATCTTGTATATTCTTTTAGTCTATAAGAGCTTAAAAATACTGATTCATAATCTCATGTTTCCTCTAATGTCATAGAAGTTGAACACATTTAGTTATAATAATAAATAATAATATAAATAATATACAATATTAATGATACAATAATAAATAATCCCATACATCCTCTAAAGAAACAAACCTAGTTAAACAGACTCTATAGGTAAATTAAATCAAGTTACAGATTAAGCTACATTTAGAGGGTTTACAATGGGCTGGTTGAAGGAGGGAGATTTATAGCCCTACAGAGTCAGAATGAGATGAATCCTTCCTCAAGTCAAATTACTTAGGAAGCTTTGTCTCTATTTTTGGCTTCTTATCTGAAGAATGTTTGAGGCTTTAAGCAAATTTTCACATACCTTGGGACAGGTTTTATCCAGCTCCAACTAGAAGAAACAAATAATAAAAGTTAATGAAATAAAATATCAAAAATTTTCATAACACAAATAAAACAATTATATTGAAATATAGTTATTAATTTAAAAAAAATAATCAGGTTCACACTGCCCAGGCTAAGAACTCCTGCTAAAAGAAGCTTCTCGTTTGAGACTTTTCTTTCTCTTAATTTCTAAGGTTGACAGCTTGTTCCTTTGATAAACTATATAACCTGGGGTCTGTGAACTTGTTTTGTTTTGTTTTTCATGGCTGCTGGCTTCTCTTTTCTGCCTAGTTAACATGTATAGTGCAATAGGATTCTTCTAGAATCTTGTCTTAGGCTTAAGAGGTCATTCTAACTGTGAGAATTTGATATGCAGTGGCAGGGGGAAGGTGGGGGTAGTGCAGTATCATCTAAAGAATACCATTTAGGTGGGACGCACACGTCCACACAATCCTCGCCCCCAAAAAATACTCCCTCCCCTAAAGTCCACACAAAAAAGTAAGTTTGTTACTATCACCAGACTTGTTAATATATCCTTTAGGGGATGCTAAAATCATGGGCAGAAGTAGATTTAAGCACATTATAGTTTAGATAGATCAGCCCCCTCATTTTGCAGATAAGGAAACTGAGACTAGGAGAGGGAAATTCTGCCTTTCCTTACAGCTGGTCTTTGGCAGGATCACTGGAAGAGACTTCAGAGACTAGCTAGTTCACACATTCTAACTAGTCTTTTTACCCTCAAAACCTTTACCACCAATTAATTTATATTAATGTTGGTTTCTTAAATAACCAGCATCATTATTGCTAGTGTGTCATGATGTTAATGAGGAACTACTGTAAGTCAAATCCAGACCTGGAATCTACCTAAGCATGCAGAGAAGTCTTTTATTCGCTTTGGACAAGGAATGAATGGTATGGAAATTTGGCACTCAGAGCCTAGACTAGCAATCTTCTACCAGTAGGGGGCACCCAAACCCTAGACTTCGGTTGATCATCCTTCAAAATGGAACAGGAAAAGTGAATTTAATCAGAGAGCTGGGGGCAGGACAGTTTGGGGTTTCGTTTTGTTTTGTTTTTCTCTTTTAAATAACAAAACAAAACAAAAAAACCAAACTCTGGAACTTTAGTTCTGTGACAAGGCTAAAGCAAAAGGGGGCACTACCCTTCCCTTGTTCTAGAAATTAGTTTCATGATTAGGGATGCCCAAGGGCACATTGATGACCCCTAAAGTATAGTTATCATCTTTCTTGCTATTTATATAATAAAAAAGAGCTTAACCACAATATGCTAGTGCACTACTGTTGTAGTCTGGCACATTTTGTACACAAAGATTATATGGTTGCATAGCCAGAGGAGATGCAAACAGTGGAAGGTACGTTTGGAAATTTCCATTGCCAGACCCAAGAGCGAGTTGACTTCAGCCCTCCCACAATGCACTAACCAGCAAGAAGTAGGTGTTAGCAGCAGGGGCTTAGAAAGGTCAAAGGTGGTGGGGTGGGAAGATGGGAAATAAGTGGGTTGGGATCTGCAAGACCTGGGCTCATAGACTCAAGGACGAGAGCTGGAAGGGACCCCAAAAGTCATAATGTCCAACTACATTATTATTAGAGGAGGAAAAGGAGACCTAAAAAGGTGAATTGACTTGCCTAGGATCACATAACTAGTAAGTGGCTGAGACAGAATTTGAATTCAGGTCTTCTGACTCCAAATCTAAGGTTCTTTTCCATTGTATCATGTAATTTCTTTTCTTTTGTAGAGCTCAAGGAGTCAGGAGATAAGAGTATCACATGTAACAAACAAGTAGACCAGTGTAGTTGGATCATAGTTTATGGAGAAGAGTGGGAAGCTAGAAAAGGGACAGGTTGTAAATAGCTTTAAATGCTAAAGAGAAGATTTTGTCTTTGGCCCTGGGGGTAATAGGGAGCCACGGGAGATTATGGGAGGTAGGGGAAAAAAGAAGAGGTTCCAGGTAGAGACCTGGGGAGGAAAGACATCATTGGTAACTTTGGAGAGAATAGTATTTGTTGATGAGATGGGAAGCCAGATTTTAGAGGGTGTAGTAGAATCTGAAAAAGAAAGAGGCACCCTGTGTAGCTGGCTTTTTCAAGGAGTTTAGCTGAGAAAGTACTAGTAGGAAGGAGAATTAATGAGGTTCTTTGGTTTGTTGTTGTTTTGCTCTTTTTTTAGGGCTGGGAAAATTTAGGTATGTTTGTTAAAAGGAAAAGAATCAGTAGAATTGGAGAAACTGGAGATTAGAGGGTGAGGAATGATAGTAGGAGCAAACTACTAGAGGAGATGGAGGCTACACTGGGAGCACAGAAGAGGAAGGGAAAACCCCTGGTGAATGACCTCTGTTGGTTTATTTGTTTTTTGTTTTTTGTTTTTTTGGTAAATGAGACAATGATCTCAATTGAAAGGGTAGAGGAAAGGGACACTGTGAGGGGCTTGAGGAAAGAAGAGAAAGATTGGAACAGCCATTGTAGAGAGCAGGCTAGAGGTTCAATTAGTGGAGAGTAAAAGGATTATTTTTATAGTGATGTCCCAGTTGAGATTAGAGAGGGAAAGAGTATAGCCACGGCAGGTGTTATGACCCAGCAAAGTAGTGAGAGGTGAACAAGTTGTAGTCATGGTGAGAGCAAAGCATAGGAAAAAGGGCACAGGGAGATGGAATGATAGGAGATTGTGTTTGGATAAAGTGATTTCAGAATTCTTGATTGGGGAAGTGGAACCGTTTTTGGGAGATGGCAAGATTAAAGGTATAACAATCCCTGTGTGTATTTAATGTGGAAGGGCAGAATAGGTCACAGAAGGTGAGTAGACTGAGAACCTGGAAAATTGGGATGTATCAGGGAACATGGTCATTTATAGAATAACGAAATCCTCTGGTATGAAAGCAGCAGTTGAGATAGATAGCCACACACTAAACTCATTGAGAAACAAAGAAGAATGTCATGGAAGGTTGTATATAACTGCCACCAGAATCTAGATGGAATAATACATTTTGATAGAATAAACCTCAAAGGACGAGAGGTTGTTCAGTAATGGTGGGAGAGAGAGAAGCTGGTAGTAAGTAGTAAAGGGGAGAAAGGAATGTTTTCACTCGACTTCTAAGCCAGTACTGGAAAGGAAGGTCTTTGGATGAGAAAAAAAGGCCCCTGGAACATTGGGTAGAATCCCAGTTCCAAATTTATGGAAGAAAATGAAGGAGAGCCTCACAGAATGGGCAAGGATGGATGGACTGTGGTTTGCAAGGCTGCAGAGAAGAGGAACATCAATAAAGTGGAATATTGGAATATTGGAGAATGAATGAATGGGTCTCAAAACATAATCCCTGAAAAAGTTATTGAAAAGAAATCTCTGATTGATTTAAGTGGAGGATGGGCCATTCATCCTAGCCATTGTATAATTCGAGGATAAAAGTTGAAAAATGACACAATTATTGCCCAGTCATGTAGTTCGTCGATCATCCAAGCCTTCCTGTTTTCCCTTCCCTTTGCCCACTTCTTTCGGGGGGGGGGGGAAGGGTAGAGCAATGAGGGTTAAGTGACTTGCCCAGGGTCACATAGCTAGTAAGTATCAAGTGTCTGAGGCTGGATTTGAACTCAGGTCCTCCTGAATCCAGGGCCAGTGTTTTACCAACTGTGCCACCTAGCTGCTCCCTTTTGCCCACTTCTTTAGGCATGAGGACCCACTACTAGAGAGCACATGCAGAAGGAAAAAGATGGGATTCCAACCAACCAAGTTAGCACTATTCTACAGGCAGATAGGTGGCGCAGTGGATAGAGCACCGGCCCTGGATTCAGGAGTACCTGAGTTCAAATCCAGCCTCAGACACTTGACACTTCCTAGCTGTGTGATCCTGGACAAGTCACTTACCCCCAAATGCCTCACCAAAAAACAAAACAAAACACAAAAAAACCCCCAACAAACAGAAAAAAAGTTAGCAGTAGTCTAACAAAAGGTTAATAGGATGAACTTGAAGGAACAGTTGAAATATTGTCTCAGATAATGGTTTGTATTTACTCTTTTTTTTTTGGTTTTTTTGTTTTTGTTTTTGTTTTTTTTAGTGAGGCAATTGGGGTTAAGTGACTTGCCCAGGGTCACACAGCTAGTAAGTGTTAAGTGTCTGAGGCCGGATTTGAACTCAGGTACTCCTGACTCCAGGGCCGGTGTTCTATCCACTGCGCCATCTAGTATTTACTCTTAAGTCTGACCATGTCACTTGCTTGCTCACAAAGCTGTCCTGCCTCCCTATTGTCTCTAGGATAAAATACAGACTTCTCAGCTTGTCATTTAAAGCTTTCACAATATGACTCCCACTTCTCTTTCCCAGATTATTTGCACTTTGCCCCCCTCCAGGCTCTTTCCATCCCAGTCAAACCAGCTGATTTCTTATTTCCCAAACTTGGCATTTGATCTCCCACTTCCATGACTCTACACGGAATGTTCCCCCATACTCTCGATCCTCACCTCTGCCCTATCTTTCTTCCAGTCTCGGCTCACATGCTATGTCCCTTGGGAGATGTCATCTGATCAGATAATACATCTTCCCACTAGAGTGTTCAATCTATGAGGGTGATGGCTCTTTTTGTTTTTATCTTCTCAGCACCTATCACAGTTAACTTGTATGTAGTAAGTGCTTAATTGATAGTTGTTGGATTGGATTGATTTATCCTATGTTCAGCTCGGGGAGGTACTCCCATCTTCCATCCCACCCACCCATACCCCATAATTGCCAACTACTCTCTCAAATTCTTGAAAAGGGGTCGGGGGAAGGGGCAACTAGGTGGTACAATGGATAGAGCACCAGCCCTGGAGTCAGGAGGACCTGTGTTCAAATTCAGCATCAAACATTAGCTGTGTGAGGCTGGGCAAGCTACTTAATCCCAATTGCCTCCAGAAAGAAAGGACAGAAAGAAAGGAAGGAAGGAAGGAAGGAAGGAAGGAAGGAAGGAAGGAAGGAAGGAAGGAAGGAAGGAAGGAAGGAAGGAAGAAGGAAAGGAAGGAAGGAAGAAAGAAGGAAGGAAGAGGGGGGAGGGGGAGGAAGGAAGGAAGGAAGGAAAGGAAGAAAGAAAGAAAGAAAGAAAGAAAGAAAGAAAGAAAGAAAGAAAGAAAGAAAGAAAGAAAGAAAGAAAGAAGAGGGGGGAGGGGGAGAAAGGAAGGAAGGAAAGGAAGAAAGAAAAGAAAGAAAGAAAGAAAGGAAGAAAGAAAGAAAGAAAGAAAGAAAGAAAGAAAGAAAGAAAGAAAGGAAGGAAGGAAGGAAGGAAGGAAGGAAGGAAGGAAGGAAGGAAGGAAGGAAGGAAGGAAGGAAGGAAGGAAGGAAGGAAGAAAGAAAGAAAGAAAGGAAGGAAGGAAGGAAGGAAGGAAGGAAGGAAGGAAGGAAGGAAGGAAGGAAGGAAGGAAGGAAGGAAGGAAGGAAGAAAGAAAGAAAGAAAGAAAGAAAGAAAGGGAGGAAGAAAGGCGATAAACCTCTTCATTTCACAATTAGAGATTAGGTTTGAAATTGTACTGCTTCTGGGCATCTACTTAAACTTCACACTGATATCAGAACCTTTTGCTGAGAACAGAGATGGGAGGACCCAGAAGGAGGAAGGGAGGTGACTGGTGCCCTGAATGAGGAGGGAAACATTTTACCTTGGGGCTGCCCTTATTACTGTTCTTTTATAGATGATGAAAAAGAGGCTTAGAGATGCCCCAAATCACCTATCTAGTTAGCTCTCAAAGCATGACTACAACTCAAACCTTCTGAGTCTTAGCTGAGGTCTTTCCCTTGTAGTCTATTCTCCTCATGCTCACCCAGTTGGACAATTCTCAGTTGACTGTATTTACAGCTTATGGAGCACCATATGCAATGGGATCCTAGGCACACTTAATTTTCATTAAATCCAGAATATGAATAGCTGGGGTGGAGTGTGTGCAAGAGGCTGCCTGAGCAATTGACACCAACCCACCAAAGCAGGGAAAGGTTCCACTTCTCTGTAAAGACAAAAATTTGGAGCACAATCCAACGGCTTTAGCCACTTGGAGTCAGAAAGCTCATTAGAGTCCAGAGGAGGGACAAAGAGAAGAAAGGAAAAGAAGAGGAGAAGGAGAATGGGAAGGAGAAGGGAAAAGAGAAAGGTTAGTGACATATCTGACTGATGACTCAGAACTGTAAGCATGGGAAGCCATTCCTTCCAGAAGTCACCCCTAAAGGGACAACTGGTAGACATAACTGTGACATGTGACTGTGCAGATTGGGTTGCAGCTTATAATATCCTGGGCCCTATTTAGATCCATGGAATCAAATCCTATCCTATCTCTAGCCATCCTGATTTTCAAAGACTGTTGTTACTAACCCTAATGAAGTCATGTTTTTTTAGCTCTAACATTGCCTCCCTTCATAGAACAGCACAGGAAGAGTTAATTTGTCACTTCATAGAACAACATAGAAAGCTAATTCATTTTATACAATCAAGATCTGGAAGGAGGACCTTGGAAGTGATTCATAGAGGGCAGCTAGGTGGCGCAGTGGATAAAACACTGGCCCTGAATTCAGGAGGACCTGAGTTCAAATCTGACCTCAGACACTTGACACTAGCTGTGTGACCCTGGGCAAGTCACTTAACCCTTATTGTCCCCCCCCCCCAACACACACACAAAAGAAAGTGATTCATAGGTCATCTAATCCCTAGCTTCTTTTCTTTTTTTTTCTTTCTTTTTTCTTTTTTCTTTTTTTTTTAGTGAGGCAATAGGGGTTAAGTGACTTGCCCAGGGCCACACAGCTAGTGTTTTAAGGGTCTGAGACCGGATTTGGAGTCAGGTACTCCTGACTCCAGGGCCAGTGCTCTATCCACTGCGCCATCTAGCTGCCCCTTAATCCCTAGCTTCTTAAACAGTGGGTTTCCACCCCACATGGGGTCTTGTAACTGAACGTGGGAGTCACGAATAATTTGTCAACAGTAAAAGGTTACGCATACCTATTTTATATACCTACATACCTGGGGTCCTGCAAAAATTTCTTGGGCAAAAAGGGGTCACAAGTGGAAAAAAGTTTACGAAGCCCTGATTTAATCCAATCTCCTCATTTTTAAACATCAGGAAATACTGGTACAATGACTTGTTTCCCAACTAGTGAATGATAGGATTAGGACTAGAACCCAAGTATTGTTTTTAAATTCAGTGTTTTTCCCACATCACATTACTCCCTACTGAACTCAAGAGATCACTACCTAAAACACTGAAGCTTACACCTCCAGCAAGGTGTCAAAGTGGATAGAGCAAATTAGGCCTAGAATTAGGAACACCTGAATTCAAATCCAGCCTCAGACACTTACTAATTGTGCGATCCTGGGCAAGTCACTTAACCTCTACCTCAGTTTCCTCAACTATAAAATGAGGATAATAATAACATGATGTCTTTTATTTCTGTTGTTTTTTAGAGTTCCTCATTGGTTCTATGTTACAGCCTGATCACACCCACCATGTACCCTATCCATTGGTCTTTATGTCATACTCATCTTTAGTTCTTTAAAGGCAGTGATGTATGCCTCACTGCTATATCATAGTAACATCAGGAAAATGTTAGTGTTTTAGAAGATGGACACTGGCTTTTCTGGGAAACCAGAGATTGTCAAAAAGCATTTTGCAATTTCCCAAAAACAGTCTAACCTGTTCTTCCACTCCAATTGCTGGTCCCCATTTCATTCTTCATCTATACAGACTGTGGGCCAAAAACTTAATATGGTATCCCTCCAAATATATTGAAATCAAAGTAATAGAGATTCTTCATCTCCTTAGCCATCCTTTGTGGGGTTTGTTTTGGTTTTGGTTTTGGTTTTTTTTGGCAGGGCAATAGGGTTAAGTGACTTGCCCAGGGTCACACAGCTGGTAAATGTCAAGTATCTGAGGCCAGATTTGAACTCAAGTCCTCCTGACTCCAGGGCCGGTGCTTTATCCACTGTGCCACCTACTGGCCCCAGCCATCCTTTGTGGATGGACAAGCCAGACTCCTTTGAATGATTACAGCCCTCTTCCAGGGCTCTTCAGTGTTCTTGTCTTCAATGCAATCAGCACAATGTCATCCATACAAATACAATGAGTAAATACAAAATAAACAGTGTGAACAGGAATTCTCAGCAAAAATTATGATGCTGGTGCTGACTTCCTACTAAAATTCTAAATATAAAATTATGTATGCATCTGAATCCCTATCCCCAACTTGTTCTGTCTTCACCCTTCTCCCCTCCGCCTACCAAGAGGCCAAATGTATCAACTTACACTCTGGTAGGATCATAGACTTAGATCAGAAAGGGATGTAAGAAAGCATCTAGAAACCACCTATAAGGATTCCTGTGAGCTATATATTGACTTAGAAAACCAAGTGTAATTTTTATTTTTTAAATAATAAACATTTTATTTATAGTTTTGAGTTCCAAATTTTATCCCTCCTTCCCTCCTCCACCTTCCCCTCCCTGGGGCAGTAAGCAATCAGATATGGATTATACATGTACAATTATGTAAAACATTACCATATTAGGCAAGAAAAAAACAAATATCAACATTATCTATGTTCTAACATATACATATATGTTAAATATTTACCAATCACATTTTAACCTAATGGGCTACACTGAGGCCACGTGTCTGCCACCTCTGATTAGTCCCATCCCTTCATTTTACAGATGAAGAAACTGAGGCTAAGTGATTTACCCAAGGTCACACAAGTAGGTAGTATATAGCAGAGCTGGGATTCCAATCCAGTTCCTCTGATTCTAAATATAGCACTCTAATTATTTCACTAGAGTTCAAAATAGATGAATTCTCGATTTTGCTCCAAAATTTCCCTTACCAAATTACCCAAACCAGCGTTTATGGATTTCTATCAATATGTTTCAAATCCCAGAATATTTTAGAAAATACTAGATTAGATAGAATCCTTTCTGCTATAAAATTCTATGGTGCTATGCAACTGATTTACAATAAAACCATTATGAATCCTGACAGTAATAACTGGGAAAGTATTCAGTTATACATCCTGACACCCTGGTCTTCTGCTTCTTATAACTCACTCCATTCTAGGAATAGGCAATGATTCTTAAGGAGGCTCTGAGCAGGCTTCTGGTCATGATTCCCTTTTAGCCACAAAATGAAAAGTAGGCTAAGGTCATGGTATGTAGAGCTGGAAAGGACTTTGACCATCTGGTCCATTGGGATCAAACTCAAATAGAAACAGATCCCTGTGGGCCACGTATTGACTTAGAAAACTACAAACTAACATTACCTATGTTACATTGTATTTTTATTTATTCTGTTCAATACTTCTCAATTACATTTTAATCTGGAGTTTGGCACATCTTGTGACTTGTGGGTGGTAAGTTTGACACCTCTGTCTAATCTGACACCCTCTTTTTTACAGAAGAGGAAACTGAGAGCTCAGAGAAATTAAATGACAGTAAATCAAAGGGGGGAGGTATTAACCATAGGGGGAGGGAGGGTGGGCAATAATATGGATCACATTTACCTCAGAGACAAGGATGTAACCAAATCTCTGGAGGACAAGATGAACCCAAGATTTCGGGGTGGGGCGGGGGTAGGTAGGGGGCCAAAGTGGCAGGGACCTTAGAAGACAGCAAGTCCAATCCCTTTGTTTTACAGACTCCCAAAGATGTTAAATGACTTGCCTAATTTAGGAAGTCTGCTGCTAGCTTCCTTAGCTTCTCAGGCCAGGCCAACAAAAACAAGCATTTATTAAGACCATATTATGTGCTAGACATTGTTCTAAGCACTGAAGCTACAAAGCAAAGCAAAAATGACCCTGCTCCCAAGAAGCTCTCAGTGTAATGGGAACAAGCATTCATTAAGTGCCTACTATGTGCCAAGCACAACACTGGAGTTGGTTAGTTTTATTGAACTGTTTGGTGCTTTTTCCCAGAGTGCAAAATATTATAAGTATGTAGACAGAGAGAACTCTCTGTCTTTGAAATGCCCTTGAATGTTTTCATTGCATGGAATATCATTACATTAAGTGATGTGTCAGTAAGCCATACTGTCAAGCAGAACGCTCTTGATCTTTTAGCCACCTGGGTAAAGGTTTTATAAACTGCGTCTAAAGGCACTATATAGTAGGGAGGCCTTTTGGTGAAGTGGCATGAGTACTGGGCTTGGAATCAGAAGAGACCTGGGCTAAAACATTTTCCTCTGTTGCATGAAAGTAGAAAAGTCGCTTAATCTCTCTGACCCTCAGTTTCCTCATCTATAAAATGGTAGGATTAATACCTATAGCACAACACCATGTGCTTTATGACTATTATCTCATTTGATCCTCATAACAATCCTAAGAAGTAGATGATATAAGGGCAGTTAGGTGGTGCAGTGGATAAAGCATCGGTGGCCCTGGATTCAGGAGGACCTGAGTTCAAATCCAGTCTGACACTTGACACTAGCTATATGACCCTGGGCAAGTCACTTAACCCTCATTGCCCCTCCCCCCCCAAAAGGAAGTAGGTGATATTATCTCCATTTTACATGAGTAAACTTTGAGGCAGATAGTGACTTGCCCAGGGTCATACAGTTAGTAAGTGTTAGAGGCCAGATTTTGAACTCCAGTCTTCCTGACTCCAGACCAAGCACACCATTGATTATGCCATCTAGCTAGTGCCTAATGGGGGAAAAGATAAGGTATAAAATACTTAATATATAAAGGACCTATATAGTATAAATGGGAAGAAATCTCAGAAAGAAGGCACTCTAGGGGGAGGGAAGGTGGAATAAGACTAGAAAAGGTAGGATTTGAGCTGAGTCCAAACACACTGTAAGTCAGTCAAGAAACATTTACTAAATGCCTACTATGCGTCAGGCAATGTGTCAAGCATCGGGATGAAATGAAGATCAACAGAGAGTCAGCACCTGCTCTCAAGCCGCTCACAGTCCAATCCTACTTCACTCTCCACTCACACTTGCCTAACCCTGCCATGGAACTATTTGTATGCTGCCACAGGGCCTGAGATAACTGTTCCCATATACCCAGCATTCTGTTTGTGGAAGCTGTTCCCAGTATCTGGCACACGGCCTAAAAGGAGAGGCTGTCTGCTGTCATGGAAAGCCTGTTGGATTGGGATTCTAGAGGCCTTGAGTCTGTCCCTGGCTTGGCTGTTAACTTGCTTAGAACCTTAGACACTTCCCCTCTCAACCTGTTTCCTCGTGGATAAAACGAAGGGGTTAAATCAGATGATCCCAAAGGGATATTCTGCCGTTGTACAATCTCTGATTCTATGAAGCCAAATAGTGACCAAGCCAGGATTGGAATTCTGTACTTTTGTTTCTGACTTTAACGTCATTCCCATTTCACTCCTCTATGAAGACTCATCTATGACAACTTGCTGTTTTGGGGAAAGGATAATTGTCTTTTTTTTTGTTTTGGTTTGGTTTTCGGTAAGTCAATTGGGGTTAAGTGACTTGCCCAGGGTCACACAGCTAGTAAGTGTCAAGTGTTTGAGGCCGGATTTGAACTCAGGTCCTCCTGAATCCAGGGCTGGTGCTTTATCCACTGTACCACCTAGCTGCCCCCCAAAAGGAAAATTGTCAAGCAATTTTGATGTGGGGTACGCATACCCTGAGATGCTTGTGATATTTCACTGGGATTTCTTATTTTATGGAAGCTTTGCAGAATTTGAGCAAACAGTAACTTCCTGTGTTATGATTTGTCTCAACAGCTCAGAACCCTAACTCAGCGTCGATGTTCTGCACCTTCCCTTGGGATGGGCAAGACTTTATGCAATCCATGGTCATCAACCAGGTATGTGAATAGGCTGTTTATAAAACAACTATCTGCTAGAGAGATCACAAGACCCTCCTGTAGGGTTAGTCTCTTTTTCACCTATGCTGCCCAGTCTCTGTTCTCCCCATTGTTACTGGCCCCAGTGCTTCTGGCATCCACTCTCCCCAGGGCCCAATTCACACTTTGGTAGCTCAGACAGAGCCAATAATTTGGACCGTGTGGCTGCTAATTGATCCATGAAAGCAAGACTTCATCAGAACAAGTTTTATTGTTAGACGCAAACAACAAGTATTTGTTAAGCACCTACTGTGTGCTAGGTATAGTGTTAGGACTGGGGGTACAAAGAAAGACAAAAAAGAATCAACCCTTGAACTCCAGGATCTTAAATACTACTGGAAGAGAGCTTAGAGAACACTAAGGCTAACCCTTTTATTTGACAGAAAAGGAAACTGATTTTGTTAAAGGAACCACATTCTCATGATTCTCATACTCAAAAGCTAAGACAGTGACTGATCTAAACCCTTATTCAGTTGTGAGTTCCTTGGGGATGGGGACCATTATTTTGCCTTTATGTCTCTGGTGCTTAGCACATTGACTGGCATGCTGTAAGCACCTACTAAATGCTTGTTGATTGACATGCTAGATTCTAGAGCAAATGCTGATTAGATGCATATGTTATTAACATTACAATGTGTACTCTATCCCTTACTGTGCCAGACAAGGTTGGTTGGCTATTGCCAAGGTAATGACTGAGGTTCCTTTAATTAAATATAATGTCCTTGGGCTCATAGTTACCCCAGCCATCATTTTATGGTTAAAATAATAGAGGTGCATCAAAGAAACCTGTGCTAAACTTCTAAATAAGTGCCTTTGAGTCATTAGGTGGGGATATCATCATAAAACCAATTTTATAATTCTCTGGTTTGTGGGCTGATCCTGTGGATTTCAGAACCACTTCCACCATCATGTGTGAGCCAGCTAACAAATGGGCAAAGGGGAAAAGGGAAAGATGTTCCCTACATGAATGTATGCACACTAGGTATTAAGGCTATGAGTCCAAGTGCTATAGACCTTCCTTAATGCCCCACAAGCTAACATTAACTTTAGCTCTTAAAGGAAGATGAACATCTTGATGTTCATGCTCTTGGGGTAATCGGAGCTGTGATTGCAAGGTGTTTATTTTTATAATACTCTTTTTGGCAGCATTTCTGACTGAAGCTTCAGAATCTAGAACTTCTTTGTTCACCTGCCCTCACTTTAGGATGATACAGATAATTCCAAAAGTTCTTTCTGAACTTTTAAAATAGCATCTTTGAGTCAGCAAGTGGTGATATTATTATGACACTAACTTTGTAATTTTGTAGTTTGGGAATTGACTTGGGGGATTTCTAGACCATATACATCATTTAAACAGTGTCAATCGGTTAGAAAACTGGATGGGAGTGAAGTGGAGGAGAGGGGGCAGGGAGGAAATGAGGAGAGAGGAAAGGAGATAGGAAGGAAAGAAGGGAGCAAGGAAAAAGTAAAGGAAGGGAGGGAGGAGCAAAGGAAGCAAAGAAAGGAAGAGAGGGAGAGATGAGAGGGAAAGAAGGGGAGGAAGGAGTAAAGAAAGGAGTGAGGAAAGCAAGGAAGAGGTGAGGGACAGAAGGGAGAGAGGAAGGAGTTAAGGAAGGAAGAAAGAGAGGAAAGAGGAAAGAAAGAAATAAGGGAGGGAGAAAGGAGAAAGGAAGGAGTGAATGAAGGAAGGAAGAGAGGAAAGGAATGAAGGAAATAAGGGAGGGAGAAAGGAAGGAGTGAAGGAAGGAAGGAAGGAAAAGGAAAGGAAAGAAAAGATTGGTTATTAGCACATTGACTTAGAATTTAACAAACAAACAAAAAACTTTGCCCAGGAAGCAGCTTGGTGTAACACATGGCAAGATGATCTCAGAGGGAGGAAGACTCGGGCTCTAGTCCAACTTCTAAAACCTACTAACACTAACACATGTGGAGGTAAGAAAATGACACCTCTCAGTGCCCCAAGAAACTTTCTAAGACTCCAAGTTATCCACGAGTTATTGATCTCTATCAGTGCAGGGAGCTGACTTTACCAGGAGTTCACCCACACTAATGAAATCTCAGATCTTTGACTTTGTTCAAAATAGACTTCGGGTAGAGGCTTTCACTAATTTGTATCTATCTTCCCCATTCCTGGCACCATGTCTTTCACAGCTAAAGAGCACTCCTATGGAATTAAATGGGGAGCATCCTGAATTCTCAAGTGTAGTCAGGGCTCTGGCCTCTATTTTATGTTTTTAGGATTAGGTCCCCCATCTCACCCTGGGTGGAACTGTAGTAGCCACTCATGGGCTACTACATTCCTGATTGTTGCATGCTCTTATTTCTACCTGGGACAGTTCAGCCCCTCTTTGTGCAGCTTGGTAGCTCACACTCCCAGAGGATCTTGGTGCCAGACTGAACACTCAGCCCTATACAGCTCAGAACTCCTGACCTTAAGCAATCCACCAGCTTCAGAAACCTCTGCAGTAGCAAAGATTATAGGAAAGAGCCGCCATGCCATCACACCCAGATTTCAGGCCTTTGTTCTTTCAAGTTTTCACCCTTGGTATATCCCCATTGAGGTTCCCCTACATATTAAGGTTCATATAAGTAGCTCCCTATCAACAAACTCCCAATGAACATCCCAAGAACGAATCCCTTATATGAACTTATATGTTCCTGCCAACACAACCACTATAATCTTTTTTTTTTTTTTTTTAGTGAGGCAATTGAGGTTAAGTGACTTGCCCAGAGTCACACAGCTAGTAAGTGTTAAGTGTCTGAGGCCAGATTTGAACTCAGGTACTCCTGACTCCAGGGCCCGTGCTCTATCCACTGCGCCACCTAGCTGCCCCTCAACCACTATAATCTTAAAGTAATTTCTATAGGTAAAAAAACAAAACAAAACAAAACAAAAACAAAACCCCCCAACCCACCACACCTGTCCTTAGTACCTCTATCTTGGAAAGTGTATCTGCAGTTTCAGTTTCAGTGCTAGCTCATACATTGGGACTTTCACTCACAAGGAGAGATTCTTGTTTTCAACTAGGCTCTGTCTATTCACGGTCAGTAAACCAGACTGTCCTGACTATAAACGGGCACCCTAGATCACTGGACTTATTACTAATGAGGCAAATAACTTCATAAGCCAAATCAGTCCTGAAAGCTGTGGGTATGCTGGGTCATTATGGGCTGCCTGAGTCATGCCAAGATTAGTTTGACTATTTATAGGTACATCTCTAGTGTTGCTGGAAGTTACTGGGCTGACAGTCCCAAACACGGGAGTCATGCTTAGCATATATACTTAGTGTGGAGTCTCTACCAAGCTCTTAGGCTGTTTCTATAAAATGAAGAAAATGTCATCAGCTTATTTGTGTGTGACTTGTTTATGAAACAGAATCCATGACTGGAGCATCCAGAAGAACCAGTCACAAAAGAGCAGTCCTGAATAAATCCAACCCAATTATTATTTTCTTTTTTGGTTCTGATCTGATTCCTCTTTAAGGCATATTTGACTTTTATCATGTTTCCATTGATATCATGAGTATGACCTCAGTAGATTGTTCTAAGTAGCTAAAATAAATGTGACTCCAGAATTTAAGTAATGAATTTAAACAATTGATTATGGTTACAAAGGAATGAGCTTTGGATTCAGAATCAAAGTATCTGGCTCAAGCAGGCAGATAGTGGATACAACTCCCAGCCTGGAATCAGGAAGACTCATCTCCCTGGGTTCAAATCTGGCCTCAGATACTTACTAGCTTTGTGACCCCAGGCAAGTCACTTAATCATATTTGCCTCAGTTTTCTTATCTGTAAAATGAGCTGGAGAAGGAGATAGCAAACCACTACAGTATCTTTGCCAAGAAAACCCCTAATGGGGTCACAAAACAACTGAACGACAAACTCTGGTTCAAATCCTAGGTCTTCCACTGCTACTGAGTGACCTTTAGCAAATCACTTAACCTCATTTCTATGTAGAGAGCTTAACCAGGAGTGAATGTAGACAGCTTAATGAAGTTAAAAGATGAGACCATCTTAAATAATGATAATAATGATAATAATAATTTTAAAATTTATATTTATATCATACCTACTATGTGCCAGGCTGTGCTAAGTGCTTTAGAAATATTATCTCATTTGAGCCTCACAATAACTCTGGGGAGATGGGTGCTATTACTATTCTTATTGTGCAAATGAAGAAACTGAGGCAGACAGAGATTAGGTGACTTGTCCAATATCACACAACTAGGATGGGCCAGAAGCTACCTTCCTGATTTCAGGCCCAGTGTTCCATGCACCATTGTGCCATTCTCTCTCTCTCTCTCTCTTTTTTTTTTTTAGTGAGGCAATTGGGGCTAAGTGATTTGCCCAGGGTCACACAGCTAGTAAGTGTTACGTGTCTGAGGCCAGATTTGACCTCTGGTATTCCTGACTCCAGGGCCGGTGCTCTATCCACTGCGCCACTCAGCTGCCCCTGCCATTCTCTTTTTTAATTATTTTAATAAAAGAATCTTTTAAAAAGGAAAGAATTTTGAAATTGTCTTATTCCCTGCTTCTGCCTCTAACCTAGTTTAACTTTGAAACAAAGCATTTTAGAATGTTCTCCACTGTTGGAATATCTGATTTGAACAAAAACATTGGGTAAGGCACAGGAGACAAATGACCAGGTATTCACGTGGAATGGTTGAGTCATTATAAAACTGAGACCTTAGCTATGGCTCAGGACACTTGGCTAGAAACCTAGTGCTAGACAAGGTGGGCAGGGTTCTTGATCGTGAGAGAATTCTGTGGGTAGATAAAGAGAAGTCACTAAGAAGTCTTCATTAGGAGTTCTCTGAAAAAGCCATTGAAATATGGTTTATCTGCATCAGATCATGATTTTTCTACACCCTCAAAAATATGATGGGAAAGTGACATTAAGCTTAGCTTATAGATGAAGACAACAGTGAAGTGAGAGTGTTGTGTTGGTGCCAAAGACTGTATCTCATTTTAATAAAATAGAAATATTGCCCTAAAGAAAAAAAAATTGTCTTGGGATAGGCTACCAATAAAAAATGGGAAGAATTAGTGTTGGGAGTAATAATTTAGTGAGAAATGTGTTGGAGAAAGGTTGAATTGTTGATCTGGAAAACTGTTTGCACAGATATGTAAAGGTTATTTGAGTTAACATTTTAAAGAGGATAAACTACAATAAAAAACATGAGCTGGTTTTAGAGTACATACATGATGCCTATCTGACGCAGGAAACTAAATGCCAATTGATATCCACATCAGGAAAGAACAATTAGTAAATTTATGAACTGGGATCCAACCTTTAGTTAGGTTTGTTGTTCAGTTGTGTCCAACACTTTGTAACCCCATTTAGGGTTTTACTGGCAGAGATAATGGAGTGGTTTGCCATCTCCTTCTCTAGCTCATTTTACAGATAAGGAAACTGAGGCAAACTGGGTTAGTGATTTGTTCAGGATGACACAGGTAGGAAATGTCCGAGGCCAGATTTGGACTCAGGAATATGAGTCTTCTGACTCCAGGCCCAGCATTCTATCCACTGTGCCATTAGCTGCATATAGTACTTTAAGGTTTGCCAAGCTCTTTATAAACATTAAGCCCCTTTTGACTCTCACAACAACCCTGGGAGATAGGTGTTATTATTGAAACTAGTTTAAAGGTAAGGAAACAGAAGCCACAGGGAGGGTAAGTGATTTGGATCCCAGTCACACAGGCAGAAAGTGTCTGAGGTGGAGTTCAAACGTGCGTGTTTGTGACCCTAAGACCCAGCCACCATACCACAGTATTTTATGCAAGTTTTCTAAAAGCAAGACAAGCTGAATCTAATTATATGTTATGTTCCATTTTTCCTGGTACATAATTTCTCTTTAAAGTCTTGCTCTGTGGTTATTAGAGAGGGGTGTCAGATGCTGTGTAACCCTAAAGGACCTACGTGCTAAGAGTATTGCCCACCCAGAAGAGACTAAAGCAGAGAACACAGCCTTAGCAAGCTAGAGAAGGTTTACAAAGAGTAATTAATATGCAGGTGACACCAGCTTCCTTCCTGTCTACTCATGGAAATAAGTCTACCAGACTGATCTTCCCAACGGGTACTTCCCCTGGAAGTAAAGCATTTAGTTAGTAGGGTCTACCTAGAACAGTCCACCCACACACAGGAAAACAGAAGATGAATGAGAAACGTGAGGTGGAGATTTGGTCAGTCATCATTTTGCTGTTTTATGGAAAGACAAGCAATATGAAAAATAGGATTTGAACTGTCTGAACTTCACCTTTAAGAATAAAGAACTCAAAAGAGAAAGCCTGCCAAGGAAAGTGTGGCAGCTCCAGAGAAACAATAGGCCATCAGCATTTTACATATTGTGGTTAACAGTGGAGCATGCAGGCTGTACATTGGTTATCTCTCATTCACGTTGTTATTCAGTACTGTCTGACTCTGTGTGACCCCATATACCATAGCATACCAGGCCCTTCGGTCCTCCACTGTCTCCTGAGGTCTGTCCAAGTGCATGTTCCATGATATTATCTATCCGCCTCATCCTCTGCCATTCCTTTTTCATTTGACTTTCAATCTTTCCCAACATCAGGGTCTTTTCCAATGAGCCCCTTCATCTCATTATGTGACCAAAGTATTTAAGCTTCCTCTTTAGTATTTGACCTTCCAATGAAGATCCTGAATTAATTTCTACAAGTATTGACTGATTTGATCTCCTTGCTGTCCAAGGGATTCTCAAAAGTCTTCTCCAGCATCACAATGTGACAGTGTCAGTTGTGCAGTGCTCAGTTTTCTTTATAGTCCAACTTTCATGGCTATACATTACTACTGGAAAAAACCATAGCTTTGACTCCATGGACCTTTGTTGGCAAGGTGATGTCTCTGCTTTTTGTTGTGTTGTCCAGATTTGCCATAGTGATGGGACAAGTTGTAAAGATCTCAATTTATATATATGTATATGTATATATATATGTATATGTATAGATACATGTATATATACACACATATATACACACATATATGTATATACATACATACATGGATATATGGATCTATATAGATATTTTTGTATACATATATACATATACATATATATTAAGCTTCAAGCCAATCTTTACACTCTCCACTTTCACCCTCATCAAGAGGCTTCTTAATTCCTCTTTGTTTTTTGACATCAGAGTGGTATCATCTGAATATCATCTCATTCATACCACATAACTAATCCCTGATTATGTTATTCCTTAAGCACAGTTCCATTACTTCCTGGAAAATAGAGGGAGAAGAAATGGAAGCAGTGTCAGATTTTATATTCTTGGTCTCCTAAATCACTGCAGACAGTGACTGGAGCTATGAAATTAAAAGACACTTACTCCTTGGAAGGAAAGCTAAGCCAAGTCTGTGCTATTTGACCTTATTGGTTTCTCCCAGTGCCATAATGCACCAAACAAAACAGAAGACTTATAAACCCTTCAGTAAACTTAAGTTCTCTGGTGACCAAAAATTAGGACATGGGTATGATTACAAGTAAATTAAAATGGAAACAAGTCCAAAAGTGGAAAAAATGAAAAGCATGATAGATTAAATCCCCTGGAACTATTCGATTGTTTTTCAGTCATGTCCCCATTTGGGATTTTATTGACAAAGTTACTGGAGTAGTTTGCCATTTCCTTCTCCAGCTCATTTTACAGGTGAGGAAGCTGAGACAAACAGGGTTAAGTGACTTGCCCAGGGTGGCACAGCTAGTAAGTACCTGAGGTCATATTTGAACTCAAGTCTTTCTGACTCCAGGCCGAACCCTCTATCCATCATGCCACCTAGATGCCCTCACAGAATTCTAGTTTGTGACAACAAGACTAGTATTCATAGGCTAAGGGTGTGGTATCATCCATCCAACTGCATGTGAAGTTATATTTCATGGAATATAAACAAAAATTTTAAGACAATAGCAGTGAAACTATGAAATTAAAAGGAAGGAGTGAAAACATAAGCACAATTATACAGTAGGAACTTTGTAGTAATGTGCTGTGTCTATGCATAATACTCAATCATAACTAGCCTTTTTGGTGCCCAGAACAATCTTCATAAAACATGCCCTTAAATTATCTTTTTGTGACAAATTCAGACGGACTAGGGAAGAGACCCCATCATATGGCCCCACTGAAGGGTAGAAGATGGAGACCCTGGGATACCATCAGACTGTTGTCGTGAAGACTGCCATGCTACTGGTTAAGAGAGGCCCAAATTTGGAACTATACCCAAAGGGCTATAGAACTGTGCATACCCTTTGATCCAGTAATACCACTGCTAGGTTTATATCTCAAAGATATCCCCCAAAAGAGAAAAAGACCAGTTTGTACAAAGATATTTATAGCAGCTCTTTTTGTGGTGGCTAAGAATTGGAAATCAAGGGAATGCCCATCAATTGGGGAATGGCTAAGCAAGCTGTAGCATATGATGGTAGTGGAATATTATTATGCTCTAAGAAATGACAAGCAGGATGACTTTAGAAAGGCCTGGAAAGACATGTATGAACTGATGTATAGTGAAGTGAGCAGAACCGAAAAAACATTGTGCACAGATACAGCAATATTGTTTGATGAAGAACTATAAAAGACTTAACTACTCTCAGCAATTCAATGATCCAAGACAATCCCAAAGGACTAATGATGAAATATACTATCTACTCCAAAGAAAGAACTGATATTGATGGAACACAGACTGAAGCAGGCTATTTTTCACTTTCTTTTTTTTTTCCTTTTATTCATTTTCTTATACCAAATTACTCATATGGTAATGTTTTACATAATCATACATATATAACCCATATTTTCTGACTGCCTCAGGGAGGGGGGGAAGGGAGTGAGGTAAGGAGGGACAAAAATTGGAACCCAAAACTATAAATAAAAATGTTTACTATAAAAAAAGATTTTCACTTATGTCATTTCCAAAACAAATTTGCTATTTATGTATTAAACCTGTTTGTTGGTTCCCTAGTAATGAGTTTTTAATGTTAAAAAAAAAGAATGTAAGCTCCCTGAGAGCAGAAGTTGGCTTTTTAAAAAACTTATTATTTGTATCCCAATGCAAAATGCCTAGAATACAGTGAGTTCTCATTAAATGCTTCTTGACTGACTTATTAAAAAGTGTTCAGGGGCAGCTAGGTGGCACAGTGGATAGAGCACCGGCCCTGGATTCAGGAGGACCTGAGTTCAAATCCAGCCTCAGACCCTTGACACTTACTAGCTGTGTGACCCTGGTCAAGTCACATAACCTCAATTGCCTCACCAAAAAAAAAAGTGTTCAGGAATTGAAACGAGAGAGAAAGAGCGAGAGAGAGGGAGGCCCAGAAAGGAACTCACCTGGTTTATAGCTGCCCAGGGGAAAGTGTCACCTGATAGCTTCCTGTTTTAATTAATTATTCTGGATAACTAGATGTTAAGTTTAGTTTCTATGCTGCTGATGGTGTGTAAGAACCAGAAGCACTGCAGGAAATTCAATGTCCTGGGACAAAGGACCACAGCCAGCCCCCCTTCCCACCTGCCAGTTGCAGTTCTACAAATAGCAAATAGCTAAATTAAAAAAAAAAAAACAACCTTTAAATGTCTTTCACACAGGGCAGCTAGGTGGTGTAGCTAGGATAAAGCACCGGTCCTGGATTCAGGAGGACCTGAGTTCAAATCCAACCTCAGACACTTAACACTTACTAGCTGTGTGACCCTGGGCAAGTCACTTAACCTCAATTTCCTCACTAAAAAAAAATGTCTTTCACACATATACATATACACATATAGGATATTTGTGTTGTCCAAATAGGTTTTGTGCATGTCTAGATGGGTTATCTAAATGAAGCTCAAAGTATAACAGAACTCTGTAACAAAACTCCTTTACAAATATCTAGAAAAAACAACAGACTGAATCCTAACCTGGAAATCCAAGAAAAAAAATCACAGCAAGTCATTTTCCAGCCTATGCCAAGATGGGAAGACAGAAAGAAAGGTTTTCAGACTCTGGGATCAAGATCTAGCCAGTAATAGCCTTGCAGTGCTTATTACCACAGGCAGAAATGGAGAAGTAGGGCAAATCCCTAATAGAGGGGAGAAGAGAGAAGGGGGAATAAGAGGGTAGATTAAGGGAGGGATTCGTTCTAAGCAAACTAAACTCTAAAGATGTAAAAAAATATTTCTGACAGCTCTTTTTTCAGTGGCAAAGAACTAGAAACTGAGGGGGGGTGGTGCCTAGTACACCACCAACTCCCCAAGGGGAATGACTGAACAAATTATGGTAATGTGATGGGACATTGTTGTGTAATAAGAAGGGGAATGATTTCAGAGAAACTTGGGAAGTCTTGCATGAAATGATACAGAGTAAGGTGAGCAGAAGAAGAGTGACAACCATATTGTAAAGACAAACAAGTAGGAAAAACTTGGGAACTTTGGTCAAAGATGGAATGATTGAGCTTTCCCACTAGGAACAGGATATCTCAGCTCAAATAAGAAACACTTCCATCTCATCCAAAGAGAATTTCCCTAAAATCTCCATGGAGGAGAGCTGGAAATCATGGACATGCTGGGAAACTTTTTCCTATAGGTTTGCCTTCCAAAGTTTGTTCTCTTCTCTGAATTTCTCGCCAAAGAGAGATTGAATTCATTTGTGTTCTCTCTCGAAGTAAGAAGGAAGGTTTTCCTTCTCACCAAACTATGCTCCTCATGCAGACTAAAAGTGGCAGATAATCCAGGTTTGGACCCCAAGTTACACACACACACACACACACACACACACACACACACACACACACAGTACTCATACAGACGAACACCAAAGGTCTATAGAGCCATTGTGTTGGCCTTGTTGTATGCCTGTGAAACCTGGACAGTCTACCAGCACCATGCCAAAAAAGTCAACTGCTCCCATTTGAATTGTCTTAGAAAGATTCTGAAGATCACCTGGCAAGATAAGGTATTGGACACCAAGGTCCCTTCTTGAGCTGAACTGCCAAGCATTCAAACTAGATCTACTGCAGAGAGCACAACTCCAATGGGCTGGCCACATTGTTTGGATGCCAAACATACGTTTGCCTAAAAGACTATTTTATGGAGAACTCACACAAGGCAAGCACTTACATAGACATCAGAAGAAATGATACAAGTACTCTCTCAAGGTTTATCTGAAGAACTTTGGAACTGATTGTGAGACATGGGAGAAAATGGTACAATGCCCATAATCCATGCCTGTATCAAAGATGGCACCGTATTCTATGAGCAAACCAGAATTGCAATAGTTCAAAAGAAATGTGAGATGTGCAAATTTAGAGACATTTCCACTCCAAATGTTCATGTGGACCATTTGTGCCCAACCTGTGGTAAAGCCCCTGAGGTCTTATTGGTTGGACATGCCATACCTTGACTTCAACATAGTGATGTCATTTTGGTCCTCTTCTAGAACAAAGTATAGCAACCAACCAATTCATTCTTTATTCCTGTCAACATGATATGGTCAGTGCCTGGATGGGAAGGAGTGAAGACAAAGTAGGATTCAATCCTACTTTTTCCAGAAAGTAATTCTCATTATCTTTTATCAGATTTGCCTACAAAAAGCTATGCTAGGGGCAGCTAGGTGGCACAGTGGATAAAGCACCGGCCCTGGATTCAGGAGGATCCGAGTTCAAATCTGGTCTCAGACACTTGAAACTTACTAGCTCTGTGACCCTGAGCAAGTCACTTAACCCCAACTGCTTCACCAAAAAACAAGCAAATGAAAACAAAAACAAAAACAAAAAGACAAACAAAAAGCTATGCTATTTAACCTTCCTGATTTCTCCCAGTGCCATCCATAACACATAATGGAATTGTAATTTAGCCATCTTGTCAATGAGCTAGTAGCATTTCCTTAGTGAAAGTGTAGTCACTTTGCCACATTTGATATATACACTGGATAGTGTGGGGGAGGTAGATAGAAACAAGGCTATGGCATTGTACAATTCATTGTAATTACTTTCCCCATTCAGATGGAAACTCTCTACTCTCTACACAGAAAGACAAAGTTATTTCCTTTCAACCAGGTATTTTAATACCTCATTTGTTTCCTATTTTTGTGTGTTAAAAATAAATAAATAAAGACTTTAATATCAAGAAGAGAGAATACCCACAATGCCCTGCCATGCCAGTTATTTGACCATGGGACACATTTTTTTCTTTGCCCAACATAGATTGTAACTCTCAGAACAATAACAACAACACAATTAAAGTGTAGAGTGCTCCTGTAATGTCAAGGAATCAATGGAAAGAAGCTATTTAGGGAGGGGGTGGGGGGGGGAATCTTATGGAGAAGAAAAGAGAATACTCCAGGGCTTTGAAGGAGATAAGACAGGAGGTGGTTTGGGAATAATTTTAACTATCAATTCAACCAGCAAAAAAGAAGACATATTTTAAAAGTTGTGTCTTGCCCATATGGTAAGCTTGTTGTGCTTTTTGATTATGTCAATTAATTAATGAACTTCTATTAGCTTTACACAGAATGTCAAAAAACCAAAGATTTTCTTAAAGTGAGTCATCACCTTACCAATCAGTGAAGTACAGATAATTTTCCATTGCTATTATATGGACAACACATTAAAAAAAGAAAAAAAACCCTCTCAAACTTTGAGCAACCAACAGCCCAGAGTCGTTATAGCATGTAATATAAACTGTGTGTCTTTATGTACTTTGAATTTGAGAGTAATTGTGAAAGCGTGGGCAGCCTACTAAGAATTATTAAGAAAAACCAAAGATGCTGATTCTGACACCCCGCTGTTGGTCATATCTGGGACAATTTGGAAATGCAGCTAGGAATCCTGTTTCCCAATCAGTAGTTTTTATAATCTGTCTCCCTCTATCATTCCTACTTCTCCTCTCCATTTGCATTATCTAACAGTATGGGGGGGGGGGGGCGAGAAGCATTGTCTGAAACACAAACATTTATTTCATGCCTTTTTTGTGAGGCAATTGGGGTTAAGTAACTTGCCAGGGTCACACAGCTAGTAAGTGTCAAGTGTCTGAGGCTAGATTTGAACTCAGGTCTTCCTGAATCCAGGGCCCATGCTCTTATCCACTGCACCACCTAGCTGCCCCCTATTTCATGCCTTCTTAGCTGGTCTTTTTTTTAAGTTGTTGACATTTGTTTTCTCTCACCCCTAATTTAGAAAAACAAAAAGGATACGCACTGAGTGGGTTGTGTGCTGTAGGTGTCTAAAGCAGCAGGGAGAGTGTGCACAAAAATGACAACTTTTGTTGTGTTTGGCCTAAGCTGGAACTATGTTCGCAGAGTTCAAGGCAACGAAGGAAAGTGGAAAGAGCACTAAGTTGGGAATCAGAAGACTGACATTTGAAATGAGTCTACAGTCAGAACCACAGTGGGGGTTGCTTACACTTGACTTCCAGTGGCCCTAGCTATGTCTTGGACAGGCTTAACCCATAGAGATTCCAAAGGTGGGCACACCCAGTAAGCTTTTCAGACCAAGAGTTGAAAAATTTGTGGCACAACTGCACAAAGACTTTCAATTCTATAAGAATTTGTTAAGTGCCCTCTATATGCCGGGCATTGCTGTGGCCACGGGGGACTAAAAGGTGAGAATACAACAGTCTCTACCATCAAGGAGATGACATTCTACTTGGGTGGGGGCAACAACATGTACTTGAGCAAGTAAATACAAATTCATTTCAGGGAGATGTTAAAAAAAAAAAAAGGAGGAAGGATACAGAAGGAGAAAACTGGTAGACAGGACTGAGAAACCCTGGGCTAGTTATTCCCAGGGGAGATCGGACAACACTCACCTTAGCTGGTTTAAAGTATAGCCTTCTGGGGGGCAGCTAGGTGGTGCGTGGATAAAGCACCAGCCCTGGATTCAGGAGGATGTGAGTTCGAACCCAACCTCAGACACTGACACTTACTAGCTGTGTGCCTCTGGGCAAGTCAACTAACTGCCCCACAAATATAAAAAGGAGGTCCTCCCAAACTCTGAGGCGATAAATATGGACAAGAGGTCTCTTAGTAATTCTTTGAATTTTTTATTTTTCAGAGGCAGCCTGGCTCGTGACATATCTGTTCTACAATGTCCCTCAGTGCTGGGTCCGTCACAGAACAAGCAGAACCAATCCTCAGTGACCAAGTGCCTGCTGACTCAGGGACAAGACCAAGGAGAGCACCTTTTCCTTTTCAAAGATGTGAGGTCATTGCCAAGTTAAAGTAAGATGTGACCTATCAATTTAACCTCTGCTAATAAACCAACTTTCTGCACATTGCAAGTACATAGCGGGGAAATTGACTAAAGAAACTCATAGAACCAAAGGGAAAGGGCCTTGAGAAATCATTAACGATCCCCTCATTTTATTGGTGAAGAAAGAGAGGCCCAGAGAGAGAAAACCCAAGTCATACAGCTACTTAGCAGCAGAGACAGGACTAGGCAGATCTTTTTGTTAAAAAAACAAAACCAAAACAGAAAATCAACCCCCTTTTTTCAAAAATGAGGAACTAATGGGTCTAATGAGTTTAATCAAAGCACATTGACTGTTCAAAGTAATAGAAGTAGGGTGATGAGATTCTTTCAGAACTAATAGGGACTTTAGAAATAATTCTAGTCTTTTTTTTAATGTTGTTTAGTCATTATCAGTCATGTCTGACTCTTTGTGACCCCATTTGGGTTTTCTTGGCAGAGATACTGAGTGGTTTTCCATTTCTTTCTCCAGCTCATTTTACACATGAGGAAACTGAAGCAAACAGGGTTCAGTGATTTGCCCAGGGTCACACAGCTAGGAAGTGTCTGAGGCCAGATTTGGACTCAGGAAGATGAGTCTTCCTGACCTCAGGCCCAGCACTCACCTCCTTATTTTCCACATGAGCAAACTAGAATCCAGACAGAGTCAGTGACTTGCCCAAAGTCACACAGATACTGTCTCTGTAGAGCCAATTGTTAAATTTTCAAAGTGAGCATGTATTTACCCTTTTCAGAAATCGGCAAATGCTACAAATCAGGGTTTGAGTTACTGGTTTGTTGATTGTTTAGACTTGAGAAAACAGTGGAGAAATTGTTAAAAATGTAAAATAAGCTTAAAAGTATGTGGTGCTTTTCAGAGAGCCAGTTGTTAAATATTTGCCTATACATACCTCTATGGGTAGCAAGTAACAAAGCTAAAATTGGAACTCAGGTCCTCTGATTCCTAATTCGATACTCTTTCCACTGCACCACAGGTTAGGAAACTAGAAATTAAGTTCATAATTTATCATTGAATAATTTTATGCTTATGATATGCTTATGCTTTTGGTTGAATTTGACCACTTTCTTCAAGATTTGTTTAGGACTGAGGGGGAAAAAAAGGGGTGAACGAGGGGGTAAATGTAGAAATGCTCAAGAGTTTTCCCTAGGAATAAATACTTGGACTTGCCTGTGATGTTTCAAGTTCATCCCCTCCTCCCCTCCTCACTTTCTTCCTGTAGTGTACAGGATATGTAAAATACTGGGGCTATTTATGTAATTCATTCCAATTACTTAAAACAGGAGTCTCTGTTTTAGGTCATGAAGCATAATATGTATGGGAGATCTGAAAGCCAGTGGTCAACGTTCACCCACCTTTCCACCCTAACTCCTTCTCAGAAGTTCTTGAGGAGAGGGAAGAAGCACCTGTTGGAAGGAAGACATGACAATGCTGACCCCTTTCCTGCCCTATTCAGAAACATTACTGTTGGCCAGAAGGTCTTCCTGCCCAGTAATGAAAGGAGAAGATGAAAAGTAACCTTTCACACAAAAAACTTAGGTTCACCTACCCTAAAATATAGAAAAGTGAATGTATATCCAGCTTTCTGTAGATTAGATCTATACGTTAGTTTGGGATACAGAGATAGTATTTGGGATACAGACTCACCCTAAAAAGGGGCAGGCAGGGATACAGTGAGGGGCCTACTTCTAGAAGACAACCATTGATGCGAACTAGAATCCAGAATTTTGATTTCTAGGATAATGTATCTCAGAGCAACCTGTTCCCGGGTTTTGCAGCCACCACCAAGAAACTTAGGGTGGAAAGGCTCCAGGCTAAATGAAGGAATTTATTTTGGTTGACTGCACATGTTTCTAACAAAGATGTTGTTTTTCATCCTTTCTCAATTAGGAGGAGGGAGGAAAAGGTAGAAGAGAGAGAAGGCATGTTTTTCCTTGATTTAAAAAAATAAAATTTCAAGAGAAGGAAGGAGGTTAAAGAGGAAGGGAAAGAGGGAAGAAAGAGAGAGAAAAAGAGAGAGAGATTGAGAGAGACTGAGAGAGAGAGAGAGAGAGAGAGAGAGAGAGAGAGAGAGAGAGAGAGAGAGAAGGGGAGAGGAGATTCTGGGCCGGTGCTCATTTCATCATTATGTAAGGGGCAACAGAAAGGGAAGTCTCCCTGATCTGTGGGACTGGTTTCTTGAGAAGTCATCTCATGAAACACATGTAGGGATGCAGCTGTGAAGTGGGTCACTTCCAGGGAAACATGCTTTGGTTCGGTTCTGAAGGATTTGCTCTTTGGAATGGTACGGTATTCCTTATTCACCTCTATGGACTTGTGCTTTATGACGCAACAATCCCTTATTTACATCAACCTCATGACAGGGAACAATAAAGGATACGTGTATCCACCCCAAGCATAAGTCCGTGGGAGGTAATGAGGGATTTCTGAGCTATCCCAAAGCACATGTCTAGCTGCACTAAGCCAGAACACATGTCTCTCCAGAAGTGGCACGGGACCCAGGCCCATCACTATGCATGCTTCTTCGGATGGCCCCCACAGATAGAGGGACTCCCCTGATTACTCCCAATATACTTAGAAAGGTGAGTTTCCTTACAATAGATGAGATCCCTATCATAGTGGAAAGGAGGCATTTGACTTGAAGCTTTCCTCCCTCATTCAGGGATATAATTCTCACAACCTTATTTATTTTGCACGGGGAACCTAGCCAGGTATTTGGATTATGTGACCATCTACAAGAGGTTCTAAAGAAGGAAAAGAGAGAAAGGCTATGTGTAATATAGGCAAGTTTGCTTGATGCTTTTGAGAATAAGATCAAGGGGAAAGGGTAGGGGGTAATGTTAGTAAAGATGGCAACTGAGTATCATTGAAAGTACTTGAAGGGGCAGCTAGATGGTGCAGTGGATAAAGCACTGGCCCTGGATTCAGGAGTACCTGAGTTCAAATCCGGCCTCAGACACTTAACACTTACTAGCTGTGTGACCCTAGGCAAGTCACTTAACTCCAATTGCCTCACCAAAAAAATTTAAAAAAGAAAAAAAGAAAGTACTTGAAGAAAAAGGCAGAACATGAGATGGTTGACAGTGCTGAAGAGAAAGGGTTCCACTGATTTCATTTGTTCAGCAAACATCTATTGATGCACTACTAGTGCTAGGTGCTAGGAATAATGCCAAGTTTAAAGAATAATCAGCACCTGGCTTCCTTCATGGAGTTTACATCCTGGTAGGGAGAATAAGACAACACACAAATAACTAGAGGCTAGAGGAAGGAAGAAGACAGAAGTAGCTAATGTTCTTGTTTTCTCAGACTGAACCCCCAGCTCCTTCAAAAATATTTTGGGTGGTTTTCATTCAATTCCCTCTTAAAAGAAAAGAATTTTTAAGTCTTAAAGGAAAATAATTGCACTATATTTTTCAAGAACTTCTCACACCCACCCTACTCTTTTTTAAGGTGGGGGTTAAGGCTTAAGAGATTTCAAAGAATTCAAAACATGCCTGACTTCCTCTATCCCTTATCCAAAGCAAGGAATTTGTTGTTTTTAAAGGACATAAGGAAGCCCCTGAAGAGTTGTCGACAGATGGGGAAATCCTATGCTACTCATTGTGAGGCTTTGTTTCATTCATGACACCAGGCGGGGATTTCTCAAACTCTCCACTGACAATCTCATCCTAAATGAAAGTGAAACTGCCCCCTTCCGATGCTTGCCTCTTAGTGTCAACAGCCCGCTGCTACTGTGGGCTAAACCACCACCTCACTTTTCATTAGACCAGATAATCCCACAGCAGCAAAAACCTCTTCCGTAGATGGGCAGGGCATTGAACAGCAGATTAAAATTCCAGTTTAGGGCCTAGGGGACCGATTGCTTGGGGCTACATCCATACATTTGCTCAGGAACATTCTTTGGCTTCCCTGTTACAGATATAGCTGCTGCCAAATGTCTCCAGGAGACTTGTGAGCTCACAAGGCATCAAGACTTCTCCTTTTCTTTCACCCAATAACAGTTAGCTGCCACTTGCACCCCTAAAAAAAAATGGGCAAGGGGCAGGTAGGTGGCACAGTGGATAGAGCACCAGCCCTGGATTCAGGAGGACCTGAGTTCAAATTCAGCCTCAGACACTTAACACTTACTAGCTGTGTGACCCTGGGCAAGTCACTTAACCCCAATTGCCTCACTAAAAAAAAAAAAAAATGGGCAACAAGGAACTCGGGTTACATAGTCTGTGAGTCATACATATTTTCCCAAACTGCTGATCTCAGTAATTCCTCTGCTTTCAGGCCTCTATTTTGTGTATTGGCTCTTGTTGGCCTGATCCTCTGAAGTGGGATTGAGCCTTCTGGTGTTCTTTGCCATAAAAATAATAACAGGAGGACTTGGAGTTAGAAAGTTTCTCTAGGCAGAATGAGACATACAATATGGCCCTAGAACATCAACAATCTTGTGTGTGTGTGTGTGTGTGTGTGTGTGTGTGTGTGTGTGTGTGAGAGGAGAGAGAGAGAGAGAGAGAGAGAGAGAGAGAATTGGGGTTAAGTGACTTGCTCAGGGTCACACAGCTAGTAAGTGTCAAGTGTCAGAGGTCAAATTTGAACTCAGGTCCTCCTTGAATCCAGGCCCAGTACTCTAGTCACTGTTCCACCTAGCAAACGGTTAACAGTCTTTCAGGGTGGAATGCTCCTCTGAAGTTAAACCACGTTATAATAGCAGTACTACTTTTCTTCTAAATTGTATTGTAATTATTTACTTCTCTCCAATCCTGTTCCCATCATCACAGGTGATGCCCATTAAACAAAAGCCCAGCTTCCCACTCACATTGGTCCCGTGCAGCTTCCCAGGCTGGGCCTCCTTGTACCAGCTAAGGTGCTCATGAGGAGCCGCAACTCAGAGCTTAACATAATGGCAAGGCCAGTGAGAGGCTGGGAAGAAAAAATAGTCGACTTTCCCTTGGCACTAAATGAGACTCCAGAAGAGGCCTGTTAACGAGAGCAGGAAAGAGAGTTTATTATCATTTTCATTCCAACCTACAAGTGGCCAGTTGGACATAAATGTCTGCTTCCATGTCAGAAACTGCTCACAGGCTGAAATGGTGAATCTCCTTCATCAGGCCGCTCTTAGATAGAAGTCACGGGTCTAGAGCTGCGAGGAGCCTTTAGAGGCCATTTCATTCAACCCCCTTTGTTTCACTGAGGCTCAGAGTGAGTTAAGGGACTGGCACTATGCGGGCTCACTCATGGTCCCATATTATGTCAGGATTCACCTGTAGTTAAAGCTTGGGGGACATTTTTCATCCTATGTCTATCCAAGGCTGTGTAATAATGAGTCATGTAGAAGGGCTCTACAGTATTCATTTCAATACTGCTTTAATCCATGTCCACTACCTAAATGGCACTGTGAGAGTTGCTTGGGATGCAGAGACAAAAAAGGCACCTTCCCTGCCCTCAAGGAGTTTACAGTCTGCTAGACTGGCATTGATCTATTACATCTGAGATCTGATCTTTTTTTGTGGGGGGGGGGCAGTGAGGGTTAAGTGACTTGCCCAGGGTCACACAGCTAGTAAGTGTCAAGTGTTGGAGGTCAGATTTGAACTCAGGTCCTCCTTGAATCCAGGGCCGGTACTTTATCCACTGTGCCACCTAGCGGTCCCCTCCCTGATCTTTTTTTTTTTTTTTGGTGGGGTAGTGAGGGTTAAGTGACTTGCCCAAGGTCACACAGCTAGTAAGTGTCAAGTGTCTGAGGCTGTATTTGAACTCAGGTCCTCCTGAATCCAAGGCTAGCGCTTTATCCCTACAACCACCTAGCGGCCCCCCCCCTGATCATTTTTTAAAGAGTATCATGTGAAAATGAAATATTGCCATTCCTTTCATCATTATTGTGATTAAATGTTACAAATGAGGAGGCTTTGCTAAGCATGGCAAATTCTCCTTATGGGAATAAAATATCCATCACAACCTTGACAGAGAGGAGATCTTTAGGTGTGTTTTATTATAAGTTGATGCATTTCAATCTTATCTGGAATACCAGAAATAGCTCTGAAACAACCTCTTGCCCTTGTTCTAGTAACCAGGCAAGGAAGTTCACTGCAAACTATTAGTGTTCACTTTGTCCCCAAAAGTCTAAGGGCAGTTTTATAAGCCATATCAGCCCTTACAGACTTTCTGGTCAACCTTAAACAGGTTGGTTTGATTCTTCTTTGAAATACAGTGTGTCCCAAAAGTCTTAGGTCAGTTTTAAGCCATTAACATCTTAAAAACTGCCCTAAGACTTTTGGCCAACCTAATTCCCTAAGATTTTTGGGACACACCTTATTTCAGAGTAGATAGAGCCAATCTATTTAAGGAATTTCTGGGGCAGCTAGGTGGCGTAGTGGATAAAGCGTCGGCCCTGGATTTAGGAGGACCTGAGTTCAATCTGACCACAACACTTGACACTTACTAGCTATATGACTCTGGGCAAGTCACTTAACCCTCATTGCCCTGAAAAAAGGAGAAAAAAAAAAAAGGAACTTTCAAGATCCAGCCAAAGTTTGAGTTAGCCAAAGTACTGGTCCAAAGTTTTCTGCATAATACCTATTTCTCTCTTTGCCAGGAGTTATAGCTAAGTAATCATATTCATTAAATCAAAGAGGCATGTTCTCTGGAAATGTTTTTCTGACTTTTCTGAGATTTAGGATACAAGGGCAAAATTGACATTGTCATTTACATGGTAGATGCAGATCTATTATTTGCTATCTATTATTTCTAATTAAATTCTATTATGTCTAATCATAACTTGAGATTTATAAAGCACTTTTAGGTTTAACCTAACACAATCTTGTGGGGTAAGATGCATAAGGATTGTTTTTCTACATGAAAGATCTGAAGCTCAGCGGAGTTAAATGATTGTTCCAAGTTTTCACAGCAAGTGAGTAACAGAAGTAGGATCGTACTCAAGAACTCTGTCTCCCACTCTAGCACCTTTTAAAATGGGTAACACTGTCACATAAACACATATTTTTTTGGGGGGGGGCAATGAGGGTTAAGTGACTTGCCCAGGGTCACACACCTAGTAAGTATCAAGTGTCTGAGGCCGGATTTGAATTTAGGTCCTCCTGAATCCAGGGCTGGTGCTCTATCCACTGCGCCACCTAGCTGCCCTCAAACACATAATTTTTAAACCCAGTCTTGGCATGACTATTGGTGAAGATATCGTTAAACAACAACAACAACAGCTCCATTTTGTAATCTCGTGTTGCCTAAAAGTCCTGGGGGAAAAAGTCCATGATCAAGTCCACCTAAAAAGCATCACCCTAACTTGAGGACTCACCGTTCTTCCCAACACACATTCCTCTCCTCTCTGTTCCCCCCTCCCCTAGAAGAGCAAGATCAATTTGTCTGAGAAGACTGAAGGAGAATCTTAGAGAATGAAACATCAAGCAAACATAAAGGTGTTAACGGTAACGCCTTGAATGAGCTTGCTATAACAGCACCATTTCACAATAACATCGTGAATAGATGATAGATGCTCTTGAATGAATGGAGCAATGGGCCTGGAGTCAGGAAGGCCCAAGTTCTAATTTGGCCTCAGACACTTGGCTGGTGTTTCCCTGGGCAAATCACTTAACCTCTATCTGCCTCAGTTTTCTTGTGTGTAAAAGGGAGGTAATAATAGCATCTAGACTACCCCTCAGGGTTGTTGTGAGGATAGAGATAATATTTGTAAAGATCTTTGCCAACCTTAAGTAATGCACAAATGCTAGCTATTATTATATTTACTGTTGTCTAGTTTTTTGTGTCTGACTCTTTGTGATCCTGTTGGATTATCTTGGCAAAAATACTGGAGTAAGTTGCCATTTCCTTCTCTGGCTCATTTTACAGATCAGGAACTGAGGCAAGTAGGGTTAAGTGACTTGCCCAGGGTCACATGGCTAGTAAATGTCTGAGGGCTAAATTTGAACTCAGGAACAGGAGTCTTCTTGACTCCAGGTGTGGCACTCTTATCTACTGCATCACCTAGCTGCCAATAATAATTATAATTATGCTAAATGTATAATTATAATTTATCATAATAAGTAATACCTTATAACCGAACCTCACTGTAAGTTTAAAAGCCCAGCATAACCTCACTCCAGGCATTACCTATCTGTAATATCTCCTGGACCACTTCTCTATCTTTAATTGTTTGAACAGACTTCCCTCCTATCTCCATTCTAGGAACATTTTCTTTGATTTGCATGTGCTGGTTAAGTTTACTCATAAACTTCCCCATAGAAGTAAGTACCTGTCTCCCTGCAAGTTTTAAAAGCTACTTCTTAGGGGGCAGCTAGGTGGCGCTGTGGATAAAGCACCGGCCCTGGATTCAAGACAACCAGAGTTCAAAATCCAACCTCAGACACTTGACACTTACTAGTTGTGTGACCCTGGGCAAGTCCACTTAACCCCCATTGCCCTGCAAAAAAAAGAAAAGAAAAGGGGGAAAAAAAGCTACTTTTTCATTCAGGATGATCCCTGACAGAGGTTTGAAGTCATATAATTTCATCTACAACAGAATATAACTTAGAAAAACCCCAAACATCTAAAAAATAACACTCCTTGGAGATGATAAATTTAAGTTCAAAACTTTTCTATATACACACACAAATATACATAGATATTTACATATGTATATGCATGTATATATATCATATATGTTATATGTGTGTAATATATATATATATTATGCTACTCTCTCCTAGGTGTGTCATCTCTGTACTGGCTATCTCCTCTGGTCTTCTGGTGACCAGGCTGTTCTTTGCAACTGTCTTCTTGGGCTTAAGCTATCTAAGGGTCCTTGTCATTCTCTACTTCTCTTTACGGAGATAATAAAAAAGAAAGCTTCTTCCTGACAGCTAATACCTAATTGAGAGCTGTGAGGTGAGTCTGACTGGGGTCAGGTAGCTACCAAATACCCCAGAACAAGGTTAAATGTATTTATTTTTATTGTTTATGCTGTTGATTTTAAGTCCACATTTCCTGAACAATTATCTTATTTAAGGTTAGGAAATTCTTTTTAACACCTGTTACCTCTGTGATTGGTATATTTCATTCCCCAAATGTGTTTTTTAGAGACTGTTCCCCAAATTCCCCATTATACTACCAAGAGTGTCTTTGATTGGTACCCAGATGTAATTGAGCAAGAGCAAAAGTGAAGACAAGATCACCATTCTCAGCCCAATTAGCCATTTCTTGACTTTAGTAGGTATCACTGCCAAAAACCAACCTAAACCCTAACTTTAGGGCTGCCTCCTGGTCAATGCAAAATATTGCTCACTACATCCTTGTTTTACAGATGTGGAGAAGCTGAGGCTCAGAGAAATCTTAAGGTCAGACAATACGGTCTGAGAGTCCTATTAAAAAATAGTCTAGAGAGGGGACAGCTGGTGGCACAGTAGATAGAGTACTGGCCCTGGAGTCAGGAGGACCTGAGTTCAAATCTGCCTCAGACACTTGGCACTTACTAGCTGTGTGACCCTGGGCAAGTCACTTAACCCTCATTACACTACAAAAAAAAAATAAAGAAAGAAAGAAAAGAAAAAAGATGCATTCTAAGAACAATTAATGTAATAGTAATAATATGAACAAAAACAGCTTTGGAAGACAAGAACTCTGGTTAGCAGGATGACCAACCCAAAGTTCAGAGGACTAGCAATGAACCATGCTACCCATCTCCTTATATAGAAATGAAAGTCACGGAGAAAGAATAAGGCTTTTTTTGGACATGGCTGATGTGGAAATTTGTTTTTCTTGAATATACATAGTTATAATGAGTTTTCTTTTTTTCAACTGGGAGGATAGAAAGAAGAGAAGGTAGAGTTTTGCGAATTGAAAAAAAAAAAATTTAATTTAGAAAAGATGCTACAAAATGTGCCTTAGACAATTCTATATAGCTACAACAAAGACATAATTATTTCATTATGATTTACAGATGGCTTAAATTTTGTTTCCCTAGCTAAACAAGACTATATGCAATTAATACTTAGGATCAGTAAATATTTAGGATAATAGGATTTATTTCAACCAATCAAATAAACATATAAAAAAAAGAGGAAAAAAACTTGGCCAAACTCTCTATCCTTTAACAAAGCAAAACCCAAAAGATGCTTTTTATTTTGTTTCTCTTTCTAAGTCTATACAAAATTCTACCACCTTTGAGTCCATTTTTCTTTTCTCATTTCCTTTTTATGAAAAAATTAATCAGTGTATTTTTGTTCTACTTGTTTCACTCAACTTATTTTATGTCTTTCCATTTATTTCCTTGTATGTTTCATACATTGTAATATTTTTGTCATAATATTCTATTACATTGCTGTTTGGTCATTTCAGTTGTTTCCAACTCTTTGTGACCCCTTTGGGGTTTTCTTTGGAAAATGCTGGCATGGTTTGCCATTTCCTTTTCTTTTTTTTTTTTAGTGAGGCAATTGGGGTTAAGTGACTTGCCCGGGTCACACAACTAGTAAGTGTTAAGTGTCTGAGGCCGAATTTGAACTCAGGTACTCCTGATTCCAGGGCCAGTGTTCTATCCACTGCACCACCTACCTGCCCCTTTCCTTTCCTTTTTTAATTTTTTTTTTTTGGTAGGGCAATGGGGGTTAAGTGATTTGCCCAGGGTCACACAGCTAGTAAGTGTCAAGTGTCTGAGGCTGGATTTGAACTCAGGTCCTCCTGAATCCAAGGCTGGTGCTTTATCCACTGGGCCACCTAGCTGTACCCCCATTTCCTTCTCTAGTTCATTTTATAGATAAGGAAACTGAGACAAACAGCCTCAAGTGCTTTGCCCAGGGTCACACAGCTAGGAAGTATCTGCAGCTGGATCTGAACTCAGATCTTCCTGACTCCAGGCATGATTCTCTATCCACTGTGCCACCTAGCTGCTTAGCATAATATATTCAACCAGTTGTCTCTAATTATTTTATTTTATTTCTATATTGTTTTTAATATTTTGCTATTATAAATGGGGTCATTTATTTAGAATTAGAAGAGTCCTTGGAGCCTTCTGATCCAAGCTCTTCATTTCACCTTGGGCCCAGAGAGGTTGTCATTTACCAAAGATCATCTATGTAGAAAGTGGAAGAGGTAGGATTTGAACTCATGTCCTCTGACTCTAAACCAAGAGGACTTTCCACTGTACCACGCTACCTCTAGCTATATATGTTTTCAATAAACATGGGTCCTTTTTTTTTTTCTTTTTAAAAATGGATCAGATCGCATAAAGCAGCAGACTAAGCCTGAGATGTGAGGGCCTGGAAAACCCATGATTTAGAACGGAAAATCCTTACAGACCCTTCACCCTAACACCCACCCCCCTTGGGCCCACTGCAGCCCCAGATATGTCAAGAGCAGAGATCAGTCTCTTCAGCAGTCAGGAAGCCCACTCTTTGGTTTGACTTTTTCCTTTCCTCCACATGTCACAAAGTGGGTTGAACCACTAAGTAATTAGTCATGTGCAGCTTTTTATTCACTGCATCTGGGTTGGCCTGAGAAAATCACAAGCACATCCAGTGCCTGAATCCTGCTGGGCTATTTGCATTAGCAAGAAATGAAGACTGCCTCTTTCCCACCAATCCTGTTTGTTTCTTATCTGAATACTCGGGGGCCCTTTTGGTATGACTTAAAAAAAAAAGTCCCTGGTAACAATATCTGTCATCCATTTCTCCTCAGTCAAGCTACTCCTTTGAGAAGCTCTTGTGTTTTTGTTGTTGGTCTAATTGCCGTAGAGCCTGGATGGGCACTCACAGGTCAGGGCACAAAGGAAGTTGTGACTCTCTGCTCAAATGCTAGAGGTTTGCATTTATTTACATGGTAGAACATCTTTCCCCTCATCTCAATATATTCACAGGACTGTTAGCTCATTCATCTTCACCAAACCTTATGGGGATGACTACTTGGAGAACGGCCTCTCTCTCTCTCTCTCTCTCTCTCTCTCTTTTTCATGCTTATATAGCAGAGGTGGGAATCTGGGATCAATCAATCAACAAGTATTCAGTGCTTAATATATGCCAGCCATTGTGCTAAGTACCAAGGATACAAAGAAAAACACAAAATCAGTCCTCCCCTCGACCTTACATTCTAATGAGGGAGAAAATATATAGCAATGTATATCTTTAGATATACATCTATATATTTTTTTATATATGTTGATATATATATATATATATATATATATATATATATATATATATATACACAAACACACATATCTTATGATCCTGAGGAGATATCTTTATATATACATCTATATGTGTTTTTCATATCTATCTTTAGAGATACATCTATATATTGTTTCCCCCTCAAGATTATATGTGTGTAGGGCAGCTAGGTGGCGCAGTGGATTAAAGCACTGGCCCTGGATTCAGGAGGACCTGAGTTCAAATCCAATATCAAACACTTGACACTAGCTGTGTGACTGTGGGCAAGTCACTTAACCCTCATTGCCCCGCAAAAAAACAACAACCAAAAAGATTATATGTGTGTTTGTGTATATATAAACTATTATATGTATACACAAATATATTTGTGTGTATATGTGTATCTCAGAACAAATAAGATAAATACAGAGTAGATAGAAAGTGACTTTAGTCAAGGAGATGGAACTAGAAAGACTTCCTAAAAGTATTGTTTGAGCTAAGTCTCATAGGAAGCCAATGATTCTATAAGGTGGAGGTTGGGAGGAAAAGCATTCCAGGCATGGGATAGCCAATGGAAAGGCATGGAGAAAGGAAGGTGGAGTATTAAGTGTGGAATAGTGAGTATTCCAGAATGACTGGATTCCAGAGTGCATAGAAGGAAGTAGAATATAAGGTGATTGGAAAAGTAGGAAGGAACCAGATTGTGAAGAGCTAAGGACTAATTGATCTGGGTAGTAACAGGGAGCCACTGCAGTTTATGGGGACATGATCAGACCTACACTTTAGGAAAATGACTTTGCCACTGAGTGGAGAATGGATTGGAGTGGAGAGAGAGAGAGAGAGAGAGAGAGAGAGAGAGAGAGGAGAGGAGAGAGGAGAGAGAGAGAGAGGAGCAAGAGAGAGAGAGAGAGAGAGAGAGAGAGCAAGAGAGAGAGAGAGAGAGCAAGAGAGAGAGAGAGGAGAGCGAGAGAGAGAGAGAGAGAGAGAGAGAGAGAGAGAGAGAGAGAGAGAGAGAGAGAGAGAGAGAAACAAGTAAGATAAATACAGAGTAATTAGTAACTTTAGAAAACAGAATTGGCACCAGGAGCTGAATGTGGACCAAGAAAGGCTTCCTGAAAAGTGTTGCTTGAGCTGAGTCTTATAGGAAGCAAAGATCTTAAGAGACAAAAGTGTTTCGTGAAGTATACAGACAGAGCTGGAAAGAGCTCTAGCCTCTGACCCATGATTCAGATACTGACTGACCAGCTCAGCAATTTTGGTCCAATCTTGTTTTTACTTCTCTGGGTGTCAGTTCCTCATCCTTAAAATGAAGATGATAATACTCGCATAACCTACTTCACAGAATTGTCAAAAGAGAGCTTTTTTAGGTCTTAAAAGAATGAATAGGTCTGCAATTCTAAACTATTAGAGCTTAGACTTTTGGACACCTTGTATATCCCAAATAGAAGTGATTATTATTATCACTATCATCAGCATTATTAAAATGATTTACATTTTACAGTTATAATGCTCATATTATATTAATACTTGTTTTATCATATAAGTGATTTATAATATGTGATTGCTAGAAGTGATTTATATTATTTATAAACATATTTATACTATAATTGATTATTATAACTGATTCATATTTTACATGTATAATATAATTATTACATTTATATTATAAATTATTTTATAATATATATGATTATAAGGGATTATGGGTGATTTGAAAGTTTTGCATTTATAATATAATAATATTGATATTTCTATTATATATTATAAGTGATTATTCTTATTATCTCAATCTACAGGGACTTGTTCAATTAATCAAGTATTTATTTATTAAGCATCTGCTATGTATCAGGCACAGTGCTAGGCACTGGGATACAAATACAGAAAGTTGAAACAACTCCTGATCACAATGAGCTCCATTATTGCAATGGCCTTTTAATTGATTTCCCGTCTCCTCTCTCTACACTCCAGTCCATACAACATGCTGCTGTCCAAATAATTTTCCTTAAGCTCATTTCTGACCATATAACTCCCATACTCAAGAGATCATTGGTAACTTTTGAAGAGAGAAATTCAGTTGAATTATGGGTCCAGGAGCAAGACTGCAAAGAGGGAAGAAGTGGAGGCAGCAAATGTAGACAACTTTTTGAGAAGTTTAGCTGAGAAAGAGGAGAGAGAAAGCTGATATAATGATGATAGTTTAAGGGAATGGGTAGAGTCTAGTGGAGTTTTGGTCATGTTTTTCTTTTTTAAAGAATGATGGAAACAAGCACATTTGAAGGGAGTAGAGGAAGAATACAAGGAGTTTTGAGAAAGAGGTGGGGATGATTGAGGATACAATGTGCTGGAGAAGATAGGAGAAGGGATCAAAGGCATATGGAGACCGGTTGACTTGGCCTTGGCAAGGAAAAGGACCTTGGCAAGGGAAGGAGAGTAGAGTGGAGGAAGCATTGGAGGGAAGTGAAGCCTGGAAGTGGGAATGTCAGGAAAATACTACCTCCCCAGTCACAGGTTTCTGTCTTTGCTTTGATCCAGTTTGTCACAGTCACATCTTTCAATTATCTTTAACCAGTTGAAAACAAATCATGAATGGAAATGAGGAACAGATGTGAAAAGAAAAAATAAAATTCCCTCCAGTCTTAACCTGTCTTTGAAGAACCTGTGAATAAAAGGACAAAATAGAGGTCATTACAATTGGAGAAACAATCCCCTCCCCCCCACGCCGCACCCAGTATTTTGAGAGTCTAGAAATTCTTCTTAACTAGTATAACTTTTCTGAAACATAGTCTTAGAGAAAAATACATTATTGAAATATAAAAGCAGCATCTAGACTAATCCAGTCCGGACCAGTTCAATTCAGTTCTAATCAGGCCCAATCTAGGCTATTCCCATCTAATCCATTCTGATCTAGTTCACTTTGGTCCAGTCCAGTATAGAATCTAAGCCAGTCCAATCAAGTCCAGTCCAATCCAGTCAATTCAATCCAATTCCTTCCAGTCCAATAAATGAGTATTAACCCTACTACCTATAAGGCACTATGTGAGAAAGGCATTAAAAGATTCTAGGGGCAGCTAGATGGCACAGTGGATGGAGCACCGGCCCTGGAGTCGGGAGTACCTGAGTTCAAATCCGGCCTCAGACACTTGGCACTTACTAGCTGTGTGACCCTGGGCAAGTCACTTAACCCCAATTGCCTCACTAAAAAAAAAAAAAAAAAAAAAAAAAAGATTCTAAAGACACAGTCCCAAACCTCAAAGAGCTAACATTTTATGTCAGGGAGGACAGTGGGAAGACAGCTTAACATGCAACCTGAAAAGTAGACTCCAAGATGGGGTTCGGCAGGGAAGAAAGAGAGTAAACTGGCAAATGGTTTGTCCAGAAAATTTGGAGAGAGATATAAGATTTCTAGCTGAAGGAATCAGGAAAGGCTTCATAGAGAAAAGAAGTCACACCTGAACTAAGCCTCGAGGGACGAGAGGGTTTGTGAAAAGTGCCCACGTATGTGAGTGTGGGGGTGGAAGGGCTGGTATCCCATGCCCATGAAAACCAAATTCTATCCAGATGACTGCTGGACCAGTTGTCATATCAGGCCTCCCAAATAAGAGTTTTCTAAGAATTGGAAGAGAACCCATCTAGTCATACCTTAACCTATAACTGGCCAAGATGGGATTAATCACAGGTAGGAATTTTTTAAAAAGATAGGCAATAAAAGTTGAAAACTATTAAAAAAAATCAGATAGGGAACTAATGACACAGTAATTAAATGAAGAAAATATGAGTTATGGGGCAGTTAGGTGGTGCAGGCGGATAAAGCACTGGTCCTGGATTTAGGAGGAGCTGAGTTCAAATCCAGCCTCAGATACTTGACACTTACTAGCTAGCTGTGTGACCCTGGCAAATCACTTAATCCTTATTGCCCCGCCAAAAGAGAAGAGAAAAAAAAATATATAAAGTATTCATGGAATCTTGGAACCTAAATGAAAATACTTTGGGAATTACAACAATGATACTAGCATTATATAGTGTTTTTAAGGCACATGTTAACATGAATGGCACTTAATACCCATGGACAATATATCATTGATCATGCTTGCATGGTTTAATACTATATCTTCATGCAAATATGTTATATGTTATACATGCATATTAATGTAATGCAAATGACACAAACACATTATATAGTGCTATATAGGACATATATCTGTTCTATATTACATATGTGTAGTAGATAAATTGATGTAGAGGTACAATACATATACATAAACATGTACATATGCATATACATATTTGTCAGCATTGGTATTCAGATTATACTCTGATGCAACTGAAGGGGTGGAAGGTAGGATAGAAAAGAATTTCCAAAGCCTCCATTCAAAGAGACTCATAGGAAAGCTAGCTCTCCATGTCTCACCGGGTCAACTACTTTTACCTCGACTCCATCATGTCCCCAAGAAACTTCATCATCAGCAAAATCATCATTTCTTCCATAGTACAGCAGTTCTATACATCCCATCAGCACCCTCAGCACTGGCTGTCCAACTGGAGGTCTATAGTGCCAAGTGACGAACTCCTTCTTATGCTGGTGTTTTAAGAGATTCTCAGGCCAGCCATCTCTTCTGTTTGCTAAACTACTTCGGACAGTTCAAAACTCACTTTTTTTTTTCTTTCTGATGAGGCAGCGTTTTAGATGGTCATTGCCCTGGGTGAGTGGAATCAAGGTTGTTTTAATAGGTTTTAACTTAATTTTTATGCTGCTTAATAACTGTTTCAGTGCTGTACTTAAGTGATATGTTCAGATATTAGGTACACAATCATAAAAACCAACCAAAAGTGTGCACAATGAGCAAAAATGATACTTTAGCCCACCCCCCCCCCAAAAAGTCCCTCTCTTTTGCCTGTGGGAGGTAAGTGAAAAGTCAAACCACAGTGGACTTCTCACAATGTGAAGGTAAATGAATAGAATTCTTGCCTAAATCTTCATCTGGGAATCAAATTCACTCCTCGTCCTCTGCCAGAACTAAACACAGTAAGAAGACAGAGCTTGTCATAGACTTACTTTTTGATGTTAAAATTCCATAGTCTAAGAACCGGAAGATTCTAACACCATATTCTTTCATATCTTCCATTTTATTTTTCCAATGTACACCACCATAATTCAGGTTCTTTTTACAGCTAAGTTCTGATTAGTGCAAACAAGGAATTTCCCCTGAAGTGGTCACATTAATCGAATTCAGTGTATATTTCCATTTCGGCTAGAACCAATAACCTTATTTTACATCATTATAACTTTAAATAGTGTAAATTCAGATGCACTGGACTACTTTGAGAGATTTCTTATCTGCACTAATCAGGCCCTGGTTGTGTTTTTTAACTGGAATATTGAAACAGCCTCCAAACTCTTTGCACTGTATCCAGTCTCTCCCTCTTCTATCAGTCCCACATATGGCTGCCAGGGTTATTCTTCCTACAACATTATTGTTGTTTAGTCATTCAGTTGTGACTGGCTCTTTGTGACTCTGTAAGGGGTTTTCTTGTCAAAGATACTAAAATGGTTTGCTCTTTCTTTCCCCAATAGATTAGGCAGATAGAGGTTAAGTGACTTGCCCAAAGTCACAGAGGCCAAATTTGAATTCATGTCTTCCTGACTCCAGACCCAGTGCTCTATCCCCTTAGCCATCTAGCTGCATCTCCTACAGCATAGCTATGTTCATGTAAGAATTGGAAGGGTCCCCATCTAGTCATACCTATACCTTGCCAAGAATTCCCAGATACAAGATGACATGGGCAGAGTATGGCAAAACTATAACCTCTCTCCTTCTGAATGTAATGACTCTCTTTGACTAGGTGACTTCTGACGTCCCTTCCATCTCTAGTCTACAATGTATAATCTGTGATCTTCATGAAATTTAAGATAGTGTTAATGTTTGAAGCATATCATCTATGCCCCCCCATCCAAGTCATTAATAAAAATATATCGGGGCGGGGGGGGGGATGCAGGGCAATGACGGTTAAGTGACTTGCCCAGGGTCACACAGCTCTAGTATCAAGTGTCTGAGGCCAGATTTTTGAACCAGTCCTGAATGCAGGGCTGGTGCTTTATCCACAGCGCCACCTAGCTGCCCCCAGTAAAAAAAAATATTTAACAGCACAGTGAGGAAAAAGAGATGAGAACCTAGAACAGAACTTTGGAGGTCAATACCTAAAGGACAAAGCCTAAATTGCTCAGCTTGTATGGGACTTCCATAATCTGGCTCCCAATCTACCTTTCCAACTTCCTATCGTACTATTTTTCACATGCTAATTTGCACTTGACCAAATACATTTCAGGTGCACATTTGTAAGCTGCAAGCTTGAAAAGTTCAAATTGCGCATAATTTTAAAATACAGATAATATTTTATAAAAATAAACTGACAGGTACAAATGGATGTTAAACTCTTAAATTTCACAAAGAATTGTAAATAGTTTTCACACGTATCAGTCCTCTCTCTTAGGCAAAATACTCCTTGGATGACTGACAGATAAATTAATAGTTACACAACTAGAACAATCTACTTCCAAACAATACCAAAAGGGATTGAATTTTTCTTCTTGTAGATGTGTTGTTGTTTTTCAAAAGATGAATCAATAAAACTGTCCTTACGTTGATGATACACATGTACTTAGGCAGTAAAATTATTTCAAAGATGCTTAGGGGTGTTAAAATAAAATAATTTAAACCAATATCTTTTCAGTAGCACTTAGTGCACCGGGGCAGCTAGGTAGCACAGTGAATAGAGCACTGGCCCTGCAGTCAGGAGGACCTGAGTTCAAATCCAGCCTCAGACACTTGACACTTACTAGCTATGTGACCTTGGGCAAGTCACTTAACCCCAATTGCCTCACCCCCAAAAAAATTTTACTGCATCATAAATTACTTCAGAGGTTATATCACTGAACAAAGGTATGATTTATCAGAAACTGTATATCAGACCTCTGTTCTAGAAATAGTAAGCAGCTCTGTGGAGGATAGATCATAAAGGGAAAAGGACTGGAAAAAGCCGAGGCTTAAATTAAGAAGCTGTTACAAAAATCCAGGCAAGATTATTCAAGTAGTGGGGGAGGGAGAAGACACCCCCCCACAGGTTTCTACTGATATACTTCCCTGTCCCTTACTTATCCTTTTAGTTTTTCCCCATATGTGACATTTCATTTCCTGGCTATGAGTCTTTGTATGGGTATGGAAGGCCTAGCCTCCTCCTCTCTAGCCTATAGAATCTCTAGTTTCCTTCAAGGGAAGGTGGGCCTCCTACACAAGGTCTTTCCTGATCCCTCCCCAGCCCAGGTGTTATTACTACTCCCCCCTCCCCACTCCTTTAGAAATGACTTTGAGGGGCAGCTGGGTGGTGCAGTGGATAGAGCACCGGCTCTGGAGTCAGGAGTATCTGAGTTCAAATCCAGCCTCAGACACTTAACACTTACTAGCTGTGTGACCCTGGGCAAGTCACTTAACCCCAATTGCCTCACTAAAAAAAAAAAATGACTTTGTATTTATCTACTTCTCTGTAGAACTGAGAGCAGAGATGGTGTCGTTTTTGCCTAGCACTGTAGCATAATGCCATATAAGAGAGGTAATGAACAAATGTTGGTTGAACTGAATTGAATTAAATTAACTGAGAAGTGATGATGTCCTGAAGCAAAGCAGCAGCCATGTGGATAAAGATAAACTGGTGGATGCAAGGGATGTTGTAGAAGGAGAATTAAAAAAAAAAAACCAACAGCAATTGTTTTCACATCAGGAGTGAGGAAGAAGAAGACTGAAGGCACACTTAGTTTGAAATGACTGGAGTGAAACCAATGCCCTTAATAGAAAGAAAAACTTAGAAGAGAAAAAGGTTTTTAGGGGAACACAGGGAGTTCCATTTTAAAATGTGTTGAGCTTGAGATGTTGATGAAGCATCCTAGTAATGGTATCCAGCAGGCAATTGGTGATACAGGCCTGAAATTCAAGAGAAAGGTGAGAGAGGGACATTTAGATGTAGGAGTCAGCTGTGCAGAGGTGATCATTGTATTCTCTAGAGCTGATGAGATTGATAAGGAAAGACAGAGAGAAAGAGACAGAGAGACAGAGGACAGAGTGGGCAGCTAGGTGGCGCAGTGGATAGAGCACTGGCCCTGGATTCAGTAAGACTTGAGTTCAAATCTGGCCTCAGACACTTAACACTTACTAGCTGTGTGACCCTGGACAAATCACTTAACCCCAATTGCCTCACAAACAAAACAAAACAAAACAAAAAAAAACTTTGAGACAGAGGACAGAGAGAGAAAAGAGGAGAGGAGAGGAGAGGAGAAGAAAGGGGGGGAGGGGAGGGGAGAGGAGAGGAGAGGAGAGGAGAGGAGAGGAGAGGAGGAGGAGAGGAGAGGAGAGGAGAGGAGAGGAGAGGAGAGGAGAGGAGAGGAGAGGAGAGGAGAGGAGAGGAGAGGAGAGGAGGAGAAGAGAAGAGAAGAGAAGAGAAGAGAAGAGAAGAGAAGAGAAGAGAAGAGAAGAGAAGGAAGAGAAGAGAAGAGAAGAGAAGAGGAAGAGAAGAGAAGAGAAAGAGAAAGAGAAAGAGAAGAGAAGAGAAGAGAAGAGATAGAGACCCAGACCCAGGACACTTAGTGGGCAGAAGATGGATGATGAACCAGCAGGGGACTGAGAAGCAGTTAAGTTAGGGATGATAACCAAAGGAGAAAGGGGAAGGAAGGGAAAGAGACTAGTTAACTGTGACAAAAGCTTTAGCAAAATAAAATGGAATGAGAAAATGTCATTGGATTTAGCTGTTAAAATAGTTGATAACCTCAGAGAGAGAAGAAGCAGATTGCAAGATATATAGAAGTGACTGAAATGGAGAAGAGCATGTAGGCAACTGTTTTACAATTTGGTTGTAAAAAGGAAGAAGTTACATAGAATGATAACATGATAGGGTAGCAGAGTCAAATTATATTGACCTTAGGTTCACTGTGTTAGGCTTGTGTCTGAATAGGCAAGTGACTATGCCCCCAGTTAGAGAGAGAGAGAGAGAGAGAGAGAGAGAGAGAGAGAGAGAGAGAGAGAGAGAGGAGAGAGAGCTCTAACAATGAACTGGAGACGATATGTTTGTGGAGGGGGGGGGAGAAGGGAAATCAGTCCTGCTCTAAAAAAAAAAAAAAAGTCACTTCCTGCTGTGTGGCTCCCAGAGCTGTCCCACACCTTCATGCAGTAAGCAAAGGAAATGCAATGATAGATTCAATCACCAGTATTTATGGTAAATAAGACCAGTCAGATGTATTCTTTAATAGAATCAAAGGATATCATTAGGAACAGGCACCAATGAAAAACCCATCTAAAGGAAAAAGGGAAGGAGGTAAGGGCTTAGTTCCTTGTGTCTATTTTCTCTTGAACACTCCAGCCAACTGAGAAAAGCACCCAGGATAAAACAACAACAACTTCTCTCTTTAGTTTTCATCTCTTTTGGTCTCATTTGGAGGCTTTGATTTGAGGAAGGGAACTGAAGATGTCTCTACCACCAGAAACTGTGATCCCACTACTACTTCCTCTGAGACATCCTTAAAAACTTCTACTTTAGGGGGAAAACCCCCTACCCCAGTCTTGATACATTGGTAGTTTCTTCTCTTTTTCCCAAGCCAAGAAGAAATACAATTCCCAGTTTCTTTAGTAACTTAGATCCCCTTACAGGAATCCAGCCAAAGCTTTACCAGAGAGTGGCTATACTGAAATAAGAACTGTACATGTAGAGCAACGGAAGACTCATAGGTTGAAAAGAAGAGATTGAAGATGAGAAAGATGGAATAACTGAGGCTTCATTCTCCCATGGGAGATTCGAGATAGAGTCAAGAGCCCACATAGAGGATTGGCCTTAGCAAAGAGACAGGCCAGCCCTTCCTTGGAGACTGGAAGAAAGGATATAGAGTGGATGAAATAGAAGAGTTCTGAGATGTAGAGAAAAAAGAGCCCTTGTTGCAAATAGCCTTTATTTCCTCAGGAAACTGCTGAGAGAAAAGAAAAAAGGAATTCTGCAGGAGGTCTAAGGAGAGAAAAGGCATGAAATAGGCACTTTGGGGAGGGTGGTAGCCAATCAGAGAAAAATGGCAGAATTGGCTTGCAGCAGGAAGATGCCACATACATCTGGAATGGACTTAGTTCCTCTTTGCAGTAGGAAAGGAGAAAAAAAAGACAAGTCAGAGTCACACAGGGTAGTGGTTTGAGCAGGCAGAGAACAGGGAGAGAAGGCGTGTAAGGGAAGAGGATATAGTATAATTGAACTGGTCAATCATAAGGTCAAGACTTGGATAAGGAGGGAAGTGAAACCAGAGCTTGGAATGACTGGGACTAAAAAAAAAAAGAAAAGGAAAGGAAAAAAGGCGGGGGCAGCTAGGTGGCGCAGTGGATAAAGCACCAGCCCTGGAATCAGGAGGACCTGAGTTCAAATCCAGCCTCAGACACTTGACACTAGCTGTGTGACCCTGGGCAAGTCACTTAACCCTCATTGCTCTGCCCCCCCCCAAAAAAGGAGGAATGACTGAGACTGAGAAAACAGCAAGAAACATAGAGACAAGAGGCTTGGTGAGGAGGAAGTATAGGTTTAGAAGGCATGGGGCAGAGGGAGAGATGGAAGAATAGGAGATTATGATCAGAGAGGGAAAGATGAGAGTTTCAGGATCATGGAGGTAGCATAGATATTGGATGATCTAAAATCGATAGGTTGGGCCAACTCCATGGGTGGGCTGACAAATAAGTCATAGAATAAAGAAAGAAAACAAATATTTATTCAGCACCTACCATGTGCTAGGCACTGTATAAATATTTGATTCTTATTTGCTACAACAACCCTGGGAACTAGTTGCATTATCCCCATTTTACAGTCAGGGAAACTGAGACAAACAAGGGTGAAATGACTGGCCCAGGGTCACACAGTGTTGGAGGCTAGATTTGAACATCAATCTTCCTGACTCCAGACCCTTGCATTCTATCCACTCCTTCATTCAGCTTCCTCTAGAGAGAACCTCTCCTGTGAGTTGTGGAGCTTGATAAATTGGAGGATGTGGCATTTGAGGGAACATCAACATGTATTTGAGGTTCCCAAAATGAGTAATTAGAAGTTAAAAAGAAAAACTGTGATTCAGGTACTAAAAACTCCTTGAGAAAGGGGGAGGAATGACCTGGAAGCAGACAGGTGGTTTTTACAAGGAACTATACCAGATGAAATATATGGATGTGATATAAACAGATGATGGAGTGGACCACAAAGGAGAATAAGCTGCCTTGTGATGGTGGCAAAGAGATGCTGTGAAGTAACAGGAAAGAGTAAAGGGAATGCCAGTTTGGTCCTTTTTTGGTCCACCTCGTTGGAGGAGGGGGGGATATGAGAGAAGGAGCATCCAGTTCATGAAAATGTGGCCAGGGATTCAGAGACACCAAGTTACCAATAGCACCAGGAGGTGGAATCAGTGTGAGCAAAGTAGATATAGGATAAAGGAAACCTCATTAACAGTAGCACAGGAGTTCCTAGGATGTACAAGAGTTGGGGGAGGTCAAAGGAAGACTTGAATAGTGAAGGGACAGGACTTAAGTATCTAGGGATGAGAATACAAGGAGAGGTAGGAGAGAGAAGAGATTTTTCACCCCCAGGAAATGATGATTAGAACCATAGGAATCAGGAACTGGTAGTTTGTGCACCATAGAATTAGGGAAGAGTCAGCTGATTGGGTGTTCTACCCTCCAGGGTCCTATGATGAATAAATGAATTGTACGTGCAGAGACGGCTTTGTAATCTTCCATAGCTGATCTCTCCAAATATGGGAAAACTGGACATGTGCATGAGAGCTGTAGGTGGTGGGTCGTTCTGATTAAGTAATAATCAATGGTCAAGTCTCCTAAATCAGACTGCGCTCATACTTGGTACCAATCCTATAACATCACTTTAAGATGGCAAGATATGAGGCACAACCAGAACATACCCCGGATGTGTAACAATCATTCAACTAATCTCTTGAGGCCCTGGAAGCATTGATTTTGGGACCCTGTGGGTCAGGATCCAAGATGGAAGTGGATCCCCTTCAATGAAGGTTGCCCACTGACTCTAGTTCTTTTTTTTTTTTTAAGTGAGGCAATTGAGGTTAAGTGACTTGCCCAAGGTCACACAGCTAGTAAGTGTTAAGTGTCTGAGGCCGGATTTGAACTCAGGTACTCCTGACTCCAGGGCTGGTGCTCTATCCACTGCGACACCTAGCTGCCCTGACTCTAGTTCTTAAAGCCTACGGTCTCTTATGCAAGTTTATAAGCTCATGCAAGTCATTCACTGGAACATAGAAGGGCACAGGACCAAGGACACTCCACTAGAAAACCTCCCCCAAAGAGACATCAACTCAGTCTTATCTAAAAAAAAACATACCTCCATTTAATCAAATATAAACTCCTCTGGCATTAAAAAAAATCTTCCAATCTGGCTCATTCCTACAATTCCAGTCTTCTTGCACATCAGTCCCCTTCACATACTCTATGATCCAGTCACATGAGCCCACATGCCGTTCCATACACTTGCCAAAGGTCCACCTGTTGTCTAGATCCCTCACTTTGTTCCAGCTATCTCCCATGCCTTGAATTTGGTCCCTACTCAATTACACCTCCTGGAAGCTCTGCTTTCCATCAACACCCAGCTTATGCATCAGCTTCAACATGAGGCCTTTCCTGCCAGCACCCTCCCTCCCTAAATTACCTTGTACTTAATCTTATATTCATGTTGTATACTCGTATATATGTCATCCATGTTGTCTTACCCTTAGAATGTCAATTCCTCCAGGCAAGGACTATTCACTTCTGTCTTTGTGTCCCCAGGATTTAGTAGGTTCTTAATAAATGCAGCTTACTGATTGATTGATTGATGAGCCTTATCACATTTTAATAGATGTTCTCACTAGCCTGTGTGTATATTATAAATGATCCTAATTATAATAGATTATTTTTCCAGTGACCACCAGAATTGTTTTTATCTTTTCCCCTCTGCAGGACAAATGATTCCAATTTCTACTCTAATTTATTTTCTTCCCCAGAAAGTACCTCCTTAAAACCCAAAGAGACTTTTGAAATGTTTCATGGATACTTTTAAAAAAAAAACATCAATTTCACAATAACTCCCCACTCTAAAAGAACTTTCCTTACAATAAAAAGTATAAGTTAATTAAAATCAATGAACACATTAGCTATGTTTGATAGCATACATCACATTTGCCACCTGTACTCCACTACCTCTCTACCAAGAGGAAGATATGTTTCACTACCAGCTCTCTAGAATCAAGATAATTCATTGCATTGACCTGAATCATCTGATGTCTTTTAGTGTTATTTTTCTTAATATTATTGTGGTCATTTAATATATTTTTTCTCGGCTCTGCTTACTTTCCTCTGCATCACTTCACACAAGTCTTCCAAATTTTCTCTAAATTTTTCATAGTTACCACTTCTTATAAAATAATATTACTGCATTCCATTTGTATGCTACAATTTGTTTAGTCATTCGCCAGTCACTGAGTACCCAGTTGTCTGTTAAACAGACTCTTCATCTCGCCACATCTTCACCCTCCTGGTTTTAGTTCATCTTCCTCTTATTAGTAGGAGTTCCCATCACTTCCTCCACTTCCTAACATCATGACATTAGCTGGGAAACAAACTCAGTTCAGATATTTGGGAGGCAGCTGTCTTAACCACTAGACCACAATGGACCCACAGCATCATCCGACAAATTTCATGTGGGTGGATGTTAGTAATTCTGTTGAGGTGCATTCAGTTGAGATGGTGGCCAAATTTGCCTGGAGGATGGAGAAAGCAGAGCACGTGGCTTATTTGAAGGGTTTTTTTTCCCCTCAGACCAGATGGTCACAGGGGAATTCCCATCATCTCCAAAGGGACACAAGGGCTATGTCCAAGAACTTGGGGTGGGAGGTGGGGAGGAAGTGGGGGAGAGACAGACAGAGAGAGAGAGACAGAGAGAATGAATGAATGAATGATTATCAAATGATCACATCTTGCTAAAAAATAAATGCAAAATATTCTGCAGTGATTAATATAGTTACTTCTTTTATGGCAAGAGTGTTTGTAACTGCAGGTTCTCTGGCAACTAACAACACATGTTTATAATATGTTATTAAAGCATCAAATCATAGTCATCAACACCTACTCAAAGCACATTCAAGGCTTCTTCAGTATTTAAAGTTTAAGGGGCTGATTTATGGCCCAAACAAAGCTAAAAGCTTGGCTTATTGTTGTTTGTCCTTCATTCTCGAAGACCACCATGACATCAGGGTGATGTCAAGACTTGAGCTAAATTGGATTTAAGTGAAGGAGGGCTGTGCAAGGTCACCAACTCACTCTCTCCTCAAAGCCAGCTGGGGTCCAGTGGCAAGATAAATACCAGGGTGACTGGAGATGGCCCCAGTTGTTTAAAGCAATAGGGGTTAAGTGACTTGCCCAGGGTGGCACAGCTAGTAAATGTCTGAGGTGAGATTTGAATTCAGGTCCTCCCAACTTCAGGGCCAGTGCTCTATCCACTGTGCCACCTAGCTGCCCCTAAAAGCCCGACAAAGATGAAATATAGACATTTAGTGATAGGAAAAAGGGACTTCAAAGAAGGGATGACTTAGTGGACCCAAAAATTGATACATGCATAAAGAAGAAATGACAGAAGTCAGTCCATCAGTGAGCATTATTAAGCACTCACTATGTGCCAAGCACTGTGGGATCCACTATCATGTTGAGGTAGAAAGAGTGTGGGATTCAGAGTCAAAGAACCTGGGTTCAAATCTTTTGTCTCTTTTTGTATCCCCAGTGCTTAGCATGGTACCTGACACATAGTAGGTGCTTAATGTTTATTGACATTTGTTTATTAATTACTTGATTGGTTGGTACTAACAATTCTTAGCCATGTGACTAAAGTAGGAAGTCATTTAACTTGCCAGAGTCTTAGTTTCTTTATCTGTAGAATGAGGAGATTAACACTTAGGAAACACTTAAATGCTTGTTAACAAGTCAGTCACAGGGTTAAAAAAAAGAACTGCGGAGTATAGATGCTAAATGAACCATACTATTTCTTTTGTTTTTGATGCTGTTGTTTTTTTTCTATTTTGAGGTTTTCCATCATTGCTCTGATTTTTTTTCTCTTATAACATGACTAATGCAGAATAGGATTAATGTTATTATGTGTATATATATATATATATATATATATATATATATATATATATATATATATATATATATATATAAAACCTGTATCAGATTACCTGCTGTCTAGGGGAGGGGGGGAGGGAGGGGGAGGGAGGGAGAAAAATCTGAAATTGTAAAGCTTGTATAAACAAAGGTTGAGAACTATCTTTACATGTAACGGAAAAAAAATAAAATACTTTATTAATTAAAAAAAAAAGGAAGCAGCTAAATGACCACTTTTCAGATTTAAGTATGGATCAGACTAGATGGTCTCTGAGTTCACTTCTCACAGAATCAGTAAGGATCCAGTTGCACTGAAGTGGAACCCAGAAACACATGTAACATCTTCAATTTTGAACCCAGCACTTAAATTCCTTTATAGTATTTTTATGATACAATTTCCTTTACATTGTTTATAGAATTTTAATTTATAATTTAATTCAAACTTTTTTAGGAAAATTCACATTGGTATCTACCCCTCCCCCATTAGTCAAAATTGGTAAAATTTGTATTATAATAATAGTTTTCTGAAAGCACATATTCCTTTAGGAAATATTATACCTTCTGATAAGCAAGATCAAACTCTTGCAGATTTATTCTAAGTGGGGCCTCCATGCATCTGGACAGATGAAAGGGACTTGCCACATAGAAATGAAATAAAAGCTAAAGAAAATTTAAAATTTTTAAAAATATATAAAACAAAAAAACTAAAAAAATTAAAAAACAAAAAATATTTTAAAAAATATAAATAAACAAGTCACAGGGTTGTTGTGAGGAAAGTACATGGCACATTCACTGAAGTAAATGCCAGGTATTATTCCCAGCATATAGGGCAAAGGGGGGAACAGGTGCAGAGACCCAAGAAGGCTCTCCTAAGGCAGAACTGTTTTATTTTTGTTTTTGCATATCTAGCACCGAGCACAGTGCCTTGCACATAACAGATGTTTAACAGATGTATATTCAATATTTTTACTTTGAAGATCAAATTGGATGGAAAAGGAGGGAGCTGGGGGGTAATACACTCTGACGACTAGGAGTAAATGATTGGTACAACTCGTGGAATAGAAGGTCTTAGGACCTAGAAAGAACTGGCGGGGGGGGGGGGGGGGGGGGGGGGGGGGAAGGTCCAGCATACATACGATGCTGAAGGTGAGATATTAAGGCTTCCAAAATATCTTTCAGTATTATTTTGTTGTTTTTCAATCTGTAGACAAATGTCAAACATCTGGATGAAAAATAAATGAAACATGTTGAAGGATATCCAGATGTTTTGGCATCCTCTTGACTCAAAAAGGGGATGTCTTATCACATTTTTCTATTTCATCAGAAATTTAGTTAAAACTTGGTCAAGGTTAGGTTGATCATTTTAGTTGCTGCCGCTATTGAAGAGGTGGTTAGCAGGGCAGCTAGGTGGTAGATGAAGCACTGGCCCTGGATTCGGGAGGACCTGAGTTCAAATCCGAATCAGATGCTAGCTGTGCGACCCTGGGCAAGTCACTTAACCCCTCATTGCCCCCCCCCCCCAAAGAGGCTGTTAGTAAGAAAATTGATGTTGCTAGAGTAAGCGTGTGCTAAGTGATTTAGTACACAAAGCTGGAACTCTCACCCCACTGTGAGATCAGGGACAAATTTCTCAGTAACAACCACCAAGTGCCCCTTCCCTCTTAAAACTCCTCTGAAACCTTCAGAAGAGAGATAGTATATCAGTACTACTGTTCACATTGTAGTTATAATGAGGTAGAACAAGGAAAGGGCACCTTTATTTCGAGACATTTGCCTTCCCAGTGTGGAAATTTATTTTGATTTGGGGACCCTACCTTTAGGCTGAGATTAGAAAGCCTTAGGGCCCTCAGGGTCTCTTCTGTGTGGAGGTGCTGGTGCCCTCCCCCTCTGCTTCAGCTGAGCCAAAAAGCCCCATGGGCCTGTACAAGATAGCTCAGGTCAGACAGCTGGGGGAAAAAAAAGCCCACAGCTCCTCCGACCTGATCGGAGTTATCTAAGAGATCTGGGCTTGTCCAAACTGGGCTCTGGGGTAGCCTGTGCTGAGGCACGTGAGGCTCAAGTGCCACCTTCCACCACCAGCCGTAGCTCTGGCTGGCAGATTTGCTTGGTCTGTGGGGGTGCAGGAAAGCCCCGAGATTTGAGTGGAGAGAAGAAAAGGTATCTAGTAGACCTGGGAGTTAGACTGGGTTGGGGGGGAGGGGAGAGAAGAGGTCAGAGGCGACTGACGAGATTATGAAAGGTTGGAGATAGAGAGACACTAGGACTGGAGCAGGGCGGACTAGGGACGAGACGAACAGTAACGCAGGATAGGAGCAAGGAGGAAAGGCGATCGAAACAAGATTAAGAGAGGCGGACAAGATTAGAGGGGCGGCAAAGGCGGCAGAGGGCACACTGACGGAGCAGACACACAGACAGAAGACTGACAGGAGGCAGAGAGAGCACAGAAGCGTCAGCACAGGGTACAGGTTGGAGAAAGTGAAGATAAGAGGAGTTAGAAGAAACGTAGCTGAGCAGGGAAAGTATAACATACCCTGAGGTGAGAGGTGGCTAAGGCCTATTGTATTAAAAAGGTTCCAGGCTCAGCAAATGAAAGGGACAGAACCGGAAAGCAGTCAGGTTGTACATTTTATTTCCCTGTATTCTTAATTTTAAATAGTATCTCATAAATAAACTCCTGCTTTGATTATTTAGTAGAGAGGCTTCTTAATCTCTTAGTTTATCAATTTGGGAGCGTGTGCTGGAACTTTATAACCGGCCCATAATAAATTAATAGCAGTCAGCTAGCCAAATAGTCAAAGGTCCCCAGATCTCAAGTACTCAATCAGATTAGCCCCCAAATTAGCCCCTCAGTCAGTAAAAATATTTCTACAATTGAATGGCGGAACGTGGCAGGACCTTGTGACCCCACTTATACTTTTTCCTAAACCTATAATTTTTCATAAGTCCAAAATCTATATAATTTTTCATATTAGATTAGCTAGTGAATAATAATTTTTTTACACAGAGAACTCGTTTGCATAATTTGTTGTGAAAAGAAAAACAGAGAGCCCACAAAGTAGGCTGCATGATGCTGCTCCAACCCCACCACAACAAAAGCTCGCCCTTCACAAAAATGGTGAGGATTTCTCTAGTGCCCACAAATGGCATTTTGCCTTCCTGGGAGCGGATTTTTTAAAAATTTAATTAGGTTTCTCCCCTACCCAACTCGCTTGGGGGTTTTCTGTTTTGCTTTTTTTTCCTCAGATTTTTATTCATTCTCTCCACCTCCCCTGTGAACCATTCTCTGTTGCATTACTGAATCTTAGATTATTTCTGGCTGATTTTAAAGCCTTTTGGATTCTGATCTGCTTGAGTTGATTTCCACAATAATCATTCTCCTTAGTAATCTGCATCCCATTGGACCTTTTCGGGGTATGATTGTATATTAAAGGTAGGATATATTGTATTCAGATAAGACTGAGGTCCTCTAAGCAGGTCTATACTAGTGACAAGGGGTTCATTTACCTCCTGACAGAGGTTATAACCTAAAATGCAGAAAAAGACATACATTTAAGGGCATGGATAATGTGGGAATTTGCCTATGTAGTTATATATTAAGAGTTTTTTCTTTCTTAAATATTTGCTGGGGGGAGATGGAAAGAGAGAAACAAATTGATTTTAAAAATACTTATTACTTAAAAATAAAAGTATTAAGCTATTTTAAATAGAGAGTAGCAAAAAACATTCTAAAATACTTGATTGTGAATATAAGCTACAAAAAACAGATTAAGAAAATAATATAAAAAATTATAAATATATAAATACATTTTACACTGTATATATTTTATCCTTACTTTGTGCAATAGTCAGTCAACTGGTTGAAATGTACTATATTCCTCAATTGTGTTTTCTCCCTCTTTTGAGTGTTAGCTCCTTGAGAGCAGGAATCACGTTTTTGCCCTTCTTCAGATCTCTAGTGCTTAACTCAGTGTCTTATATGCTTAATAAATGCTTTGTAGATGAAAAAGAAGATTTAACAAGGGGCTCCTCTAGGATTGTGCCAAGCAGGAGAGTGAATCCTTTTCTGAAGAAATCAAGTATTAGAGAAAAGGAAAGTACAGCTGTAAGAGAGACATCACCAGACCTGGGCCATTAATAATTTGAAGGAGGGAGTAACCCAGGGTTACAGTTACCTCTAAGGATGTGCCAGCTCAAACGACTTGCAAGAGGCCATTATTAAAATTTTCAGCACCTACGAATAAGCCATTCTTAACAATCAGGGGATTGAATTTGATTATTCCCCACCTTATTATTTTTTTTTCTGGCCGGGGCAAAGAGGGTTAAGTGACTTGCCCCAAGGTCATACAAGCTAGTGATCAAGAGTCTGAGACCAGATTTGAACCTCATGTCCTCCTGAATTGAGAGCCCCGAGAGCTAGTGCTTTATCCACTGTGCCGCTAGCTGCCCCCCTTTGTTATTAAGATCTTTTTTTAAATTCCCCACCTTATTAAATGTTTACCAGTCCATCCTTGCATTGCTTGACGCTCAGTAGGAGGGTAGTATAAGGCTCAGAGAATTAAATCACCACTAGAGGACCTGGTAACTAAAGGATGATGACAACAACGAAGAAGATGGCTGGAGGGTGATGGATGATGACATTAGTAACTGACATTTATATATAGCACTTTAAGGTTTGCCAAGTGCTTTATATTCAATACCTCACTTGAACCTCACAACACCCCTGGTAACCTGAGAGTTGTGACAGCTTCAACATAGTAGTGATGGGGAGATAGATGATGAGGAGAGGGGAAACATTGAGAGATTTTCATGAAATAGAGCTGGTACACAATGTAAATTGATTTGAGCACAGGAAAGATGTTCTACCAACCCGTCCACCCCCATAACATTCCCCCTACTAGTCCTCTAGCTGGTAGCTGACAATTCTCATAATTAGAATTGCATTCCTTAAGGTAAAGGAAGGTAGTATCCCAGATTTTATATTGTCTGTCTAAATTGAGTAGCTAGGTAGTAAAGCGGATACAAGCACTGGTCCTGAAGTTGGGAGAACCTGAGTTCCAAATCTTACCTCAGACACTAACCTAGCTGTGTGATCCTGGGCAAGTCACTTAACCCATGTCGTAAACATCCAGGACCATATCCAGTCATCCTGATGAATATCTTGCCCATGGACCCAGATGGCTCTGGAGGAGAGAGTGAGGTTGGTGACCTTGCACAGCTCTCCCTCACTTAAATCCAATTCAGTGTGAAAGTTTTAACATCACCCCAACGTCATGGTCCTCTTTGAGAATGAAGGACAGGGGCAGCTAGGTGGCGCAGTGGATAAGCACCAGCCTGGAGTCAGGAGCACCTGAGTTCAAGTCCGGCCTCAGACACTTACACTTACTAGCTATGTGACCCTGGGCAAAGTCACCTTAACCCCAATTGCCTGACTAAAAAAAAAAAAAAAAAGAGAATGAAGGACAAACAACAAATTATATATTATATATATATATATATATATATATCTATATATAATTTATTATAATATATTTATTATTTGCCTAATAGAAGCAATGTATTAAGCCATTATGTGTCACTAACACCTCAATGTAATCTTACCTTCACACTGAGCCAGATGATTTCCTTATCTTCCCTAATTTCTCTTTCTCCTATGGCAGTACGTTTCTTGAAGCTGGCAAAGACTCTTGTGTGATTTGAAAACTAGTTAGGGAATTGTGACATGCAGAGGGATGACATAGACAAGAGCTGAGTTCCAGCGGAATGAAAATGGAAAGAGCTCTCCAGAAGCAGTGCTGCTTATCAGAACCCCCTGCACAGCCAGAAGGGCAGCTTGGGGGTACTAGATGCCTGTTCTTGGTGATAAAGAAGAGGTATAAGGTGGGGAAAAGATAGTTGAAAGAGGAAGTGGGAAAGGTCCGATGATAAACTTGATCTGCCTCACACTTTTACCCAGGCTCTCAACTCTGGTCAGTAGCAAGAGGCAAGACAGAAATGAAGATAATAAACAGACATCATTTTTGTAATAAAAATAGATATGACATTTACACAGGATTCTTTTTCTTTGAATCAACATTTTCAAAACATTATTTAAGGTTCCTATATTCAGAAGCTCTTAACCTGGGGCCCATGAACTTGATTTTGATAATTGTTTATCAATAGAATTGGTTTCTTTGTAATCTTTATGTATTGTCTTTTACACATTTAAAAATGTTATTCTGAGAAGAGGTCCATAGGCTTCACCTGAGCACAGAGGTGCCCATGATACCCCCCCCCCAAAAAAAGTTAAGAACCTTCTGCTATAAAGAGCATCAAACTCAGGAGGTGGACAAAGGAAAATTGAAGGCGTATGGGCTTAGGAATCATGGGGACCCAGATAAGCATCCTGGCTAGGCTACTTTCTCCTATGTGATTGGAGGGATTCATATGACCTCTCTGCCCCTCAGTCCTCATGAAAATGAAAGTTTTGGGTTTTAAACAAATTGAAGGTCCCTTCCCTCTCTCAATCTCTGAACGTCTCACGGGTCACTTGTTTTGAGGGGTGTTGGATGGGAAGGGGCTCTGAGACCAGCCATTCTCGGAGTTATTTGATGTTCATTACTTTCTCTGGAGAAATTCAACTCAAACCAGCTGCTTTCAACATCTACTCAAACAGACTTACCTTAAATGATTCCTAACATTAAGGCTGGCTGATCATAAGATCATTCTTATCTAATAATTTACTGTGATATAGCCAGGCTTGGCAGCCCTATTTTTCTGAACCTTGACTAAAATGAGTCACACCCCTCTTCCAAAACACTGAGTCTCTCATCCCCAACATCTCCAATGAGCCAGCCTTATGTATGTCATCCATAGGATCGACCACTGTGTGTGTATACATACATGCATATATATATAATATATATTCATACCTACATATATATGTAGTGCTTTGAAACTATAAAATGCTGTATAAATGCTTGCTATTCCTATGAGTGATGATATACCCTATGGATGTATGTTTGGAGGGAGAGGGAGAGGGAGAGAGGAATATGTATATGTGTATATATGTGTGTGTATACACACATACATATATAGTATATATACATGTATATGTAATATATACACATGTGTATGTGTTATATATGTGTATATAAAGTATCATATGTGTGTGCATATGTATATGTATAATCTCACTTGTTCCTCACAATAATCCTATGAGGTAGGTGCTATTATTATCCCCATTTAACAGATGAGGAAACAGCCTGAAAGAGGTTAAATAACTTGTCCAGGGTCACCAAGCTAATAAGTGTCTGGAGCAGTATTTGGACTCAGTTCTTCCTAGTTCCACTCTATCTCCTATAACCACCTAGTTAGTTGCCACAGAACCATATGAACTAGATCTGGAAATGAAATAAGTGATTGAGGCATCTGGGAAGAGCAATCTAGTCCATTCCAGGAGTGTGTCAAAACTCGACTAGGTGTCTGAAGATGTTCTGACAGCAACAGAGTGCTCATGATATTGAGTCAACTCTTACAAAGAGTTTCATAATGGACGGCAGAGAGAGGTAAGAAGTCAGCCACTTCTAATAAGCCATGTGCTTTCACTGACTATCATATGAAGACTTCTCAAGGGGAAAAGCCCAATACGCTGTCTTTCACATGAGCCAGGAAGCTGATTTTCTTCCCATTTTGCTTAACTGTTATCATTCTACTCAACCCAGTCCAACATTTATTCCACACCTATTTGTGCCCCTGTTGTCTTTAGTATAATGGAAAGAAGCTTTTTCCTGTTCTCCTTAATCTTAATGCCCTTCCTTCTGAGACTAGCCCCAGTGTATACTGTTTGTACATGGCTGTTTGAATATTATTTCCCTCATTAGACTGTGAAGGGCTGGATTTTGTTGTTGTTGTTATTATTGCTACTTAGGGATTTTACCAATTTTGCCTTTCTTTGCACATGTTTGTACATATTTATTTGTTTGTTGTCTTCCCTATTAGACTGTGAGCTTCTGAGAGCAGGAACCATTTTTATTTTTTTGCCTCTTTTTGTATCCCCCAGTGCTTAGTGCAATGTCTGGCTGACTGATTAACATATTGCCTAGCATTGATAAGCACTTAATAAATGCTTGTTCATTTAATACATTGTCTGACCCCAAAGTAGGTGCTTAATAAATGTTTATTGACTGACTGATTAGAACATTTACCCACCATATAATAAGTGCTATTAACAAATGCTTATTGACTGATTTTTGTCCTCTCTAAAACGAGTGATTTAAGGGTGGCACAGGGGATAGAGGGCCTGGCTTGGAATCAGGAAGACTGGAGTTCAAATCTAGCCTCAGACACAATCTAACTATGTGACCTTGGGTGAGTCACTTTAAACCCGCCCTGTTTTGCCTTAGTTTCTTCACTCTGTAAAATGAGCCAGACAAGGAACAGCAAACCACTCCAGTATCTTTGCCAGGAAAACTCCAAGAAGAGTCAGACACAACTGAAAATGACCCACAACAAAAATGAGGGGTTTAGAATGCCTGTTTCAGGTCCCCTTCAACTCTGAAGTGATCATCCCTCCTGGTTTATATATATATATATCATATATATATATTATATATACAGGCTTGCAGAGTGTTTTCCTCCCCCATCTAATTAGTTTTGTACAGAGATTGTCACCTGCATCTGTGCAAAAAAAAAAATGAAAGTCTGGGCCTATTCTGTCCCTAAAAGACCACAGGACCAGAGGCTTGTGGATACCCCAAAGATAGAAGGGACCTTAGTGGTCCCTAGTTCCAATCTTCATTTTAGAATAGGCTAAACTGAGGCCCAGAGATGCAAAATAACCCGTCCAATGTTACACATGTAGTAAGAAGCAGACCTGGGATCAGAACCCAGGTAATTTAAACCTCACACCCCCCGTGTTCCTCTCCCACTACACCAAGTTACGACTTCCTCTTGAGATTGACTTCATGTAGAATTGTAGAATCATTATCTTAAAATTCATACATCATTTTACACACTTCTAGTTCACTTTTATCTTCAATCTTGAAAAGGATAGCAGCAAAGAGACAAAAAAAGGATTGATTGCAGAAAGATGCCCCTAATAATTATAAACTAACATTCATCTAGTGCCCACATGCCAGGCAACATGCTAAGCACTTTAAAAATTTATTTATTTGGGGCAGCTAGGTGGTTCAGTGGATAGAGCACCAGCCGTGGAGTCAGGAGGACCTGAGTTCAAATCCGGCCTCAGACACTTGACACTTACTAGCTGTGTGACCCTGGGCAAGTCACTTAACCCCAGTTGCCTCACCAAAAAAAAAAATTATTTATTTTATCCTTGCAATTTATTTACTATTATCCCCATTTTATAGATAAGGAAACTGAGACAAACAGAACTGAAGTGACTTGCCCAGGGCCACACAGCTGGGGCCTTATGTCCCAGAAGGGTTATAACTGGACATTTCTTTATTTGTCCCTCACATGGTATCTCATAGGGTCCAAGTCTCTGGTTGTTGTCCTGCTCTCTACTGAGTTTGTATGAAATGGGAACAACCATGTTCTGGGCCAAGCATGTCATTTGTACAGCTTCCACAGGCCCACCAAAGTACCACTTCACAGTCCAGTCCAGCCCAGCCCAGCCCTCCCCTTGAGAAAAGTGGATGGGTAAAAAGTTCTTCAAGAAGGAACTTATAAAACTTAGCATTGGGGAAGGGAGGAAGCAGTTAAAGAGGGGACAGGGAAGGAAAGGGAGGAACATAGAGTATCATTAAACTTTTTAAAAATCAGTTTAAAAAGTATAAAAAAATAACTGACAGGACCATCTTTAGTGTCAGGGTTAAAAAAAGATATGCCCAGAGGCTCCTTCATTGCTTCTGACGGCCCACAGGCAGCATGGGGGAGATGTGTTATTTACAGTGGGTGTGATGTGCCAAATCTCATTCCCCCTTGGAAACAAAAATGTGCTTGGAGAGAATGGTACTGGAGACAAACACCGTGGAAAAGTTTGAGTCACTGCCCCAGGCTGCCACTTGAAAAATAAGACTCAGGGAAGGGACATGGGAATTGGGTTTCTTTCCAAAGAACAGTCCTTGATAACACTCTGTGAGTGGCCTCTTTAGGGAAGAGGAATTTATGAGATGCGGTGAACCATAAGAAATATAGCCCCACTTAACCAGCAGTAGTACCCAAAGAGAATGCCAAGCTCTTGCCATATATGATGCCCCTCTTCAGCTGGGCCTAAGGTTAGGCTCGGAGGGAGCAAACTGAGTGTGCCCAGGCTATTTTACATTTGTGTCTTCTTGTGAGAAAAAAGGAAAATTGGGGTGAGGGTGGAGAGGAGAGGAAGTGTGCTCTAGACCCAAGATTTCACCAACGTAAGGAACTCCTGATGTAGAAACACCTTCTGCCAATGCAGATCAGCAACTACTCAGCAACTTATAGTCTTCATAAGTTTCTCCTTGTGTGGAGCTGAATCTGCTTCTCTGTGGTTTCCAAAGAGGTCCTCTACCTCTGCTCTCTGGGGCCAAACAGGACACATCTAATCCCTCTTCCAGCAGCTAGAATGCTCAACAGATAGAGTGTTGGGCATGGAGTCCAAGAAGATGAATTCAAATCCCAACTCTGACATTCACTAGCTGGGTGGCCCTGGGCAAGTCACTTAACCTCTATTTGCCTTAATCCCTTAGAGAAGGAAATGGCAAATGACTCTAGTATCTTTGCCAAGAAAATCCAATAGTGGGGGCATCTAGGTGGTTCAGTGGATAAAGCACCAGCCCTGTATTCAGGAGGACCTGAGTTCAAATCTGGCCTCAGACACTTGATATTTACTAGCTGTGTGACCTTGGGCAAGTCACTTAACCCTCATTGCCCCGCCAAAATAAGGAAGGAAGGAAGGAAGGGAGGGAGGGAGGGAGGGAAGGAAAGAAAGAGAGAGAGAGAGAGAGAGAGAGAGAGAGAGAGAGAGAGAGAGAGAGAAAGAAAGAAAGAAAAAACCCAAAAGGGGTCACAAAGAGTTGGACACAACAGGATGACTGGACAACAATCCCTCTTCCACATGACAATCTTTCAAATACTAAAAGAAAAGGATCACTTTTTCATACAGTGCCTCTTCCTTAGGCTAAACATCTCCAATTTCTTCTAACTGACGCTTTTACTTCATAGTCTCCAGTTACCTCATCATCCTTGCCACATTCTTCTCTATTCTTATCAGTTTTCTAGTATCCTTCTTAAAATAAAGCACAAAAGCTAAAAATAAATAAACTAATTAATTAAAAGATTTTTTAAAAAAGATACTCCTTTTATCTTCTAACCAAGGTAGAATACTATGGTTCTCACTTCCCCTGGTGCTGGACCCTATTCCTCTAAAAATAAAGATAGGGGTGAGCTGGAGCTAAAATTTATGGTTCTGAACTCATGAAATTTTCAGTGTGAGCATTTATACCCCAGAAATCGGCAAACATTACAAATAGAGGCTTGATTTGTTCTTTTGTTGATTGCTTAGACTTAATAAAGTGATGGAGAAAATGTTAATAATACCAATGGAACTTTAAAATGTATCACTGCTTTTCAGAGAAACCGTTAAACATTTACCAGCACCCCACTGAATGAAGCCAAATATTGTATTAGCATTTTTGGCTTCCAGGTTACATTGTTGAGCTTACAACCCAATGAACTGATGATGCTTCCATATTCTAGTACTTATACAGTTAACATTTTGAAACCAAGTATAGGACTTTACTTTCTACCCTAACATTTTTGCCTTATTAGCGTTTTCTCATCAATCAAACCTGTTGAGGAAAAAAAAAACACTCACATTTTAAATACAGCTCTTGTCTTCAAGAGACTTGCATTCTGCTGGAAGGTAATTTTATTATACATTTAAAGGGAATAGCAAGTTGTGCATAATAGATTTGCAGTTTCATGTGCAATCATTTTTTTTCTATTATACTGTAATGGAAATGCTTGTTTTGTGCCATAAATTTAAAATTAAATAATTTTTTTTGAAAAAGGGGAGGTTACAACTAGAGTGTGCTGGAGCCAGCTCAAAGTCACTCAGGAGAATCAATTACATTTTCAGTATGAGCATTTGGAAATCAGCAAATACTACAAATCATGGCATGACTGATTGTTTTGTTTTTGAGACAAGAAAATTATGGAGAAAATGTTAATAATGGAGGTTACACTTTAAAGCGTGTTGTGTACTTTTATTTGTTTTGAGAATGGTAGTTAAATATTTATGGGGGCAGCTAGGTAGCTCAATAGATAGAGCACTGGCCCTGGAGTCAGGAGTACCTGAGTTCAAATTTTACCTCAGACACTTAACACTTACTAGCTGTGTGACCCTGGGCAAGTCACTTAACACCAATTGCCTCACCCAAATATATATATATATATATATATATATATATATTTGGTGAGGCAATTATATATTATATATACATATATATATAATATATATACATATATATATAATTATGAACACACTGCTGGTTATAACATACATGTAAAAAAGCATAGCACAAGGAAAATTGAGATGAGAGAGTACTAACACTGTGTATGTTTGTGTGTGAGAGAGACAGACAGACAGGGAGGCAGAGACAGAGACAGAGAGAACAAGCGAGAGCACATTGGGGAGAGAATCAAGTAATTTCACAGAGGTGTTGTACCTGAGCAAGGCCTTGAAGGAAGACAAGGATTCTGACAAGCAGAGATTAAATGCTGGAATGCCTTCCAGGTATAGAAATATTTTGTCTAAATGCTTACCAGCAGGATACCAAATATAGAGTTCAGGGAAGAGTTATTAATCTAATATGGCTAGAACATATCATCATTAAAAAGGAATAGTGTAGGGGCGGCTGGGTGGCACAGTGGATAAAGCACCGGCCCCGGATTCAGGAGTACCTGAGTTCAAATCCGGCCTCAGACACTTGACACTTACTAGCTGTGTGACCCTGGCAAGTCACTTAACCCCCATTGCCCTGCAAAAAAACAAAAAAAAGGAATAGTGTAGAAAAGTAGTAGGTAAAGTGAGGGCCAGATTATGAATGGTCCTAAATGTCAAGCTAAGGAATTTATCATTTATCCTATAGGCAATTGGGAGCCATTGAAGGTTTTTTATCATGGAATTACAGTAACCAAAATATAATCAGATCTGTGTCTTAGAATGATGATCCTCAGTAGACACGTGAAGGATAGAGAGACAAGAGACAGGAAAAGGGGAAAACAGCAATTAGGAAGCTATTATAGTATTCTGAGTAGAAGCTAATGAGGTGGGGCAGCTAGGTGGCGCAGTGGATAGAGCACCGGCCCTGGAATCAGGAGGACCTGAGTTCAAATTCGGCCTCAGACACTAAACACTTACTAGCTGTGTGACCCTGGGCAAGTCACTTAACCCCAATTGCCTCACTAAAAAAAAAAAAAAGCTAATGAGGCCCTGGATTACTGCGGATGTCAAGGGAGACAATTTATTCGATGTGGGGAGAAAGAGTGGAAGAGGAGTAGGGTAGAGTTGAGGTTTATTCAAAGGTTTAAGCCTGGATGACTGGATTGATAATCTTAAAGAGAAACAGGGAAAGTGGAGGTTTGATTGAGGTTGAGTCCAGTCATCCAGGTTTAGACCTTTGAATAAACCTTTACTCTGCTCCTTTGTTGTTGCTGTTCAGTCGTTTTCAATTGTATCCGACTCTTTATGACCCCGTTTGGGGCTTTCTTGGCAAAGATACTGGAGTGGTTTACCATTTCCTTCAGTTTATTTTACAGATGAGGAAACTAAGATAAACAGCATTTAGTGACTTCCCCAGGGTCCCACAGCTGCAAAGTGTTTGTAATTAAACTAGTAAGTACGGCCATATTTGAATTCAGAGAGAGGTGTCTTCCTGACTCCAGGCCTGGCACTCTATCCACTATGCCACCTAGCTGCTGTTTACTCTGTCATAGCTAGGGTGCATTCAAGAGGAGATGTCTCATGGGCATTTGGTGTTATGGGATTGGAATTTAGGAGATTGTCTGAGGCTGGATTTGAAGTATTTAGGCATTATCTCTGTAATTCTCCCAATCAAGGTGTATGGAGCAAACTGCCTCAGTTTACCCAAATAACTCGAGGAGACCACCAAGTCAAGCAGAGACAGATTTATTACATCCTCATGAGGACGGGCAAAACCCAATTACACATTGAAGTCTTGCAAAGATATGCCCAATCCTCTAGGTTTTTATAGTAATCTTGAAAAGGACTGTCCCCACGTACACCTAGGGTGGATGAGCTCACAATCTAACATCCAATCCTGTCTCACCCAGGGTGCGTATGGAGACATGCATACATGTTCCAGGGACAAGGGGAAAAGGGGAGGGGGAACAAGGTCAAACCAAAGGATAAGGAAACAGGGGAGTGAGAGTCAGATGTTTCACATCTCACAGTTCCCACTGACTCCCCTCTCCAGGCCCCTGTCTCTAAAGATAAGGATGACAGGGTTAAAATTTATCTTCGGCTATGTTGGGAAGAAAAGAATAATCCATTGTTGGGACCCAGGGCCAAGGGGATTCTGCTCTGAGAAAAAGAGACAATGTTACTTAACATCTGGTCTCAACTCAATGGCTGCATCCTGTGCCGAGTCCTGTCCTTTCTTCTTGAGTCCCGAGTATTGAATTGGTGGGCTAACTCCCTGACCCACTGACTGGGGTTCTGACACATGATAGATTGCAGACAAAACTAATATGTAGCTGACAAGTGGGGAGACTGAGCAGAAGTAAAAATACTGTTAATTGGCAATAAAACTTAAAGGAGACAGTGAGAATTTTGACAAGCAATAAACTTCTAAACAAACTATACTGGGGCAGATCTGGGTACCTTCCAGACCCCATGGTCAGAGTTTAATCTGACTCAAATCCATAATCATATCATACAATGGTAAGGAAAAACCCCAACTCCAGCTGTTTTAAGGCTATTGGTGAGATAAGATCCTAACCCACCTCATCACTCTGCCTATCTTCTCCCAAAGTCGTTGTTGCTTTTTATCCATTTGCTTTAGAGTGTGTGGAGAATAAGACACTTTAGAAGGAAAAGAGATAGATAAGGGTCCAAAATGAGTTTAGTATAATTGAAAGAGTAACAGATGTCAAATCAAAGGCTCTGGATTTGAATTACAGCAGCTCGTTGGCACAATGGATGAAGCCCTGGTCCTGGGTTTAGGAAGACGTGAGTTCAAATCCAGCCTCAGATACTTACTAGCTGTGTGACCCTGGTCTTATAACCTCTGTCTGTCTCAATTTCCTCAACTGTAAAATGGAGATGACAATAGCACCTACCTCCCCAGGTTGTTGTAAAGCCCAAATGAGATAATATTTGAAATATATGTAAATATTGCACATAATAGACTCTTTTTTTTTTTTTAGTGAGGCAATTGGGGTTACGTGACTTGCCACAGGGTCACACAGCTAGTAAGTGTTAGTATCTGAGGCCGAATTTGAACTCAGGTTACTCCTGACTCCAGGCCAGTGCTACTATACACTGCACCCACCTAGCTGCCCCCACATAATAGACTCTTTTTTTTTTTTTTTTTTTTTGCGGGGCAGTGGGGGTTAAGTGACCTTGCCCAGGGGTCACACAAGCAAGTAAGTGTCCAGTGTCTGAGGCTGGATTTGAACTCAGGTACTCCTGAATCCAAGGCTGGTTCTTTATCCACTGCGCCACCTAGCTGCCCCCACATAATAGACTCTTAATCAAGACTTGTTTCCTTCCCTTCTATCTTCCTCCCTATTGGAACTTTGGGAAAGACATTTCTCCTCTCTGTACCCTTAGTTCCCTAATCGTCAAAAGGATGGTCGTTGGACTAGATGATCTCGAAGGTTCTTCCCAGCTCTAACTCCTAGGAGTCCATGCGTGGAGAAGATCTTCCTTTTTCAGGCTGATAAATCTAATGCATGTTTTAAAGATTTTTCTCTTTACCTTGTGACTCTATGTTATTTATTGTACATGATGATGCTTTTCAAGTTAAATGAAAGTCTTTACAAGTTGTTCCCGGCCAAGATGTGTGGTGAACAGGATCTCACCTCCCTGCCACCTACTTAAATCCATTCAGGAGTCCAACTCACATCCCACCCCTTTGAATGAAATCTTTGACTCTTTCAGGCACCACAATCCCCCTCTTTTTTTTAAACAGTCTACTGCACTTAGAGTCAGCACCAGAAAGTCCAGCCCTTAAATCATTCTCTATTTGTTTCACTATGTTAGGGTTTAAAAAAAAAAATGCCTCACCTAGATTGTTAAGCCCTTGAGGGCAAGACTTCAAATATTATACTTCCTTACATCCTCAACAGCACCTAACCAATGCTAGACACAACCTAGTTTCCTCATCTGGAAAATTGGGCATGATAATAGCACCTACCTTCCAGGATTGTTGTGAGGAGCGAATGAGATAATAATTGTAAAGTGCTTAGCATAGTGTCTGGCACATAGTAAGTGCTATATAAAGTTAACTATTGTTGCTCTTATCTTCTGTCTACCTCAGCCTCAGTTTCCCTTATCTGTTAAACTGGGGCCAGGGAAACTGATAGCACCCTACCTTCCAGAGTTGTTTGTGAGGATTAAAATTAGATAATATTTGGACAATTATTTTTGAAACTTTAAAACATCCTTTAATATTCATGTCATCACCCTCTGTTTTTCAGTGCCATGAAAAACCCAAAGAGATAGCAAATTGAATGGCTCAAAAAGGAAAAAAGATTGGGAGGTGCCAAATTTGGGAGATTTGGGTGTCTTGTGGTACACTGGCTGAATCTGGAGTCTTCCCATATCCTTCATGGTACAATGAAGATAACCTTTTTTTTTTCTTCCTTTCAGATCAGTGTGACCTTTACTTTGAAGCACAGGCTGCCTCTCCATGAGCTCTTAGTGAGTCCTATGAAAAAAAGGAAGAAGCAAGAAAAAAGAAGGGGATAGAGATGATCTCAGACCCAAACCAGAAAATTCTCTCATCTTTGTTTGGCCCAGTGGCAACTGGTTATTGGGTTTTGGTGAGTGGCAGAAATGTCGGTTGCATGTCTCAACACAAACTCTCAAAAAGAGCCAATTTATCCTTGTTTAGGAAACAAGATGTGAAGTCACTGGTCAGAGAATCAACAGTGGAGCCTCCTTTATTGTCATCTAGCTATCTAGCAACTCACTAACCACTCAGGCTGCCTGTTTATCCACCTAGGTTAATAATTAGGATTTCAGAGAAACAGTCTGTTACCATGATAAGAGGTAGAAACAAGATTCTTACTTTAATAACTACAGGAGGCCCAAAACCATGAAAAGCTTATATTTTTAAACTGTCAGGTTTTAACTCTCTTAAAGCACCTAGTGGGATTCCTAAAGCTACCGGCTTGATCCATCAGTTCCACGGCTTGGGATGAAGGAAGAGAGTGTGAGGAGTTACATTACACACTATTTTTTTTTTCTTTACAAAAAAAAAAAAATCCAGGCTTAGTGACTAGGCTAATCCCTAGAGAAAGAGGCACGGGATTCAAACAGTCAGTGAACAAGTATCAGTTAGGTGCCTACTATGTGCCAGGCACTATGCTAAGACTAAATTGTACAAAGAAAGGCAAAAACTAGTCCCTGTTCTCAAAGAACTTTCATTCTAATAGGAGAGACAGCATAAAACCAATTGTGGATAAAATGGAGAAAACCAACAGAGGAATGCCATAGAATTAAGGGCAATTGGAAAAGCTTCTTGTAGAACCTAGTTTCCTTAAACTGTGGGTGGTGACCCAACGTGACATAAGGGGGGGTCACAAAAAAATTTGGCAACAAGTAAAAGGTATATGTATACCTATTTTATCTACCTATATACCTGGGGCCGAGTAAAACATTTCTTGGGCAAAAGGGATCAAGAGTGGAAAAAGATTTAAGAAGCCCCCTGTTGTAGATGGTAAGATTTTAGCTGAAGATTTGGAGCTGAGATTGGGATGCTGCTTTGCATCATAAATTCAGATCATATTTAGTCTAGAAACCAGAACATTAGAGCTGTAAGGGGTAGAATGTTCCTCTAGTCCATCTAGTCTTCTCTCTTAACGGATAATGAAAGTGAGGCCTAAAGAGGCTGTGATTTGGCCAAGTCACATGCTAATATTAGGGCTAGGACTGGTACCTAGGTCTCTGGGGTTCAGTAAAGGTTCAGCACCTGTACCCTAAATGTGTGATAACATTGGCAAAAGTTTGTTCTTAGCAACCCTTTCTCTTAAGGGCGCCTCTCTTTGCTTCTTCTCCCAGGACACAAAGCATATCTAGGATATCAATACTCTCTGCCTTCTGACTACTCATAGCTGTCATCACAGCACCTCAGTTGGGCCTTCTCACCCAAACACCAGCCACAGTCGACTTTTTCTGTTTCCTCTCTCCATACCTTAGTCTCTTAAACCCTAATCTCCAGTATCTGAAGGGAGACAATCAGATAAAACCAATATTAATATGTACAACTCCCAGGCAATATTTTTTTCTACTAAACTGTTTCTTTTAGGTAAATATATTATCAACCTGAAAATTATTTAAACAATAAATATGACAAAATTAAGGCTTTTTATTGGGGCAGAGGAGTTATAAATCATGATACCACCATAGCAAGCTAGGAGAAGCCAAAGGGTGGGGTGAAAAACAGAGTTTATATAAGTTACAACCAACAACCACCAAACCAGAGCTGAGTGAAAAAGGCTGCCTTTTGGGTTGATTATGTATTGTTTCCCATTAAATTTTTTAAATAATAAGCTGAGAGTAATGAGATTTTTTTGGGGACATCTACAGAGTAATCAGAGGCTGGAATCTGACATAGTATGGTCAGCCCCAAGAGTGGCTCAAAGAGTAGGAATTAATTTCAGACTCTGTTGGAGGATGGGTGCAGGAGAAGAGGTAATTTATTTATTTTTTTAGTGTATGAGTTTTTGTCACAATTTGAAAGTATCTACACACTCTACCCAGGCACACTAACAATCCTATATATTTGGCGGGAGATGGAGTGCATTCTTCCTGCTAGATTCAATGGGTGGCACTGTAGAAAGGGGAAGGAGAGCCCATGAATGGGGAAGAGAAAGAATGAGGAAGATCAGGCTAGAAGGGTGCTCTGTTTGTTAGAAGTGTCATTATATACTACAATAAATCAGAACTATACAGCACCCTCAGCATGTGAGTCATTCTGGATAACCAAGTGTCCTAGATATATATAGCTCACTTGCTCTCCCTTTGTCTCTCTTCATCTATCTATAGTTCTCCATAGATCTATGATTTACATATCTTTTTCTCTCTATAGATTATCTATCTATCTATTTAGTTTAAACCATTTTCAGTGATAATCTAAAATGTATTACACACATTCCTAGCTAATCTTAAACTGAACAATTTTCACGGTTTCTTGTTAACTTGGGGTCATTATTATAAGCATAAAATTATTATACGGTGCTGCAAACATAGTAATATATGACATTTATGTAGCACTTGAAGGTTTGCAAGAGCTTCACATACATGATCTGGTTAACTGTTCATAATTGTACTAGAAGATACTATTATCCCCTTTTATAGATGTGGAAACTAAGACTCAGAGAGGCTCAAGTGGTTTTGTTATGTGGTCAAACAACTGGTGTTAGAGCATTGCAATTAGATCCCAAACCAGAGCAAGACTGTAAATGTGTATGAGCCTCTGATACCTTGAAAGAATGGGCCAAATTGGACTGGATCAAGATCCTGTCATTTTAAAATTTTTAACGAATGAATATAAGCTAAAGACTGAAGCATTGTATGAAGCAATTCTCTGAGGAAATTAGGCCCAGGGAGGGTAGATGTGACCACAGGCTGATTTAGGTTATGTGCAGGAAATGGTTGGCATTGTGTCACTTCCTTTCCCTGCTGTAACAGTCAAGAAAAACAACATGGGTTTTATCCTCTTAAAATAGATAAATATGCTCCTCTATACTTCATAGGATCAGCCTAGTATTTAAAAGCCAGGATTCATCTTCACTTTCATGTCATCTCATTGTAGGAAAGGAATATTTTTCATCTTGCTTTCTCTTAGAGGCCAATTTCCAACAATTGGTCTAATTGACATTCTGATTGCTGGTAATGCCATGGGTCCTTCAACCTGGTGATCAAAACCTGAATTTCCAGGAAAGGGATAGCTCCTACTTGTATATAGATTTTTCTTACTGAAAGTAGGAAATCCCACTCTCGAGGATAAATCGTGTGACCCAGCTCTCCTCCACTGACACTCAGTTCTCATGAGTCATAGACCTAGAGTTATGTCCTTTTGACCAGTTCTTCTTCTTCTTCAAGCCATTAAGACATCAGATTCTTATCTTCACATAATGGCTTTTTTCTATCTACTCTAATGCAACCAGCACAGAGCCTTAAAGAAGAGCTTATCAATTGTTAGTATAGAGAAGTATGGCACATTCTTTTCCAGCCATTTCCAGGGAAAGAACGAAAAGAATGTTAAGATAGATTAGATAGCTAGACAAACCAGTAGATGGATGGATGGATGGATGGATGGATGGATGGATGGATGGATGGATGGATGGATGGATGGATAGGTAGATAGATGAATGGATAGATAAATGGATGGATGGATAGATTGATAAATGGGTGGATGGATGGATAGATAAATAAATGGATTGATGGATGGATGGATGGATAGGTAGATAGATAGATGGATGGATAGATAAATGGATGGATGGATGGATAGATAGATAAATGGGTAGATGGATGGATAGATAGATAAATGGATCAATGGATGGATGGATGGATAGATAGATGATAGATAGATAGATAGATAAATGGATGGATGGATGGATGGATGGGCAGATGAACAGACATGGATGTACTTATTAAGGGTTCACTATGGGCCAGGCACTGTGTTTAGTTCTGGGGATAAAAAAAACAAGATACTGATGTTTCTTATTTTTCAAGAAGCTTTATTATAATACAGGAAGACAAAACATAAAAGGGGCATTAGAAAAGGGGGTAGTAGTGGTAGAGTAGCTAAAGTAGATGGAGAGTGAGTCACATGTGTGGGTCTTCTCATGATATGGAGGTTCCAGGCAGGTACTCACCAATGATTGAGTGGACATCAAGGTAAAGGGAAGCTTTAGACTGCGAAACTGAAAAACAAATGAAAACACCATGATATTTCTCTGTCCTTTGCAAGATCAGATTCAGTAACCTGGATATTGATGCCATTCACAAAAAGGCATAGACAAGGTCAGCTAGTTGGCACAGTGGATAAAGCACTGGCCCTGGATTCAGGAAGACCCGAGTTCAAATTCAGCCTCAGACACTTGACACTTACTAGCTGTGTGACCTTGGCAAGTCACTTAACCCCAATTGTCTCACACACACACACAACACACACACAAGCATAGATAAGACTGAGGGTGTGGACCTTTACAAATTTACAAATGTCCAACATAGAGAAATCCTGGTCTGCAGAAGGCAGTAGTGCAGGGGTAGCTCTTCCCTCAAATTCTTCACAGAATCACAGAATTTGAAGAGATCTCATAGCACACATCCAGTCCAACCCATCCATGAAAAAGAATCCCCATTACAAAATAAATAGACAAGTGGGTATTGAGTTTCTGCCTGAATATCTCTAATGACGGGAAAACCAAAATCTCCCAAAGCAATCCCTTCCACTTGTAGAAAGTAGCATTAATCATTTGGAAGTTTTTCCTGAAATCAAGCCTAATTCACCTCTTTGCAACTTCTGCCTACTTCTCTTGGTTCTACTCTCTGGAGCTGAACAGCCTTTCAAATGCTTGAAGATGGCCATCGTGTCCCTCTGAGTCGCCTACCCTCTGGGCTAAACATTCCCACTTCCTTCAGCAATCCTCATTTTGCATGTGGTCAAAGACCCTTCCCCCTCCTGGCTTGCTTCCTCTGGACCAGTGGTTCTCAAAATTTGGTTCAAAGACCCCTAGTAGGGGCAGCTAGGTGTGCAGTGGATAAAGCACCGGCCCTGGATCCAGGGCCACTGCACCACCTAGCTGCCCCTAATATGACATTCTTAATGAAGCCCTTACTTTTTATTTTTTTTGGCAGTACAATGAGGGTTAAGTGACTTGCCCAGGGTCACACAGCTACTAAGTGTCACGTATCTGATGCCACATTTGAACTCAGGTCCTCCTGAATCCAGGGCCAGTGCTTATCCACTGTGCACCTAGCTGCCCCCCCCCATGCCTTACTTTTTTATTTGTTTACTAACCATCTCTTTGGAATAGGAGAAAAGTTTACAAATGTAGAGTTTGTAGACTCTAGTCTCTTCCCTTTCTTTTTTCACTCTTTTCTTCCCTTTTTTTGAAAATAGAAATTGATCCTCTTCTTTTTCTCAATCTAGTGTTAACACACACACACACAAACACACACATATGCTCACACACCTTTTTATTATCAGCTTTCAATACCAGCCTCAGTTTATTTTGAGCTATAGAACTTCTTAGCAAGGTTTCCATCATTTCTACCCCAGCAACTAGTAGTTACTCTTTTCTAGTGAAAATCACATGGAGAATGGAAAAGATCATTAAGTTAAGAAGTTATTCAAATAATGGCAAAACATATGGTACCTACTTTGCTGGGCTAATATGAAGAAAATTTTTTGTCAAGTTTAAGGTACTTTATTTAGGTTATGATGAACAGGATACTATCAGAAAAACATGGAAAGACCTACATGAACTGAAGCAGAGAGAAATGTACTGTATACAAAATAACAGCAATAGTGGGAGGAGATGATCTGCTGGGAAGCATGTGGTCATTTTCAGCAAGGCAATGGTCCAATATAACCCTGAAGGACTTATGAAAATGGCAACCCATCTACAGAGAAAGAAGTGATAGTATCTAAAAATAGATGGAAATATTTTTTTTCTTTTCTTTTCTTTTTTTTTTTTTTGGTGAGGCAATTGGGGTTGGGTGGCTTGCCCGGGGTTGGGCGGCTGGTGGGTGTTGGATGTCTGAGGCCGGATTTGGGCTCGGGTGTTCCAGGGCCGGTAATCTGTCCGCTAAATCACCTAGATGCCCCTGGACATTTAAAAAAATTTTTTTTTCTCTTTGAAAATTCCTCAGTCTGAAGTTTTGGGAGTTTTTTAGACTGTTTTCTGTCACAACCTAGCTAATGTGGGAATGTTTTCCATGACTACTCATGTATAACTTATTTTGAAATGCTTGAGTTCTAGTGGGTGGGGAGTGGGAATAGAGGAGGAAGAGAAGTTGGGACACAATTTTTTTTTAATTGATGTTAAAATTTGTTTTTACATATATTTTGGAAAATAACATTCTATTCAATTAAAAAAAAAAGAAGTTATTCAATCTCCTGCTTTTGACAGTAAGAGAGAATTCAAAACAGCATCCTTGCAACTAAGTTACCCATATTACTATAATATCTTGCCTGGGTGCTAGGATTGTGGTATTTTTCCTGAAGTCATCCTCCACTTCCTTTCTTTCTGGGTATTCTCTGATAACAAAAAATCACTTCTATTTTTCCCTCTACTGATCTTCATCCGAATGCTTTACACCATGTTTTTCCCCTCTCCCCTCTGACTTCTCAATTTCCTCACATATGTAATGATATACCACCATTGCTGCCACCACCCCTTTATCCATCTGTTTATTTTTAATTTAATTTAATTTAATTTTTAAAATTTGTTTCCAATTAAATGTAAAGTTATTTCTTGAGTTCCAAATTTTTCTCCACCCCTCCCCTCCCTCCCCTTTCCTGAAGGTCAGCAAGCAATCTGATATAGGTTATACATTACAATCATGTTAAACATATTTCCACATAGTCATGTTGTAAAAGAAGAATAAGAAAAAAAAAGGGGGAAAAAACACAAGAAAAGAATAAACAACAACAACAAGCAACAACAAAAAGTAGAAATAATTTGCTTCAATCTGCATTCAGACTCCATAATTCTTTTTCTGAACAATCCTACTTCTTTTGAACAACATACACATACTTAGGGAGGGCAGCCTGGTGGCTCAGCCTGGCCTGGAGTCAGAAAGACTTGAATTCAAATCAGCCTTAGATACTTCCTAGCTGAGTGACTCTGGGGCAGGTCACTCAACCTCTGATTGCCTGATAAAATGAACTCACTGGATCCACTGCCAAAAGGAAATGGCAACCACTCTAGGATCTTTGCCAAGAAAACCCCACAAATGCGGTCACAAATAGTTGGACACAACTGGAAAGACCAAATAACACAAATTTTGAGTGGCATATTAATCATGGGTTCTGACCTGCTAGTCTTAATGATGACTATGAGGTTAAATTTGTCTCTTGGCACTACGACTTCTAGTTCATCTTGCTTGTTGCTTAATTTCTGAGCATTTTGTATATAGACATTTGAGGTCATGTCATTTTTACTACTGGCTCCTTTCTTGGATTTTTGTCTCCTCTGAACTTTGGTGATTCTACTGCCCATCCTTCGGGCCTTTATTGTAGGTACCCTCATTGGCAGTGGTTCTCAAGCAGTGTGCTGCAAGTTTCATTTTAGTATAAAATTTGTCTTTTGTTTCTTGCCCAAGCCTTCATCATCTTTGGCAATATTTTCTAGGTTCCTTTCAGCAGCATCATACGCGAACAAATGAATCACCAGAAGTGGGTAGTAGTCATTCACATAACAAATTTTCCTTAAATAATCATCTCCCTTGGTTTTCATTTAGAATATGACTCAATTTTGAATGTTATTTAGACAAACATACAATCGCATAAAGTCAAGATACAAACTTGAACATAAAAGATCTTGTAACTATTTGTCAGTGTAAGGAACTTGCCCTACAATATAGGCTCCATCTATGTCTTGGTTGTTAATCTTAGGGACCCACCTGAAGTAGAAGGCATATAAAAATTAAGGTGACTTGTCTGGGGTCCACAGCTAATAAAGGTACCTGAGGCACAATTTGAACCCAGGTCTTCCTGGATCTGAGCCCCACTCACTATTCTCCATACCCACACTACCTTAGGCTCAATCATACTAGTTCTCAAATAACATACTGGTATTAAACTTGATAAATGGGCACACAGCTAGAGAGAGAGAAAATTTGAAGGCAATAACTAAAAACTAAAACACAAATTGGGCTAAAAGCCCAATTCAAGAATACAGCCAAGGTCAAAACCAGAAGATCAACCAGAAATAATAAAGCAAGACTTTGAATCTTTTCAAGCATCTGCTTCAAAAACAGAGACACGCAGTTACCTACATTAACATCAAAGTCAAGGTCAGTGAGATCAATCCGGGCAAATAAGCAAGGAAAATTGAACATGGATGGGCTAATGTTGAAACAACTTTTCGCCTTCTCTTTTCAAATGTAGTGCCCATTACCTCCATTTAAAGTCCTCCACTATTCAGGGAGAGGGCCCAGGGCACCTGAAGGCAATGGCAGCAGAGTCTAAGCTCTAGCAAGCACCACCAAACTGGAAAGGCTTCTAATATAGGCCCAGTAACAGACTATGTCTGAGATAATAACAATAATCCCATGATTATAATAATTAACATTTATATTGTACTTTTAAGATTTAACAATGACTTATGTATATTATCTCATTTGATCTTCCAACAATCCATGTGAGGAAGGTGATATTATTATATCATTTTTACACGATGAGGAAACTGAGGTGGAGAGAAGGTTAAGTGATTTACCCAGAATCACACAGCTAGAAAAGTAACTGGGGATAGGATTCAAACTCAGGTCTTCCTGCCTGCAAGTTCAACATTTTATCCATGACACCACCCCTATCTATTATCCAAGGACCAGCCTAACTAAGTTTGGAGTTCATTATCATAAGATTGAACAAGGAGTAGTGAATTTCTGGCCACAGAAATTCATTAAGGTGTGTAGGGGTTTATAATCTAAGTGCATGCAAGGATATGCCAAGACCCCCGGATTAGTGTGTGGTTACTAGAAATCAAAGAAAGGCACAATTAACAAATACCCAGTGAATTTAGGTTAGGTAATGTTAGTAGCTAATTCTTTGAGGCCTATTTTCTTTTCCTTTGTGTTGGTAATCCAATCCTGAAGTGTTTTGTTTTGATTTGGGTTTTGCCTCAATTTTTCTGCTAATTGTGTTTGTAAAGACCAGCACTGTTCCAAAATGCTTTGCAAACATTCAAGCATCAGACACCTTTGGCTGATCATATCAGCATTATTATTAATGTCTGAGAGAGGGGGCAAGCTAGTTGGCGCAGTGGATAAAGCACCCGGCCCTGGCTTCGGGAGGACCTGAGATCAAATCCAGCCTCAGACACTTGACACTTACTAGCCTGCGTGGACCCTAGGCAAGTCACCTTAACCCTCATTGCCCTGCAAAAAAATAAAAATAAAATAAAAAAATAATCTGAGAGAGAGTGTGCATGGCATAGCATGCAGTAGAGTCCAGCCTTGGAGTCAGAAAGATTTGGGCCTCTGACATGATTGGCATTATGACACTGAGCAGATCACAATCTGGTCAGGGTCCAAGGCAGCACTTGAAAATTGAAGTTACAGACTTTTCTTGGTACTATGAATTTCCTCACAAGTCATGAAATCACAGGTCCAAGTTTAAAAAAAAAAGTCCTGAAGAAAAAGGTTGATAAAGTCTTTTAAAAGTTATGTTTGAATGATAGGCACACTTACCTCAGCTACAGAACAGTTCTATTTCTGTTAGTCATTTAGCTTATTTGTCAGTGCCTGCCACCCACTTGTGTTATTACTGCAGAGAAATCTTCCCATTTTTCCTTTAAAACCCATGTTTAACTGAGTCAGAATGAGCTATTCAGTCATTGTCATTTACAATTCATTTAATATCAGTTTCCTAACACAGCTGGAAGCAGGATTTTTGGGGGCAATATATTTTATCTATCTTTGAAATGAGAATTTGTGAACAAATTAAACTTTAAATTCTCATTTTTTTTAAAGGAGTGTTAAAAATATAGCAATATGAATGTTTCTAGTTGATTACTGACTTTACAGAAACTGCTTTTGTCTGACTGTGCTTATAATTATTTTCAAAGTTTCTTTGTAAATTTTTTGGTTTTGGTTGGTTTTTGGTTTTTTTGGTTTTTTGCGGGGCAAATGAGGGTTAAGTGACTTGCCCAGGGTCACACAGCTAGTATGTGTCAAGTGTTGAGGCCAGATAACTCAGGTCTTCCTGAATTCAGGGCCAGGTGCTTTAATCCACTGTACCACCTAGCTCCCCCCTATTTTGTTTCTTTAATAAAGAAATTCTGGTAAGAAGGAATCTCCTTAATAGTCTTTGATTTATTTGATTTTATTTGATTAAATACATATTCATTTCCCCATTTTAAAAGAAAATGGTGGACCTTATTTTTCACTTTGTGAATTGTGTACATGAAGACTAAAAACTGAAATTATAAAGAGACAATCAGAAAGATTTTAAACCAACAGGAGTCTCAGTTTTAGATTTCAGAAGATGGCACATACTTAGTCATTAATAAAGGATAACTTTCTGAAGTTACCAAAAATGTCTGATATATTATCATATTTTTAAAAATTGAAATATGTACTCTAGCATCTTAGACAGTGTCTGGCATGTAGTAAGTATTTAATAATCAGGAATGGGAAATTAGATAGAGAAATAAATGTCAAAATGGGCTATCTTGGGAGCAGCTAGGTAGTGCAGTGGATAGAGCACCAGCTGTGGAGTCTGGAGGACCTGAGTTCAAATTTGGCCTCAGACAACTTGACACTTACTAGCTGTGTGACTCTGGGCAAGTCACTTACCCCAATTTGCCCTCACCAAAAGAATAAAAATATTTTTTTAATGGACTATCTCCATTTGCTCCAGGAATTTTACCATAAAGCAACATATCACTATGATGAGATCAAAAAGATAAAAAAACCACCTCATACAAAAATACTTTATTTACTAGGCTCTAAATCTACGTTGCTCAGTGTCCTCAGTTGTGGACATGGGATAATAATAGCACCTACCCTCACAGGGTTGTTGAGAGAATAAATGAGATAATATTTGTAAAAAGCTTAGTGTATGTCTGGCATGATAGTAAGCACTTAATAAATGCTTGTTCCTTTCCCCTCCCATTCTCTTCCTAATGACCTTTGATGCTTGCCAAGCAGAGACATATGGGAGCAAAGACAAATTCAAGATAGAGAATGAAAAATCGTTATGGAGTCAGATGGGGAAAATTATGAGCAGTGATGTTTCATAAAGTGGAAAAAAATGAGTAAGACAAATTACAAAAAGCTTGATATAACATCAATTAATCTAAATCATCCTAAAAGCATTAAAGCTGAAAACTGTAAGACAAAAAGATAAAATCTGACTCAAACAAACTTTTCTCCATCAATGATAGAGAAGCCACACTTAAACTCTAACATTACAGCCCCAAATAGGCATGAGTAAAAATGGTCTCCTAACAAAAACAAAGATTGGCATGACCAAAAGGAAATTGACACTAGAGATAATAAATTTTTGAAGGTAAGTAAGGAATCCAGTTTCAAAATATTTGAAGGAGGGAAAAACAACAACTAATAAATTAGAAAAAAAATCACAGACATGATGACTCGTCTCCAAAAAGTAATGTGATGAGTAAATACTAAATGTGTGGTCACTTTATTCCTTTCCCAAGTTTAGGGAAAAGTAGCTAGGGTTTCTAATATAAATTAGAAGCTTTAAGCACCAGTTTGGGGCATTAAACACTTTATTAAAGCATACCAGGTATTAGTAAAAAGAGAACACCTGGGTCAGAAAGTTAAGAAAGGCCTATCTAGCCTAGAGCTCCGCCTGGACTGGCTCTCCTCAAGTCCTCCACACAAGCCTGTCTGAACAACAAACTGCATAGTAACTGTGTGTGGAAGCTATTTATGGGTCTGGAGGAGAGCTATCCTTACACCACTGCTTCAAGCTAGTTGGCTAGCATCAACCAAATCTATATGGTTCACAGGACTTGAGGGTGGTCCTGTGTTGAGGTCAGATTTCACAGCCTCTGAGAAACACTCCCTTTGAGAGTCAGGCAGGTGTGGTTTTAATCAAGTCAACTTTAAGTGAGTTAATCAGGGAAGTCAATCACTCTCAGTCATTCCAATCAGTCTAGATCAATCTGGGTCTTTGGGCTTTGGGCAAAAGCCCTTACTTTCTTACCGTAATCAAGAAGATATTAAAACTACCAACCCAACTGCCAAATATCAACCAACTGTCAACTCTTTTCTATAGATATTTCTGACAATAATTTACATGCACATTAAGGGCATACTCAATGAATATGAGAAGAAAACAAGCAGGCTTTCACAAAGGGTATTATACAGTGGACCTCATTATTTATTGTCACACAATTGACTGAAGGTACACGAGAATTATAATATCTCACTGTGTTTATTTTTTGTTGGTTATGAAAATGTATTTGAATCGAACAAGATGTAGCCTTCAAGGTCATCCCCAGTAAGGTTCATGCTGACATAAGACTATATGAATCCCTGATAGATGTAACCACGAGATAACTTTGATAATATCAAATGAGGCACAAAAAGGGAAGTATTTGATCAGCACCAGTGTTTATCATTGTCATGGAGGATGTCCAATGCAACATACAAATCAAAGAAATATTCCCTAGGAATGAGGAATTCCTCAGGACGTTCCTTTTCCGATGATGTTGTGTTGACTGCATTAAGTCTGTCTTCTGTCATCCCCCAGCAGCAGGAGAGCAGCAACCTCTCCTGTTTGTAATGGCTCTAGGCCTGCCTAGGGAAGGAGACCTATTCATGTGCCACCCATTGCCTGACTTCAAGAGAGGGATGTTGGCTGGGTATTTTTGCATCATTTAGACTGATTTACAAAAAAGAACATATCAGGGTGCATAGGTACACTCTCCATAACAGAGTCTGCGGAGTTTGTAGGTTTCCACATGGAAGGACACATATACTCTCACGAGAATTATTTGAGCATTTAATATCCTTCAATCAATCTTCTCAGGAATCCCTCCTTCACACGAGATGGGAGGGGGGAAGGGCAGGAATTAAACATGAATATCTGCAAATCTTTTTACCTTGGATTTTTTTTTTTTGCTCTAAATGCCCCTGATTCAAGAAAATAGGAACTAGGAGGTTTTGCTTTTAAGGAAGCAAACTCAGGTCTGCCTATCAACATTAAGAAAAATTATAAAATGAGAAGGAAGAAGAGAAAGCCACCAAAAATGTAATTTCCTCACAGACAATTATTTCTGAATAGGAACTTGAGCAATCTTTTAAAATAGCCAGGGGGGTTTGCTTCAAGTACCCTTGCAAAATGGAGGGAAAATTAATATATCTTCAAGTGCATTTTCAGTCATTTTAATTGTCAGAAGATATTGGGGGTATTGGGGAAAGTGGGGCTATTCTCTGTCCTAAAGGAGTCTATCAGGAAAAAAAAGTGTGTGTGTGTATACATATATGTACACATATATGTGGTACATATATGTGTGTAATATGTGTATTGTGTGTGCGCACACACGTGTCACAGGAGAAATAGGTGGTGGGAGTCCTTAGGTGTTCCTCTGTAAAGAATTATAACTCAAGGGGACAGCTAGGTGGCGCAGTGGATAAAGCACTGGCCCTGGATTCAGGAGGGACCTGAGTTCAAATTCAGCCTCAGACACTTGACACTTACTAGCTGTGGGACCCTGGGCAAGTCACTTAACCCTCATTGCCCCACAAAAAAAAAAAAAAGAATTATAACTCTTTTACAAAGTCCCAATTGGAATCAATGGGTCTTTAGTTTGGGCTCTGGAGAAAGTGACCAAGAGTGAAGATTTCCCTCTTGGGGAGGAGATGGCTTAGAGACATCTTTCTCCTTGAATGGAAGAAAGACCAAAGCTTTTATAGAGGATAGATAGGGTGACCACCTGACTTTAGAAAGTTCTCTTTGAGAGGTAGGGAAAGATTGAATGAGGGGTGGGATGGGAAAGAATTGAATGAAGGGTGGTGATATCTCTGTCCCCTGGTCCAGCTCAGGTAGCAGCCATTCCCAGAGCTTATCTCCTGGAGGGGAGAGGCTTGAAATTGAGAGATGGTGGTCCTGAATTCTGGAGCTATCTTTGTCCCTGGAGCTGCTTATTCTCCCCTCCCACCCCCCACTTCTTAGGTGTGTCTATCCTTCAGTTTAGCTTCTCAAGAAAACCTCTGAGTTAAGGACCAGACCCATATCACATGTATATACAATAAGAGTGGTGCTCCACTGATTATCTAACCCACTTAAAATGAATTACCTTTATTAGTTAAGAACACTTCTCTGACTAAATCAGTAAACCAAAGAGCCTATACACCCCTTTGAATTAATCCAAGCCATTGTGTAGAGACTTGGAATCACAGACTGTATGCAGATCGTGAAGAATTTGAAAAGCCAAACAGGAGTTGGTACTTGATCCCGAGGCCACAGAATCCACCAGAATGTTCCAAGCAGTGGAGCCACATGGTCCAATCTGTGCTCTAGAAGTAACAAACAGTTTGACCCCTAGGTAGAGGATGTATTGAAAGATGGGGAACCCCAAGGAGGAATCTATTGCAAGAGTCCAGGTGAGAGGTGAAGAAAAGCAGAATGAGAGTATGGCCACATGAGTGGAGAGAAGGGGAGCAATGTGAGGAATAATACAGAAGCAGAGTCAACAAGAATTGGCAACTGATTGGATGTGGGCAGCGAGGGCAGAGTGAGAGAACTGAGAATCACTCTGAGGTTTGAGCCTGAGTGATCGGGAGAATGACAATGCCCTCAAAAGCAATAGGGAAGTTTGGTGGCACAGTGCCATAGAGTGCTAGGCTTGGAATATGAAAGGCCTGAATTCAAATTCTACCTTATATACTTACTTACAAGCTATGTGACCCTGGGCACATTGCCTAACCTCTGTCTGCCTCAGTTTCCTTATCAGTAAAATGTGAATATTAATAGCACCTTCTTCCTAGTGTTGTTTGAGGGTCAAATGTGATAACATATGTAAAGTTGTTTGCAAATCTGAAAACACTATAAATGCTAGTATAGCTATTATTATTAGAAGAGGAATAAGGTAGAGAGCAAAGATAGTGAGCTCTTTAGAGCACCCCACCCTGGAGTCAGGAGGACCCGAATTCAAATGTGACCTTAGATACTTACTAGCTGTGTGACCCTGGGCAAGTCACTGAACCCCAATTGCCTCAAAAAAAAAAAAGAACATGTTGAATTTGAGATGAGAAAACATAACAGTAGAAAATGTCTAATAGAAAGTTGGTGATATAGGACAAAGCTCAGGAGAAAGATTAGAGCTGAATATATGGATCTATTAATCATCACATAAAATAACACCCATGGGAGCTCATGAGATCACCAAGATGAAATTAAGGAAGGGAGGGAGGGAAGAAGGAGAGAAGAAGAAGTTGTTGTCATCCCAGGAGAGAGCAAAGGTACACCTGCATTAAAGGTCAGACTTGAATAATGTTCAAACAAAGAAAACTGAGAAATAAGGAATCAATATTAATAATTGCTCATGCAAAGCACCTTTATATAAGTTAATTCATTTGATCCTCAACAATAACTCTGGGAGGTAGGTGCTATTATCTCCATTTTTATAGATGGGAAAACAAGCCCAGAGAGCCTAAGTGACTTGTTCAAGGTCACTCAGCTAATAAGTGAATTAAGGTCTTCCAAACTTTAATACCTGCACTCTATATACACTATACCACTTAACACCTAATCACGTATTATTTACTTTGTCTAATCTCTCTGGTACTCAGTTTATTAATCTACAAAATGGGACTAAATAACCTAACTCCAATTTATCATCTCATGATGACCAACACAGTACTTTTTTAAAACTGTTTTTTTGCTATTTTTATCCATATTTAATGGCTAGAGCTTGTGTAATAAATGTCAGGTGGCTATTAGGAATGTTACTTCGTCTCACTGAAATACCATACTTTAAAATAGCCTCAATAGGGCTTTCACTGAGCAAGAGATTAAGTCAGAGCTTCCATTGGCAACCAGTGATGTACATGTCACAGCCTACACACAGTATCCTTGGAATGGTCAGGACGGTGGGTGGTAGTTATTCTTATGACAGATACAGAAACTCCCCGCAGAGAGCTCAATTTATCAACTGCCACAGGTGTGTGGGGGAGGCATACCTGAGGATGTTCAGGGGATAGAGAGCTGTTAATTCACACTGCCACATCCCATGTTCAAGGTTATGAGAGCTTAGTTAATGAGCTAAGTGCCAGAATTGAAGAAACTAAGAGGAAAACCCCATGCATTCTATTGATTCTACTGGCAGGTCACTTTGGCCAGAAAGTAGTTGTTTTCCTACCCAAAGTTTGCCTGTTTGGGGCGGCTAGGTGGCACAGTGGATAAAGCACCGGCCCTGGATTCAGTAGTACCTGAGTTCTAATCCGGCCTCAGACACTTGACACTTGCTAGCTGTGTGACCCTGGTTAAGTCACTTAACCCCCATTGCCCTGCAAAAAAAAAAAAAAGTTTGCCTGTTTTTGTGATAGATTCACCAAATGCCTTAAGTATCCAACCTTCTTGGGAGTTATATTGACAAAGTATAAATGTCTGGTTCAAGCCATTCCTATACCACCATATTCTGGCATGCCAGTCTCTACCTCCTACGTGACACTCAAATTCCTGCCTCCTGGGAATCTTCTGACTGGTGAGCACTCTCTATATCTTGCCCTGACCCAGACCCACAATGCTTCTGTTCCCCAGCCATCTTGATGCCATGCTGCTAAGGAGTATCCTCCCCACCCCAATCTCCTACCCTCCAACCTCCAATGCTTTCTACCTCTAGGATTCGGAGTCCCCATTTTCCCCAGGGTCCATGGACACATTTCAGGGGGGTCACGAACTTGGATAGGAACAAAAAATACATCTTTCATTTTCACTAACTTCTAACTGAAATTTAGAATTTACATCAATTATTTGAAAATATTCTTCCGGGGACAGCTAGGTGGCGCAGTGGATAGAGCACATGCCCTGGATTCAGGAGGACCTGAGTTCAAATCTGGCCTCAGACACTTAACACTTACTAGCTGTGTGACCCTGGGCAAGTCACTTAACCCCAATTGCCTCACCAAAAAAAAAAAAAAAAGAAAGAAAAAAAGAAAATATTCTTCTGAGAATGGGTCCGTAGGTTTCACCAGACTTCCAAAGGAGGTCTATTATCCAAAAATGGTTAGCCCCCAAATCAGAGCATAATACCATTCCTAGAAAGGACAGGGCAATTAGTTGCTCTGTGGATCCATTCACCATACCTATGACTTCCCAGACCAAAACAACCTTCCTTAGCCACTATTTCCCTATAAGTGTTAGCTTTCCCTGGTAGAATGTAATTTAGGGCACAATGGTCTTGTTTTTTCCAGACATAACCCCAGTCCTTGGAACAATTCTTGGCACATACTAAGCACTTACCAACTCTCTATTCACTTGGTATTGTCATGCCCTATAGATAAAAATGAGGTATTTGCCCGAGGTAACATTCAAGGATTGAGAGGAAAAAGCAGGGACAAGAGAACTGAATTCTATTAATAGGTGGGGAGTTGATAAGTTTGCAGAAGGAAAGCAGACCTTGGGACCTTGGTTACTAGTACAACTTGCGGTCCATGTGGTTTTCTTAACCTCACACCAGGGAAATGAGTCATAGATGTCAAGGGGAATACCACATCTCTTTGAAGAAAAAAGAAGAGAGACAATGTTCTGACTTAGTGTCCTGAACATCTTCTTGGGCCACTGACTAAGCTGGCCAGAGGAGATAATGCTCACCTCCATTTTGGTTGGTTGACAAAAGTGCTTGGGGCTGAATCTTTATGTCAAAAGTAATAGAACATTGGAGCGATCCCCCTAACTCTAGGGACTTTGAAAATGGAAATCACCAGCAAAGATGAGACATCTGGCAGGAATGGAAGTGAGACAAGAGAAACTATCATTCTCATGATCACCAGGGCAGAGCTCAGGGCCCTTGCCCACAACAAATACTTAGAGTCACAGATTAGATACAGAGATGAGGCCAGAGGCCAGATAGTGCAGCCCCCCTGCCTCATTTTATACTTGAGGAAATGGAAGTTCAGGGAGATTCATTGATTTGCCCAAGGTCACACAGGTAAAAAGTCCTCTGCCCAAGACTAATGCTCTTTCCACTGACCATATAACAAATCATGTTGAAGTGAATTGAAGCAATGAAACTTTTTTATGCACAGGGCACTATTCTAGGAGATTTTTGCAAAAGACCAAGTGAGAAGTGAGAAGGGCCTAAACGAGGGGGTGAATGAGTGGAGAGGACAAGCTAGATCATGATAGAGTTCTCTTCACTGTGCTGGGGTTATAGGAATACAAGGTTGAATTAGAGACTGTCCCTTTTCCCCAAGGGCTTAAAATCTAATTGGAAGAGTCGAGACCTAGGTGTAAAAGATAACACAAATTTGGAATGTCAGGGCTGAAGCTGTGATACCATGCATGCAGTTTGGGCTTGCATGCATCAAGCCTGCACCATGTTAACTTCCCTATACTTTTTTTTTTTTTTGGCAGATTTTAAACATTCCACTCAATTTAACAAAGCATGTATTGGGCACCAACTCTGGGCATTTTCTATGCCCCAGCAAGCCATTTCAATGGAAAAGAGGACAGGGAGAATGAGTAATGAGACAAACTGTAGCAGAGTCTTTGTGCTAGATTCAGAAGATGCAAAGACAAAAATGTAAAAGTCCCCGCCCTTATGGAACTGAGAGTCTATTGTGGGAGGGAGGTGGCAGAGAGGCTGTTGCTGGTCTTGGAGATTTTGTCAAGGTGGGTCACTCCCAAGGCATGGAATTCACCAATGAAGAAAGAGTGAAGAATCTACAAGAAGTCCTGTTAAGAGAGTTATAATGTTCCTTATGCCATTCTATCTCCTCTTGTCATGCCTCTGAGAAGAGGAAGGGCATCAGCTGCATGCACTGAGACGTTAGGAAAGAAGAGGAACCTCCCATTCCTCACCTCCTGAAGGCTCTCAGGACATCTCAAAGAATATGCTGGGGAAAGCTAGGTGGTGCAGTGGATAAAGCACTGGCCCTGGATTCAGGAGGACCTGAGTTCAAATCTGGCCTCAGACACTTGACACTTACTAGCTGTGTGACCCTGGGCAAGTCACTTAACCCTCATTGCCCTACCGAAAAAAAAAAAAAAGATAGGCCTATTCAAAGAATATGCTTCAAATCCTGGCTTTGTACAAGGATTTATGTGAGCTTGGGTGGTAATAATAATATAAAATAACAATACCACCAACAACAACTAATATTTACATAATGCTTACTGCATGCCAGGTACTGTGCTAAGCTCTTCACAAATATCTCATTTGATAAGCCTCACAACAAACCTTGGAGATAGGTGCTACTATTATCCCCCATTTTTACAGATGAGGAAACTGAGGCAGACAGAAGTTAAATTATTTACCCAGGACCACACAGCTAGTAAGTATCTGAAGTCAGATTTGCTGACTTCTTCCAGACTCTAGGCTCTGCACTCCATCCACTGCACCACCTAGCTGCGGTGGAAGTCATACACAGAGTCCTCTCAATGGTGGTTTCTTTCATATATCTTCCCATGTACAGTTTTCCATGTACAATGACATACTGTTCATGTGAGTAGTTATTAGTTATCCCCATTTTACATATGAAGAAACTAAGGCAGATAGAATTTAAGTGACTTGCCGAGAGTCACACAGCTAGTGAGTGCCTAAGGCTGGATTTGAACTCAGGTCTTCCTGACTCCAGACCCAGTGCTCTATACATTGGGCTACTTAGCTGCCTAGCAACCCACCTAATCTTTCTGAGATTCAGTTTCCTAACTTGTAAGATGAGAGAGGTTGGACTAGATGACCCTTCTCAGGTCCTTCTCAGTTCTAAATTATGATATGATCTAAATTATATGATTGATATATGTTATGATATATTGATATGAGATGGATAAAATGGATAAAGCATGTATTAAGCTCTTATTACATGTCAGTCGTTGTGCTAAGCACTAGAAGTACAAACATGAAAACCAGTCATTGTCCTCAAAGAGCTTACATTCTTATGGAAGGAGATAATACATAAAGGGACCTGGAAAATTGGGAAGGGAGGAGTATACAAATAAGGTACCATTGTTAAAGATGTCTGGGAAATACTGTGGAGGCCTGGATATGAGCAAAATGTGATATTGTGTGACATAATGATAACATTACAAATAAGAAAAGTTACTTGGTATATCTGATTCAGCAAGAAATAATGGCCAAATAACTGGACTTGGAGTCAGAAAGACCTAAACTGAAATCCTGCCTCCAACACTTATTAACCATGCGACTATGGGCAAGTCACTTAATCTCTCTGAGCTTCAGTTTCCTTATCTATAAAATGGGACTACAATGCTTTCAATACCCCCCCTTATAATGTTCAAATAAGATGTGGGCACAACAGTTAGAAAACTTTAAAATGCTTGATTAATGTCAGTTATCATTATTATTGTTTGGGATTTTCTGTGTATAGCAAGAAGACTTACAAATTTTAAAAATGGGGAAAACCTATAGCAGAGACTCTATGGGAAACACAGGTTAGGAGTAGTCATTCATGGATGAAGTAACAATTTTCCTCCTGTTTGGCATAAACAGGCACTGACCATCTTGGGTCATTTTCATTAGCCATTTCTGCTGAGGGAAAAGAGTCTGGTTCACTAACAGTACATTCATTTCTTGTATAATGCTCATTTTGAGTGTTGCAGATTTGTTCCAACTCGATTGATCTATTAGGGAACAATTTGAGCATAACATGAAATTCACGTTTTGCTTATGTGTGATTTCATCCTGGAGAAACAGCAAGCATGCAGAAAACTGCACCACTTCACAGTAACTTACATTATATTTCAGGACAGGTAGCATGAAATAAGTTTGAAGGGGACAAGAGCAGAGACCCCAGGACAACCATGGCTTTGGAGAGAGTATAGGAAGACTGCAGGGTGAAGACAGGCAGGGAGGAGTTTGCCTCATTATACCATAGCAGCAAGGGATGGAGGAGGAAGTACCACCATCTGATAGCTTCTTATTATAACTAATTATTCTTGATTTCTAGATGTTAAGATCACTTGTTTCTTGCTTCTAAAAGACCACAAGTGTTATCAGCACCCTCTAAATATTTTGGTGCCTTTAAAATAAAGACAAACCTCATGATTCTGTCCTAATTCTGAATCCATTGGCTCCATTTATTTCTTGTCCTGCCCCCTAAATTTGAGTGTACCCCAAGTCTCAGCGTTAGCCTTTTACTCTCATTCTCTCCTCTCTGCTTTAATGAGCTCATCTATGACCTCCATCCACCTAATTTCCAAATCTGTATCTCTAGCACTCACTGTTCTCCTGAGCTATATAAGACCACCTCTGATTGAAATCTGGGCATTTGCATTTGGATGTTCCACCTTCCACCCATCAAAAGCAGAACCCATCATCTCTTATCCAAAACCAGTTCTCTCTACCTCTGGACTAATAGATTTCTGTCATCCAGTTGCCAACCCAACTTTAATAAGTGAAAAAATAACAAATAGATGGTATAGTGGATAGAATTCTGGAATCAGAGTCATGAAGACCTGAGTTCAAATCCTACATCAGACACTTACTAGGTGAGTGACTTTGAGCAAGTCACTTAACCTCTCTGTACCTCAGTTTCCTAATCTATAAAATGGGGATAATAATAGCACTTACTCCCCCCTCGCCAGGGTAGGATTGAATGAGATAACATATAAAGCATTTACAAACTTTAAAATGTCATAATGCTAACTATTATTATTATGTTTCCAAAGCATTAAAGAATCACTTCAAATTAGTGCCTTATGAATCAAATTCAAGCTTTTTAACCTACCTAGTGTTTGAAGCCTTTCACAATCTTTTCTACCCTAGTTTCATACTATATTCCGACCAAACTGGACAAATTGTCACCTTTGTCCTCCTACATTCCTGCCACCATGCTTTGACTCATGCCATTTCTGATACCTGAATGTTCTTTGTCCCATTGTTACCTCTTAAAATATCCTGCCTATCCTTCAGAGCCCAGTTCAGATCTTACCTCCTCCAGGAAGCAGTATCCTTCCATGATCCCTCCAAGTCAAAAAAATATTTTTTCTTTCCCAAATATCAAGCAACACTTTGTCCCTTCTCTGATGCCCTTAACATGATGTTCTATTTGGTATTAGAGTTATTTGTGTATAAATGGTAACTCTACTTGACTGTAAGCTCCATGATGGTAGAGATTGTATGTCATTTATTTTTTACAAACACCCTTAGCCTTACAAGTGAACACAATAGTCTATAAAAGATGTTTTTATCCACTTAGTTTTTCATGTATGGATTATTAGGTCAATCTATTGAATAATTATACATATCATTGAGGAGGATTTGAAATGTTCTGAGGCATAATGAAGTCAGCTAACCTTCTATAGTTATGGTTCCTAAAACTGGACAAAAAGTTGGACATAGCACTGAGAAGGAGGAAGGGAGAGTGGGCTAGATTACATTTGTGAAATTATTTGGTGCTTTTATCAAACAGCTTCCCAACACAAAAAAAAAGCCCATCTTTTTTAAAAAAAAATGTTACATGGATGCAAACTTTACAAAACCACTACCTCTAAAGAATCAAAATTGTGGGTGATCCCTCTCCCAAAAATGGAGAGAGAAATGGCAGTATAAAGGCTGAAGCATATTTCCAAAGATAACCAATATGTAAGAAGTTACCTAAAAGAGATCATTAAAGAAATGCATGATCTGTTAGGAGGTACATCAGCTATAGAGCAAGACTTAGGGGAAAATAAATGGACCCACAAACTGCAAAGTTCTCTGATTATTGAGCAGATCCCTATGGGGGAAACACAGACACAGATCACACAGTGTGAGAAGGCATGGACAGGCTCTGATTCTTCATAGAGAAAGGGCATATCCATGTGGAGGCAATCACAGATTCTTCAAAATATTAAAGAAACCCCTCACCCCAGAACTTAGAGGAGTGGCCTGCATGAAGCAGGTGATGAGGCAAAGTTTGGAGATTAGTTGGGAGTTTGGAGAAGTAATTTGAAAAGTTTTTGGTTTTTTTTTTTTCAATTCAGATCCTGATTACATTTGCCTACCCTGAATATCATCCCTTTAGAGAGCAGAGTTGTCTTTGGAGGCTAATATGAAGAGACTCCTCAACAGATGCCCAATAAGGCACAGTGTCTGGGAAGGAGACCACACACATTCAAACTAACAAGTGTCTTTTTTTTTTCTTTTTCTTTAAACAGGGAGGCACAAGTCCTTGATCATTTTTTTCATATGACAAATCAGATGACTACGAAGTTAGAAAGTCAAAGCAAGCAAAGCAAAAACATTTTGGAAAGGCAGTCCTAGAAGAATTGTACTAACCAAATATTTTTCCATGGCTTTTGTGTTGTGTTTTTTTTTGGGGGGGGCATTGTTTTGCTCAGATTTTACTTATTCTGAAGATGTAATTCACATACCCTTGACAAAGCCATAATTTGCATTTTCCCCCTGAAAAACAACTTATTGGACAATATTGTGGTTAGTTGCTGGGTAGACACTATAGTTAGTTTTACCTCTGCTAACACACACACACACACACACACACACACACACACATACACACACACGCACACACACACGCACACACACACACACAGGCTCAGAGGATCAGATCATAGATTTAGAGCCAGAAGGTACCCTAGAGATGACCTAGTCCAACATTTTCATTGCACAGATAAGGAAACTGAGGCTCAGAGACATTGTATTCTGCCCAGGGTCATACTACTAGAAAGAAGGAAAGGTAGAATTTGAACCCAGGACTTCCGCACTCTGTATCCATAGTGTCTTCTTTTTTGCTAAAGCTAGAATCCTGCATGGAAATACATTTTTAAGGCATCAGAAATGAAGATATTTGAAATTATATTTACAACACCCACTTAGGGCAGCCCGCAGAAACTAGTGGCAATATCAGCCTAGCAGCTCACAGATGATAATCAGCTAATCTTAGGATGTTTTACTTATAATTATTCATCTTTGTGTGGTGAAGGCACTTTAAAGAACATTTTGTCCTCTTGCTCTTTTCCCCTTTTTCAGGCAGGGAGTTTAAAGACACTAGGTTTGTCAAAGATGACTTTACTCAGTGAATGTTTGTACCACACCACAAACATAAATTAATCAGATCTCACAAAGCTCTGAGGCCAATTTAAAATGATTACAGAAAGGTAGTCATTTCTTGGGGCAGTAGGCCATCCTGCAGAAGGAGGCCACTTGTCAGTATGGTAGATGGAGTGCTGGTTTTTGAGTTCAGAGAACATGAGTCTGCTCCTTCATTACCTTTTTTTTTTTTTTTTACTTGGAGAGATTAGGGAAGGATCCTCCTTCTTGGAGGAGGTAATATTTGAACTGGGCTCTTAAAGGATAGGCGGGGGGGGGCAGCTAGGTGGCACAGTGGATAGAACACCAGCCCTGGATTCAGGAGTACCTGAGTTCAAATCCAGCCTCAGACACTTAACACTTACTGGCCGTGTGACCCTGGGCAAGTCACTTAACCCCAACTGCCTCACCAAAAAAAAAAAAAAAATGGGCAGGATATTTCAAGAGGTAACAAATTAATTGTCCTAGTTACCTCAGTCCCTTCCAACCCTATCATTCCTTAGCCTCTGTGTTTCTCTGGTATTACACACAAAGCTTGAAGGTATCTGAGCCACCTTCTAAACTAGAGTTCTCCATGACTCTCTATGCATGTTGGGCACAGTATAAGCCTTATAGTGCAAGCTTGAATTCACTGTAGTAGAGGGCCTCTGCCTCTAGATTCAAAGACCTGAGTTTGAATTCTAGTTCTGATACTGTTGCTGTGAGACCTTGGACACCCAGGTCAGCTCTCTTTAGGCAATCAAGTAGTTAGTTCCCTCCTCCCAGCAGCTCCCAAATGACGTCAGACACCTCATCTTAGCCCACTGAACCTCAGAACTCTAGTCGAGAGACCTGCTGGCCTGAACCTTGGGCAACTCTCTCAAGACTTTCATTTGAGTCAGGTTTGCAGACACCAGGCTAGGTTAGGTTGATAGGATGGCATAAGATGTGGTCACCAATCTGTACAAAAGAGGGGGTTCCTACTCAATGGTGAGGGGGTGTGCATGGTTGTTACATCCCAAGCTTTCTGAAACTAAACTAAACTGAAAGAAAAGGAACCAGCTAAGAACATCCATCGTGACACACCATTTATAGAGAGTCAGATGGTCTGGTTCTGCTTCTGCTTTGTCTCACCACATTCACAATCAGACTTAGCCAGTTAGTGTTCCATACACATTGTTCTGAAAGAGTAGTAGCATGTGTATATGTGTGTGTATGCTTGCACACAAGTACACGTTCATAGGTGTGTGTGAGCCATGGGTATTCATAGTCAGGGCATAGAAAAGAGAAGATGAATCCACAGTACCAAATTCCAAATTGAGTAGCCTTTTCAGTGTAAGAGCTGGTACACATAGAACAAAGAGCTAACCTTGAGGGGGAAGAAAAGATTTGAAAAAAGTTCAAGGGGAGAGTATGAAGGGCTTTCTCAATGGCACTTCTCAGATCTTTATTTTGATTAGCTGGAGACCCTGTTCTTCTGAAACATTTGGAGCATATTGATTGGGAGATTGTGTGGCATCTGCATCTGGTTCAATTTGGTTTCATTATCAGAGTTTTGATTTGAGTCTTCTGACTACTCTATTCCTTTATCAATCAACAAGCATGATTAAGCACCTACTATGTGATGGGCATGGTGCTAGATGACAAAAATGGAGGTCCCCAACTTCAAGGAGCTTATATTCTATTCAGAAAAACAACATGTTCATTATTAAGACACAGAATAATACAAAATTAAAGTTGTTTAGGGAGGGAGAACACTAATAAATGAGGGGTCAGGAAAGGCTTCATATAAAAGATGGTGCTTGAACTGAGTTTTGGAGGTAGTGAGGAAGAGAGACGGAAATGAGCGTTTTTATCGCACTATGTGCCAGACATGTGCTAAGTACTTTACAAATATTCTATTTCTTGATCTCACTCCTCACAACACAATATACTTACAAGGTAGGTGCAGCTATCCCCATTTTATGGTTGAGGAAACTGAGGCAAACAGAAATTAAGTGACTTGCTTAAGGTGACACATCTAGTGAGTGTCTGAGGTTGGATCTGAATAACAGCTAATATGTATATAGCACTTACTATGTGCCAGGTGGTGTATGAAGCACTTTACAATTGTTATCTCATTTGATCTTCACAACAATCCTGTGAGGTAGGTGCTGTTATCACCCTCATTTTACAGATGGGAAAACTGAGGCAAACAGGGGTTAAGTGAGTTGCTCAAGGTCATACAACTAAAATGTGTCTGAGACTAAATTTGAACTCGGGTCTTCCTGACTCCAGGCCCAGTTCACTATCCCTTTTGCCAATAACTGCCTCTAGAGTTGACAGAGGACTAAAGGTAAAGAATCAAAATGACTTTAAGCATTCCCTTTCATTCTGCCAACTATAATTTCCCCATGATAGGCCAAAAATTTACATAATTATGGATATATTCAATGTACTTAACTGGCATTAGCTATTTATAAGAAAAATAAGGACCACAAAGTTATGGACTTAGATGAGTTATCTTTTCATTGGGAAGTTTAGTGAAATAAGTGAAGAAACCTCTGGATCAAATAGTCAAAGAGCTTTGTTTTCCTTCAAAGTTGAACTAAACCTATGGGCATTTGAGAAATTTTACTAGGGAATAACAGGAAAGACCTTAAAAAGCATAGGCATGGGGGCAGCTAGGTGGCATAGTGGATAAAGCACCAGCCCTGGATTCAGGACACTTGACACTTACTAGCTGTGTGACCCTGGGCAAGTCACTTAACCCCAATTGCCTCACCAAAAAAAAAAAAAAAGAAAAGAAAAAGCATATGCATAAAAGGGCTAGTTTTAATATGATGAAAGAGCAAACAAAAAAAACTAGCATTGTTTTCAGAAAAATCAAAAGCTAGAATTGTTTCCAACAAAACAACACTAGAAGTTTTCCCAGCAAACAAAGGGGTAACGCAGGAAAAGTCTCTTTCCCCATTATTATTTGACATAGTTCAAAAAATGGAAGGAAGAGCAAAAAAGAAAGAGAAATGAAGGCACAAACATCAGCACAGAGGCAATAAAACTAAGCAAAGTTATCCCTATTAGCAAATGATGCGATGATTTTTTTAGAAAAACCTAAGGAATTAACAGAAATTAATTGAGAAATTAATTAACAGCTTCAATAAATTAGCAGGATATAAAGTAAATCCAGAAAAGTCCTCAGCATTTCTATATGACAATAACAAAAACCTGGAGGGAATGATATAAAGATAAATCATATTGAGAAAAGAACTGTAGTGACAACTTTCTACCTTCTCCCCCATTACTTGAATCCTCTGATGAGAATGTATATCCCTCATTGCCTCCTGAAAATGTCATCTATAACATGAATTCCTAACCTGGGGTCTGTGGATTTTTTTTTTAACATTTTGATAACTATTCCAATACAACTGAATAATTTTCATAATCCTATGTGTTTTGTCTTATGCATTTAGGAAGATGATTCTGAGAAGGGTCCTCTGAGATAGGCTTCTCTAGACCTTACCTTCTTAAACTGTGGGTCTCAACCCTATATCGGGTTGTGTAACTGAATGTGGGGGGTTGTGAAAATTTTGGCAACAGTAAAAGGTTATGTATACTTATTTCATATACATATATACCAGGGTCACATAAAATTTTGGGGGGTGAAAAGGGGTTGTGAGTAGAAAAGGTTTAAGAAGCCCTGCTCTCAACTATGAAAGGGGTCTGTGACACAAAAAAGAACCCCTCAACCATAAGACTTTTCCTCTGAGTTCTTTGCCCAGGGGCACAGTACTGATAAAAGTCCTCCTCTCTTAGTGCCTTAATGACATCCAACATCGAGTTAAATTTTAATCAAAACATTCCCATACCTATTAATTTCCATTTTAATCTCACAAGAAAACAATGAAGTATATGAGGTATTACTACCCCCCCAAACCATAAATGATAAATGAGGAAATTGAGATACAAAAACAGTGAATGACTAAACCAAGGTAACACAGCTAAATAATGGCAGAGCTACAACTGTCTGCCGCCAGATAAATGCCATAATTTCTCATATGGAAAACACTTGCAGCAGTAGGGAACTGACCACAGATCAACTCCTGCTTAAGGACAGTAGAGTTAGCACAAAATGGTGGGCTCAAAAAGGAATAGGCATATTTTTGCACCAAATAATTTTTTTTAAGTGAGGCAATTGGGGTTAAGTGACTTGCCCAGGGTCACACAGCTAGTAAGTGTTAAGTGTCTGAGGCTGGATTTGAACTCAGGTCCTCCTGACTCCAGGGCCGGTGCTCTATCCACTGTGCCACCTAGCTGCCCCATGCATCAAATAAATTTAATTAGGAAATATATCATCTGTTTTAACTTAAATATGTTTAGATACCCAGTTCCTTGGATTCTTGAATGACCTTAGACCTGTTCACCTGTGTTGCTTTTGGAATTGTAATACTTCCTCATTACTGATCCATTTTTCAGTCTTCTGGACATCTTACCCACTTTTAGCCCCCAAATGATGATAGCTACCTAATGATAACCTAACATTGGGTTCCAACAACCCACTACTTCCTCTTGGTCATCACCACTGGAATGATTATTTCTGTAGATTTCCCCACCCAAACCATGACATACTGCCACTGTGACATCCAACTAGAGGGCTGTCAGTCACAGCTTCTGCTTCAGGATAAAGGAAAATTTTGTTCACTATAGAACAAGAATTCCAGAGGGCATAGTAGACTGGATGGGCAGTGTAGGAGTGGGACTTAGGTGGGGTAAAGCTTGAGGAAGATGGTGAGTGAGAGTTAGGATGGTTTATGTAGCCAGTAATCGATTAATATAGGTAGAGAAACAGGTGGTAGGAAATTATCAATTATAAAGGTAGCAGCAATTGATAGAACTCCTGCATTTGTTTAGTTGTTTTCAGTCATGTCTGACTCTTTGTGATGTCTTTTGGGATTTTCTCAGCAAAGATACTGAAATGGCTTACCATTTCCTTCTCCAGCTCATTTTACAGATGAAAACATTAAGGCAAACAGGGTTAAGTGACTTGCCCAGTATCCCATGCCTAGTAAGATTTGAACTCAGGTCTTCCTGACTCCAGGCCTGCCATTGTATTCACTGTACTACCTAGCAGTCCTGAGAAATCCTGCATAGGAATCCATTTTGCAGCATCGTTGACAATCATCTTGCCTCTGCATGAAGAAATACATCGTTGGGAGCCCATTTCTTCCTTAGGCACTGATGTGGTTTAGTACAAAGAGAACTGGACCTGGAACCAGGAAGATCTGAGTTCAAATCTTTCCTCAGACACTTACTAGCCATGTGACCCTGGGCAAGTCACTTAACCCTGTATGCTTCAGTTTCCTCAACTGTAAAATGGAGATAACAACAGCAGGGCTGTGAAAATTAGAAGAGATATTTGTAATAAGTACTTAGTACAGTGCCTGGCCACAGTCGGTGCTGTCTAAACGCTTGTTCTCTTTCCTTCCTCTTTGGAACAGTTTTGATCGATAAGTTTTTCTGTTCACTAAGCCTAAATCTGCTTCTTTGAGACTTATTATAGGAGCATAGGATCACAGAGCTAGAAATGGGAGGGACCTCAGAAGCCATCCAGTTCAACCCCTTCATTCTACAGATGAGTAAGCTAAGTGGAATGTATGTTTGTTCTTGCTTATTTTTGACATAAATATTCCTTTGTAAAAGCAAATCAGTGTCAAGTGGTTAAGTGGAGCTGGGGTGCTAGTCATTGGCCCCTAAAATGGAAGGGGCAAAGCTGGCAAGGGGTGGGTGGTTACTGATGCAGTAGAGAAGAGATACCCCCCAAATCCCTCCAAATACCCTGAAACCATGAGGAACAGTGTAGCAGGCCTGACCATAAGAAAGGAGAGCCATGATGCATTCTTATAAGAACTGAATGCATCGAGATTTTCTGCCTAAAAATTTAACTAAGGATGCATTGAATGGTTGACAGAAAACAGATTTTTGTCATAATCCTCCTCCCTTTGTAAAATATGAAAAGAGGGAATTTGCCCCCAAGGTGAAATAAAAGCAAAACACAATAAAGAATTTAATTGTTAACTATTCTTTAATTCATTTCAATATTTTTTTGCCCAGCACCTAATAGATACCCATCACCATACTAATAAGGTAATAATCCCTGTCGAGTTTCAAAAGAAGTAGAAATCACATCCCACCACTGTGTTAATAAGATAATAATCCCTGTTAAGTTGCAAAAGAAGTAGAAATCACAACTGGTAACATCTCCTTGGGTTCCATGTAACAATAAGAAAAGATGTGTTGATGTGTGTAATACAGTCTCATTAATATAGACTGTAAATGGGGGGCAGCTAGGTGGTGAAGTGGATAAAGCACTGGCCCTGGATTCAAGAGGACCTGAATTCAAATTCGGCCTCAGACACTTGACACTTACTAGCTGTGTGACCCTAGGCAAGTCACTTAACCTTCTGGGCCAGAGTGTGAAATGAGAGGGGGGGAAGGAGGAAGGATTGGACTAGATTATCAACCTCAGAGGTCCTATCCAGCTCCCAATCCACTTCTTCCATCCTGGACCAAAGGAAAAGATGCAAATGGGCTATTGGGGTGGGAGACGAGGGGGGGGAGGGGGGAGAATCCCTTGTCTCTGATTTGGTGAAATATCAGATGGTCACCAGGACATCAACGTGCTACAGTGATCAAAAGTTTCATAGGTGAAAGCCTCATTGCTACTCTACCCAACTGGATTCTCATAGTCTTGTACATCTCTGACCACTTGTAGAAGTCGGTGGTACTATCTAAACCCCATGATCTGAAGAACCTTCTAGGCAGAGGAGGATCATGTTTTTCAGAAGAAAATAGGATTAAGAGGATAAGATAGATAGGGAGAAAGTAGAAGTAAATTCCCCATCTGTTTTATGTTGGGTTTCTTTTTTTCCCATAACTGTTCCCAAATACAGTACTGTGTTTATAAATGTTTCTATTGTTGCTCAGAGGATTGTAATCATGCCAACCAAAATGAATCTAGAAATCAGCCAGTGTGGAATATTCAGAAGCACTGGTGCAGAACCTGTCTTCCGCTAGATTATATCCAGGGCAGGGAGCCATATTGCTGGGTGGCTGTCCCCATTAAACCTCTGTGGGATTGTCTCCCTCGCCAACCATCTGAACAAAGAATCTATTTTTTGAACATGCACAAAGACCAACAGGCAAAATAGATGATGACTGCCAAATCTCGTGGAAATGAAGTGAGGGAGGTCTTCCTAGCTATCACTATTGATAGACAACTGAAGAATAGCTTTGCTAAAAAGGAGAAGTTATAGCAAATGACCTAGGTCTCCAGCTGCCATATTTATTGATACTCTCATAGTACCTGGTAGGTCTCTTACAGCACCAAGAGCCAATCTACCCCATATTATTCTTCTTTGTATATGTCTTAGTTAAAGGCAGGGAAGTGGGGCGTAACAGAAGTGTAGCTGAGGGGTAGTGGAAAGAACACTAGATCTGAAAGCAAAAGACTTGCCTTCAGTTCCCTCATCTGTGAAATGGAGATAATAACACTTGCAATGTTTACCTAAAAACACCTAAAAAGGGATATTATGAGAATTAAATGAGACATATTAAAAACCAAATGGCATTATATAAGTGGGAGCAATCATTACTCACTTTTGTATCCTTTGCAGTATATATAGCAGTGATCTGAACATAGTAAGACCTTAACAAATGTTTATTTTAATTTACCCTGTATATAAATTAAACTGTGCTCATTGTACTTATCCCAGTCACTTCCCTTTCCATCATTTGTCCCTGGTTGGGTTGGGGTGAGAGTTTTGCTGAGCTTCCTCAAGCCTATCCTTACTGAGCTCTTAGGTTTGAAAGTCAGCACCATCTTGGTTTCTATAAATTAATTACTCCATTAGAGGTCATACAAACGGTAATCTATAGAAATAACAATTACTATATAGAAATCATAGGTTGTAGTGTTAGCAGGAATCATCCAGTCCAACCCTTTCATTTTATAGAAGAGGCTGCACTGTATCACATCTAATTTCTCTTTTCTCTTGCACGTATGACTGAGGCCACCTATGGTGATCTCCTCCTTCCACATTCCATGGTTCAAAACACCTTCACGTTAACTTTCATTCTTAAGGATGAGGCAGCCCTTCTCCTTGCTAAGGCTTGCTCTCAGCTTGCCTCTTTGGTCATCTCCTTTTCCTCCCTAATTCTCAACCTCTCCTAATCTGGAATCTCCTTCCCTGCTGCCCTCACACCATTCTATGCCATCCATTAAAAAAAAATCTTCACTTCACCCTAGGATCCCCTTAAACTATTTTCCTTTATCTCTCCAACATTTTACGACCAACCAAACTCCTAGAAAACAAAAACATTTCTCAGCTCCTTGAAATTTGACTTTCATACCCGCCAGACAGCTGAAACTGCTCTGTCCAAGGTCACTAATATTTCTTAAGCGCTAAGCCCAGTGACCTTTTCTCAGCCTGAAAGGAAAATTACCAAGGTGGGGTGGTTGTGGTCTTCCTAGATATCGAATTTCAGTTCTTGATTTCTCCAAAGTATTTGGCACTTTCTTCTTGATACTCTTTACTCTTTGTGTTCTCATGAGACTGCTCTGCTATGGGTTTCTTTCTACCTATATGATTTATCCTTCTTGGTCTCTTTTGAAGGATCACCCCAATTCTATGTATAGCTATACCTAAGGATTCTCCCATGGGTCCCCTACTCCTCTCTCGCTACGCTTTCTTGGTGATCTTATCAACTGACTTCCAAGGGTTCAACTATCATCTCGATGCAAATGGCTGCAAATCTACATCACCATACTTACATTCCTTCTTAAGCTCCAAAATTGAATCTCCAATTACTTTTTGGACATCTATACCTGGTTATTTCGAAGACATTTTGAATTCAACATGTCCAAAAAAGAACTCTTTATTTTCCCCTCTAAACCCACCTCTCTTCCTAACTTCTCTATTTTTTGTGGAGGGTATCACCATTCTTTCAATCACCTAGGTTTATACCCTGGGAATCAACATCAACTCAACTCTCCCTCATCCCTCATATCCATTCAGTTGCCAAGTCCTGTCCATTCTACTTCTGTGAGACATCCCATATCTTCCTTTCTCCACTCACTTGGACACCACTCTAATTCAGGCTTTCATCATGCATCACCTGGTTGGTTTGGGGGCATCCAGCCTCTTCCCTCTCAAAGCCATCCTCTGCACATCCTATAATTTGATAGTCTGACCGTGTATATCCCTTGTTCAAGAAACTTCAATGACTTTTTATATCTGCTCTCCATCCCCCTCAAGCACTGCTCTAACTACTTTGCATTTACAACCAAGGTCTAAGCACCACAGCACCAGCATTAACCCTTCTCTCCATTCATAGCCATTATCATCTAGGTATCCACATCAGCAATGATCCCCAGCCTCTACAAGGTGATGATGTTTAAAAATAATAATAATAGTAACTAGCATTTCTAAAGTGCATTAAGGTTTTGCAAAGTACTTTTGTGGGCAGCTAGGTGGCGCAGTGGATAGAGCATCAACCCTGGAGTCAGGAGTCTGAGTTCAAATCCGGCCTCAGATACTTAACACTTACTAGCTGTGTGACCCTGGGCAAGTCACTTAACCCCAACTGCCTCACCAAAAAAAAAAAAGTACTTTTACAACTACTATCTTTTGTCTCTCCCCCAATGACCTTGGAAGGTAGGTGCTATTATCCCCATTTTACAGATGAGGAAACTGAGGCAGATGGAAGTTAAATTACTTTCCCAGGATCACTCAGAGAGCTGGTTTTGAACCTGACTCCATATCTAGTGGTCTATTCACTATACCATCTAGCTGCCAAGAGATTGCAAATAGGCTTTGCCTGAAGATGTTCAGTAGGCCAGAGGGTACTATTGATGATTCACTCATACTAACTCTGTTGAGGGTCCTGAGGGTGAAGAAACAAGTTCCATAGTAATAATTGGGATTGACATAGTTATGAGCAACCATCTGCAAGAAACTAGATTCACAAAAGAATCTTATAAAAAGTATATCAGAGGGGGCAGCTAGGTGGCGCAATGGATAGAGCACCAGCCCTGGATTCAGGAGTACCTGAGTTCAAATCCAGTCTCAGACACTTAACACTTACTAGCTGTGTGACCCTGGGTAACTCACTTAACCCCCATTGCCCCGCAAAAAAAAAAAAAAGTATATCAGATTACATGAAATTAATCAAAGGCAGACTGGAAGAGCAGAAACCAAACTGAGGAAAACCATCTATGACAGGAGCTGCAGAACAAATCAAACATATCTTTGCTAATTTCAAGAACTACCAGTTCTTTATAAACAAAAACACAGATCCAGATGGCATGGTGGTTCCCCTGGACTTCTGTGAGGATAGGATGCTCCCAGCTTTTAAAGGATGCCCCCTTTTTTATTTTATTTTTTTGTTGTTTTTTTCTTTTGTTTTTGGATGAGGCAATTGGGGTTAAGTGACTTCCCCAGGGTCACAGAGCTAGTGTCAAGTGTCTGAGGCCAGATTTGAACTCAGGTCCTCCTGACTTCAGGGCCGGTGCTCTATCCACACTGTGCCACCTAGCTGCCCCCTTTTTTTTTTAAAGGATGGTTTCAAAATGGAGAAATGTTAACAGTTTATTTCTTTGGATCACTTGTCATTATAACTGGGTGCTGTTTTTTGTCACTTTCACAATACCCAGGCTTGGACAAATTTGTATTTATGTCATCATCATTCCTTTATTTTTTACCTGGATTTATTTAGAGTGAAGGCATTGTTTTAATTTAATTTAATTTTTTGAGGCAATGGGGCTAATTGGCTTGCCCAGAGTCACATAGCTAGTGTCTGAAGGAGGATTTTAACCCAGGTCCTCCTGACACCAGGGCCAGTGCCCCGAGGCATTGTTTTTTTTTTTTTTAATCTTCTAGATTGTCTGGTATAAATTACAGTTAAACCCTATTCCTCCCAAAAAAAGAAGCCTCAGTGGCTTCCCAATTATATTAAAATAAAATACATACCCCTCTGATTAGCCCTTCATAATCTGGCTCTAGCCAATCCTTCAAGGCCAATTACACATTCATTATTCCTATTTATACACTCTATACTCTAGCAAAACTAGACTGCTTGGGGGCAGCTAGGTGGCGCAGTGGATAAAGCACCGGCCCTAGAGTCAGGAGTACCTGAGTTCAAATCTAGCCTCAGACACTTGACACTTACTTAGCTGTGTGACCCTGGGCAAGTCAATTAACCCTAATTGCTCAGCAAACAAAACAAAACAAAACAAAAAAGAAAGAAAACCCCAAAGGTGCTCACAACTGAACAACAACAGATGTGTTGTATTCCTCTAAGTTACTTATAGAAGGAACTCTCTTTTATATCCATAGCCCTATAGTGCCTAGCATAGTACCTGGCACATGATAGATGTTTGAATGTTTACTGGTCAATTGATTTTATGAATGTGAATTAATAACAGATTTCTGTCTCATGAGGTATACCTGTACTTCAAGACCAAAACAATGGATTGAAGGAACCTGAAACATTTGCTAATATCTGTGTGTAACACCTATTTTAGTCAACAAAGAACTTTCATTTCACTGTTGAAATAGTAAGTAGGCAATACCCCCTGTCAGTAGGGCAAATATCTGTTGGTAATAGGCATGTGTTTTTCTAGACCAAAAAAATACGGGAAGTAATATGGCGCAGTAAGAAGGAGACCACGTTTGGAGTCAGAATCCCCCAGTACAAATCTCAAATCTGTTACTTATCAGCCCTGTGACGCTTGTTGACTGCTTCTGTTGACTTTGGACAAGTTATTTAACTTTTCTGGGCTTCAAGTTCCTCATCAGTAAAATGAGAGGGTTGGACTAAAAGACATTTAAGGTCCTTTTCAGCTCTGATCTGTGACAGCTGATCTTTGCAATTGTCCTTTCCAAGGTTACCAGAGATCTCTTAATTGTGAAATCTATTCCCGCCCCCCCTCGTCCCCTCCCCCCCAGTCCTCATCCTTCTTAATTGCTCTATCATATTCCATACTGTTAGTCACCCTCTTCTCCTTGATACCCTCTTCTCTCTATCTTCTGGTTCTCCTCCTACCTTTCTGACCACTCCTTCTCTGTCTCCTCTAGCCAGATCACGGTGGTGTCTTCCTAGAACCTGTTCTGAGAGCCCTTATCTTATCACTCTATATTATTTCACCTGGAGATCTCATCAGCTCTCATAGATTCAATTAGCATCTCCATGGTAATGATTCTCAGATCTACTTACCCAGCCTTAACTTCTCACCTAACCTCCAGATTTGAGTGGCTAACTGCCTATTGGATACATTGGCATGGGTGTCTCCTGGTCATCTTAAACTCAACATATCCAAAACTGAATTCATTATATTTACCTTCCCCGCAAGCCCTGCCCTTTTCTGAACTGCCCTGTTAGTGTTAAGGGGACCTCTTCCTTCTAGTCACCCAGGTTCCCAACTTAGGTGCCAACCTGGACTCTTCATTCTCTCACACTCCATATCCAATTTATTGTCAGGCCCTATTATTTCTAACTTCATAACATCTCTCATGGTCCCCCTTCTCTCCTCTCACACCGTCACCCCTCATCGCCTCAAACCTGGACTATTACAATAGCCAACTAGATGGTCTTCTTGCCTCAAGTCTCTCCATCCTCCAGTCAGCTATTCAATTGATCTTCCTAAAGTTCAGGTCTGACCATGTCAATTCCCTATTCAATAAACTCCAGTTGGTCCCTATCACATCCAGCATTAAATATAAAATCCTCTGTTTGGCTTTCAGAGCTCCTTATAACCTGGCCCCTTTCTACCTTTCAAATCATCTTATGCCTTATATCCCTCCCCCTACCACACGGGGTACTCTGCAATCCAGTGACTCTGGCCCCCTTGGGGTTCCTCAAACAAGACCCTCCATCTCTCTACTCCAAGCATTTTCACCAGCTATTCCCCATGCTTGGCATTTTCTCTCACTTTCTCTCCACCTCTTGGATTCCTTGGCTTCCTTCATGGTTTGGCTAAAATCCAAAAAGCTTTTCCAGATCCCCCCAAAGCTAGTACCTTCCCTTTATCTCTAATTTATCCTGTATACATCCTGTTTGTACATAGTCGTTTTACAAATATCTCACAATGATCCTGGAAGGTAGGTACTATTGTTGTCTTTATTTTATAGTTGAGGAAATGGGGGCAGACAGAGGTTAAGTGACTTGTACAGGTTCTCACAGTCACTAAGTAGCTATGGCTGGATTTGAACTCAGGGCTTCCTGACTCCAGGCCCAACATTCTAACCACTGCTCTATCCATTGTAGCACCTACCTCCCTTTAGGCAGCTTGGACAAGTTACTTTGCCTCTCAGAACTTCGGTGTCCATTTTTGTAAAGTAAAGGAGTTTAACTAGATGACATGAAAGACCCTTCCCTTTTCCATGTCCATATTGTCTATCCCTCTTCCAAAAAGAATGTGTCCTCAAGAAGGAAACATACTGCTTTATCATTGTCTTTGCATTCCTCAGGTTTGGCACAGACTAAGCATTGGATAAATGCTTTAATTCATGAATGTGAATTTCATCCTTTGCTAAGAAATTCCTTGTCTTCATTGCACCATGTTAGGGGCTGGAATTGTAATGAATAGCATTACTGCCATTAAGGGACTCCTGCACACATATATTTGGGTATTCTGGGCAGTCAAAGGGCTGGAAGAGCAGGTGGGGCAATTGGAGACAAAAGGAGTATAAATTGGTTTAGAGTAGCTGAAAGGAAGACCCTCTTCCTTGAGCTCCAGTCCTCCCATTCGAGCCACACTGCCTGGCAGATATTTCCAAGTAGATGTCCCAAAGGCATCTCAAACTCTTTGTGTCCTAAACAGAATTCATTGTTTCTCCCCTTTAAACCCATCCCTCTTCCTCCCTATTTTTGTCCATGTTGCCACCATCCTTCCAATCTCTCTGATTCACAGCCTCAGAGTCATCCATTTAATCCCTCCACTTCCCACTTGTTTATCCTCCTGGGTTCTGGTGTAAAAGGAAGGAGACAATTCTAATGACTTGTTTCCCTCCCCCCCCCCCCCTTAAAGCTCTCTTCTAGGCTGCTCCTTTCCTAGGGACTAGAGGCAAGGCAGGGGTCAGGGAAAAAGCAAACCGACATTTGCCCACTTTCCTATAGTTTATGCAGTTGTACATGGTCCTGGGGCTCTGGATAGTGTATTCGAGGAAAGCAAAAAAATGAAAAAGGGGGGGGGGAATGTTATCTTTTTAAAAGATGCACCTCTGATTACTGGTCCTTAAACCCAACTGTTTGTCTTCGTGCCAAGGGCAGGTCTAAAGCAGCGGGATTCATTTGGAGAGACACTGTTTTAGCCAAGAAGATAAAGTGGAAAAGTTACCCTGGATTGTAGAGTAGGGAGAATGGCTTAAATAGAAGAAGCCCTTTGCAAAGTCTGTATTTTTAAGTAAACTTTAATTGTTGATTTTTAAAAATTGTTTAAGTTTTAGTTGCTTTAGTTTGATGAATAACAAGAAGGTCCTTCATGATTGTGTACTCAATAAATCTTTGCCTTCAAAAAATTCTCTGGGTGCAGGGTACGTGCTACACGTGACTATGGTAATGATGGAAGCGAAAACCTCAGATAAAGGAAATTCAGAGTTACAGAGAAGTTAGTCAATTATCAGTCAGTAAACATTTATTAAGTACACACCACGTGCCAGGCATTGTGCTAAGTGCTGGGGATACAAAATGAACCAGGGCCAGCTGTTTCATTCTGAAGGCAATAGCATGTATTGGGAATAAAGAAAGAAGAGGACCAAAAGAAGAATGCATTAAAAATGAGTTTATAAAATAAAGAAATGTGCCCCCAAACAAATGAGTATTTAAATAAAAACTGGATGTTTGTGATTTCATAAAGCAAACCAGGGTATGAAAAAGGAAAACTATGTAAGCATTTATCATAAGGGGGCAACTCCTTTGTGAATTTATTTTTTCTGTCAATGCTTTTTCAATGAAGAATAAAGCCAGTGAAGACTTCTTTGGAATTGTCTTTAAAAACAAGCTAGCTGGGCAGCTAGATGGCGCAGTGGTTAAAGCACCGGCCCTGGATTCAGGAGTACCTGAGTTCAAATCCGGCCTCAGACACCTGACACTTACTAGCTGTGTGACCCTGGGCAAGTCACTTAACCCCCATTGCCTGCAAAACAAAAACAAAAACAAGCTAGCCCCTCATCTGACTAAAATCTTTAAGGTGCAGTAAAATCTATGGAGAATAGAAAAGAATGACTTTCCCAAACCGGTGTAGGAAGTCAGTAAATAGGTGTCTCCAATGTACCATGCACTGTGCTAAGCAATGGGAATATAAAGGTGAAAGGCAGTCCCTGTTGTCAAGGAGCTCACTGTATTATCTAACAGAGCTCTGAGCTAATGATTAGAAATGGGGAGACTGGAGGTTTGCTTCTCAGCTCATCCACTGACTAATTCAGAGACTTTGGACAAGTCTCCCAACTTCTCTCTGCCTCTTTTTCCCCATCTGCATAAGAAAGAGATGACCAAGACATCGATTCCCCAAGACTATGAGGATGATTGGGAAAGTATCTTGGAATGAAAGGTTCCAGAGAATACTTGAAGGACCCTGGATTTCATCAGTATACTTCCATTGCCAAAACAACACATAACCCCTGCACAAATTGCTATGAGGGGAAAAAAATCATCACTTGTTGACTGACCCCAAGACTCTCTGACCTTAATTAGATGACCCTTCAGATGACTGATAGAGCCCCTCACTAGCCTCTATCTGAAACCTTTCTGGCCAGGTAGGACCTAGAAACATCTCTCTTTTGCACTGGCTTTAAACTAGGGCTTCTTAAACTTTTTCCACTCATGACCTTTTTACCTGAGAAATTTTTACACAACCTCAGGTACACAGGTATATAAAATAAGTCTACAAATCTAACATTTACTGCCAATTTTTTCATGACCCCCCCCCATCCAGTTACATACTCCCATATGGGGTCATGACCCAAAGTTTAAGAAGTTTTGCCTTAAACAAGCCAGGGTTACTTTCTCACCACAAAGAGATATCAGAGTAAAATTGGAAGGAGAGGGCTATCAATATAAGCTCCTGGATCATAGGTCATATATCATAGATAAGTATAAGATCTTTGGACCACCATGGAATCAGACTTCTTCAGCGTAACTACCCTAGAGGGAAGAACCTGGAGCAATGAGGAGAAGCTATAAAGAACTCAATTGAGGTTTAGGAGAACTTCCTATTGGGGAGGAAAAAAACAAAACAAAACTTCCTCACAATTAGAATTGTCCCTAAGTGGAATGGGATACCTGGTTTCTCCTCCTCAGAATTCTTTAAGCAGGGACTGGATGACCACTTGTTCGGTATTTTATAGTCATGGTTCCTTTCATGCATGGACTAAACTAGATGATCATTGAGCGCTCTCTCTCTCTCTCTCTCTCTCTCTCTCTCTCTCTCTCTCTCTCTCTCTCTCTCTCTCTCTCTCTCTTTTTTTTGCTCGGGGCAATGAGGGTTAAGTGACTTGCCCAGGGTCACACAGCTAGTAACTGTCAAGTGTCTGAGGCTGGATTTGAACTCAGGTCCTCCTGAATCCAGGGCTGGTGCTTTATCCACTTCAACACCTAGCTACCCCCAAGGTCTCTTTTGACTCTGAAATTTTGTGATTCTGTGACGTTGTGATCACAGTTAACCATGAGCCTCCTAACTATCAGTGAGACCAGGTGTTCCCTTTTAATTCACCTGTTGAATTCATCAGATGCAGACAGTTGTTGAACTGACAGCACCCTTTGGAGCAAAGATGATTACAGACATATATAGCTCTTTCTCTTCCTGAGCATTAGCTACTGAGCTGGCTGAAGCATGCCCTAACTGCATCATACTGGTCTAAGCAATCCATGAGAGGGTTTCCTTTTCTGTCTTTCCTGTAGAATTGTGGGGTTTTTTTTAAACCATTAGTAACTTTAATCAAAAAAGGGAAAAAACACACCTCAGTGAAATTGTAAATGGAAATGGAGAAACTGCAGCAAATAACAGTGAAATTGATATTATTAGGGAATAATAATGACAGTAACTTACATTTATATGATGCTTTAAGGTTTTCAAAGCTCTTTACATACATTATTTCTTTTGAATATTGCATATAGCTATATCCTAAGAAAACAGAAAATTTAGAGGAAATTGATAATTATCTATAAAAATATGAATTGACAAAAATTATGCATAATATATAGCAGAAATTTTAAATGAGGTGATAACACTTTAAAAAATACATGTGGGGGGCACCTAGGTGGTGCAGTGGATAAAGCACTGGCCCTGGATTAAGGAGGACCTGAGTTCAAATCCAGCCTCAGACACTTGACACTTACTAGCTGCGTGACCCTGAGCAAGTCACTTAACCCTTATTGCCCTGCAAAAAAAAAAAAAAAATACATGTGCAGCAAAAGTGAACACGATGCACTTATTTTGGAGAGGCAAAAACTGGAAAGGGAATAGAGTTTGGTTTGGGGAGTCTCAGTCCTTATAACTGGCCTTGGTTTTAGGTAAAGATCCTTAAGAGGTTTCATTTCTTCCATAGAATTTAAGCTAAATTCAACTTTCCAGGTCAAAGGACCATAAAGTCGTAGATCTGGAACTAGAAGGGAGTTTAGAGGACATCTAATTCAACCCTTTCCTTTTACATAAAAAGGGACAGCTAGGTGGTGCAGTGGATAAAGCACAGGCCCTAGATTCAGGAGGACCTGAGTTCATATCCAGCCTCAGAAACTTGACACTTACTAGCTGTGTGACCCTGGGCAAGTCACTTAATCTTCATTGCCCTGAAAAAAAAAAAAGGGAAATGTAGGCCTAAAGTTGGACTTGCTCAGAGTAAGCAACTGCATCTCCATCATCTGAAATCAGACCTTCAAGGCCTCTTTCCTGGACTATTGTAATAGCCTCATAATTGATATCTTTGCTTCAAGGCTCTCCCTTCTCCATATACTTCACATCGCTGCCAAAGTGACTGAACAGACTCAAAGGTCTGAATATGTCACTCCTCCGTTGAATAGACCCTAATGGCTCCATAGTACCTCTAGAATAAAAAATAACTTCCGGGGGCAACTAGATGGCGCAGTGGTTAAAGCACCGGCCCTGGATTCAGGAGTACCTGAGTTCAAATCCTGTCTCAGACACTTGACACATTTACTAGCTGTTTGACCCTGGGAAAGTCACTTAACCCCCATTGCCTAAAAAATAAATAAATAAATAACTTCCTCTGTTTGACATTTGAAGCCTCTGACAACTTGACTCCAGCCTACATAACCAGATTTATCCTGATACATGACTTCCCTGCATGCATTTGTTGTTCCGGAAAAATATGATCTATTTCCTCTTCTTCACACATGGCATCCCACCTCCATGCCTTTGCACAGACTGGTCCCCATAACAGGAATGCCCCTCCCTTCACAACTTTGCCTTTTAGAATCCCTTGTTATTGTTGTTCATTCTGTTCAGTTGTGTCTGACTCTTTGTGACCCCATTTTGGGATTTGCTTGGCAAAGATGCTGGAGTGGTTTGCATCTCCTTCTCTGGTTCATTTGACAGGTGAGGAAACTGAGGCAAATAGGACTAAATGACTTGCCCAGGGTCACACAGCTACTAAATGTCTAAGGCTGGATTTGAACACAGGTCATCCTGACTCCAGGCCAGGACTCTACTGTGCCACCTAGTTGCCCCGCCTCCTCCAGAGATAACAGGGGGCCAATTAACTAGAGTTTATTGAATAGGGTAGTGATGCAACCAAACCTACATTTTTAAAAAATCAATATGGGGGGCAGCTGGGTGGCGCAGTGGATAAAGCACTGGCCTTGGATTCAGGAGTACCTGAGTTCAAATCCAGCCTCAGACACTTGACACTTAACTAGCTGTGTGACCCTGGGCAAGTCACTTAACCCCCATTGCCCTGCAAAAATTAAAAACAAAAAACAAACAAAACCAAAAAAAATCAATATGGGGCAGCATGGTGGCGCAGTGGATAAAGCACCGGCCCTGGATTCAGGAGTACCTGAGTTCAAATCTAGCCTCAGACACTTGACACTTACCAGCTGTGTGACCCTGGGCAAGTCACTTAACCCTCATTGCCCCACCAAAAAAAACAAAAAACAAAAAAAAAGACCAATATGACAGCTGAGTGGATGATTGCCTGGAGGGAGACTAATCAGAAGGTTATTGCAAAAATCTCTGGTGAGGGGGCAGCTAGGTGGCGCAGTGGATAGAGCACCGGCCCTGGAGTCAGCAGGACCTGAGTTCAAATCCAGCCTCAGACACTTAACACTTACTAGCTGTGTAACCCTGAGCAAGTCACTTAACCCCAATTGCCTCACCAAATAATAATAATAATAATAATCTCTGGTGAGAAATGAGAAGGGGCTGTCCAAGGCTTGTGGCTATGTGAGAAGATGTTGGGAAGGTAGAAGTGACAAGATTTTACAACAAATTGGATATGTGGAGTGAGTGAGAGTGAGGAGTTGAGGTTTTAAGCTTGTGTAACCGAGAGGATGGTGTTACCCTTGACATTAATAAGGAAGTCTGGAATGGAAGGGTGGCAGGGTGCAGGATTGAGAAAATGAGTTCCATTTTGGTTGAGTGTAAGATGTCTATGGGATAGGGGCAGCTAGGTGGCAAGGGGCAGCTAGGTGGCGCAGTGGATAAAGCATTGGCCCTGGATTCAGGAGGACCTGAGTTCAAATTTGAACTCAAATACTTGACACGTACTAGCTGTGTGACCCTGGGCAAGTCACTTAACCCTCATTGTCAGGGCCCCCCCCAAAATGTCTATGGGACACCCTGTTTAGGATGCCTTAAAAGAAATTAGTTGGAGAATTGAGACTGGAGGTTGGCAGAAGGTTTAGGGTTGGGCAAGTAGATTTCGACCAGCCCTCTATCTATTACAGAAAACTGCCTCTCCCCTACTCCAAAAACTTAATTTTACAGAAGAGGAAACTGAGCCCCAGAAGATGAAATAATTTTCTCAGGGTCACACATAACTAGTAAGTAATAGAGTCGTGACTTAAACTTCCAATCTAGAACTCTATGTTACATAGAATGTCCTTTAACAATATTGTTAAGGGTTAAAATTCTAGCTAAACTGTCTAAAATATCTAATGAGTGGTCGCCAATCAATTACAAGCTTTAGCAAGAGTTAGACTTTTAAGCATTTATTAAGGAGAATAAGAATTTGGTAAAGAGAGAGAAAAAGGCCTAGATTCCTATCTATTAAAGGGAGAGCACATTTCTAGCTCCCTTCTCCGCCAGAGTCCAGAGGAAAAAGAGTGAGACCGAGCGCCAGTCTCTTCCTTCCTCCTCCCACTAGTCCGCGTCACTTCCTGAAGCCTGGTCTTGCCCTCAAAGACCTTTGCTTCATGGGCAGAACTCTTCTACAGTAAGTATCCAGCAGGTGGCGTCATTCCAATCGTTACAGTCCCCCCTGTTGTTCCTCAAGAAACAAAATGTTTCCTTGACGGAACAGTAAAAACAATATAATAACTATTGCTAACTAATAATATGTGAACAACAATATAGAAAAGGAAGAGAGGAAAGTTTTGTCCAGAGGGGCGATTTTTTTTTTTTTTGTCCTCATGAACCGACGCTTTGACATTAGTCTTGCAAAGGGAGGGCCTCTGCAGAGAATACACGTTACAGATGGTGTATATTATAACAGAAAGAGAAAAGAGAAAAAAAACAACAACAACAACAAAACAAAACTGTTCATTTAAAGTCTCTGAAAGTCTTTTCTCAGATGTCCTCTAGGTGTAGTCGTAGAATGGAAGTCTTTTCAGGGGTTGATGTGTGGATGCTGGTAATCAGCCAGGAAATTTCCTACAAAATTGAGCTTAACACAACTTTAAAATAGCTTTGTCAATAATCAAATCAAACAATGAAAGTTCTCAAAAACATGTCTAAGGGAATACAGAATCTTAGTTGTTACACATGAAACATATAATAAAACAAAAATGGAAACATTCTTTAAAATTATAATCTTACTATAGTCCCCCCCCTTATGGAGGGTAATTGAGAAGACAATTGCTGCAATATTAATTATTAAAAATAATTTTTATCTGTTTCATCACTTTTTGCATCATCTGCCTAATTATCCTCATGCCATTATGAGAAATTTTAAAATCTAATATAATTAGTAACAGATGTCAAGGCCAAATTCAACACTGTTATTTATCATGACACCTGAGATAATTATGGGGGTTACCATAAAAGAACAGAGAAATGATGGGATATGAGCATTCCCACACTTGAGCAATATATACTGCCCATACAGTATGCCAGGCTTAAAATAGGTGGATGGAATATACGTCCATGCCACCGAACATATTGGAGGAAACTGAGTCAGACTTAATCAGATGCATGGGATTGAGATGTCCATGGCATCAGGCATATAGGAGGGAGCATAGAAGCCAGGTGTAGAAGTGAGATGGGTGGGATCAATACTTCCAGCCATCTGTACAATATTGTGGGGAAAAAAGAGTATAAAATATTAAACCAAGAGAATCCAACCTCAACATTTGTCAAAAGCCGTTCCCTCGGCCATACCTTGACTTCATGCATGTCTCCCCTCATGTGACAGTTCAGTGTCTGCTCCTTGAGCAATATGTATTCCTCTTGTGATTGGATGGCACCTTGGCCAACTGGCATCTGATAACTCAGAATAAAGGCAATTAATGTCTTAAATGATAAGTTCCCATAATCCAAGTCTCATATGGATTTAAAATTGAGGATAATAAATGATTGCAAAAAATGTGAATACATCTTGACTCAAAATATAATATATAATTATGCAACAATTTCAAATAATACCTTTTTTTTTTTTACTTAGTATACAATTACTTTTGTGATACTTCTAGAATCAATTTACACTTGCCATGGCAACCAATTTGCCAGGGAAATGCTTTGAAGAGTTTGATCAAATAATCAGTTGAGAAAAAATAACAAAAACAAACAACTCAGAATATGGGAGCACAATACTCCTAGAATTAACATTGTATTATGAAATCAAAACCATCTTGCAATTTTTTAAAATTAGATAAATGTATAGAAGAAAATACACATGGAACAATAAAAGACAGTGAAATTCAAACTAAGGAAATCTAAATGAGCATGAACTTAATATTAATGAGTATTACAAAATATAAACTTGATCGCATGACTATAAAAAGCTTTTACAAATATTCTCCTTGTTTTAGAAACTAAGTATAAGACACAATCTCAAAAGCATTAAAATCTCTATGAAAATAAACCTATACCATTAATTCCAAAATGTATATGTAATAGCATAGAAATCCTATGTAACCTCTGAACTGACATTAATAATCTGAGTGAATTCAGAACACTCTTGATTCCGATATCTAAAATCCCCAATACTCATATCAATACCTTGCTGCTTACTTCTACATTTCTGTAAAATATATACCCTTCCATGGCAAAAGAAGCAGAGTCTTGAACTATGTTGATGATTGTCATTCTTATTCAGCTTAAGTTTTTCTTCTTTAACCCCTCTATATTGTCTGTCGGGCTTTTCACCATACAAATGCTTTATAAGATTACTAATTAAAGACAAAAGCAGGTTAGCAAAATTATGAACAAAACAAGCATATCTGGAATTTAAAGAGTTTTCTAAGATTGTCTCAAAAGCACAGCCAGGCTGGGGAAGGGCTGAGCCTGAAGCTGCAAATGCAGGTAGAAAAAGTTGAGCATGCGCATCAGATCTCTGGACTTCCCAGGCAGGGGAAGCTATGGGCTTGGCCATAGGAGGAGTAGAGGGTGGGGTCTGGAGAGGAGGGGAGGGACCAGAGCAATTTGAATCAGACTTGATTTTGAACTCAGGCCTGGATTCCTCTTCCCCCACTTTGCCTCCAGGTGCTAGGGGATTAAAAGCTTCTAGAGGGTGGGTCATTGCCTCCAGGCATGCAAAATTAGAGCAACAATTAGTGTTAGAATTGGGAAAAGCTGCAGGAATCTCTTCAGGTTTCTCTGAAAAAGCATGGTTGGGAGAGGGAGTGATATTTCCTTGTGTGAGTAAGTTGCTGGCTCTTTTAACAAAAAGAAAAAGAAAAATAGAAAATCCACAAAAACAAAGCATTAACATGATCTTATCTCCCATTTGTCTGGTTAAACAGACTAAAATCAAAAATAGGGTAATTAGGGAGTTTAAAAGGTCCATTCGAAAAAATTTAAAGGAAAACACAGCCAGTGCGCCAGTACTTAGCAGTTAAAGGGAGAGGGAGGGGAAATTTCTTACCCAACCAGCAGATCAGAAGACTGAGGGTTAGCTTTCCTCTTCGTGGTCAGCCATCTGTTAAGGGTTAAAATTCTAGCTAAACTGTCTAAAATATCTAATGAGTGGTCGCCAATCAATTACAAGCTTTAGCAAGAGTTAGACTTTTAAGCATTTATTAAGGAGAATAAGAATTTGGTAAAGAGAGAGAAAAAGGCCTAGATTCCTATCTATTAAAGGGAGAGCACATTTCTAGCTCCCTTCTCCGCCAGAGTCCAGAGGAAAAAGAGTGAGACCGAGCGCCAGTCTCTTCCTTCCTCCTCCCACTAGTCCGCGTCACTTCCTGAAGCCTGGTCTTGCCCTCAAAGACCTTTGCTTCATGGGCAGAACTCTTCTACAGTAAGTATCCAGCAGGTGGCGTCATTCCAATCGTTACAATATCAAATACACACACACACACACACTCCCCACTGACTGTCATACAGGATAGTGGGTGGTCTGGGGGAGGGTAACACAAACAAGACCATGGTCATTTGAATATAAGAAACATGTCACTTAAAATACTCCCTCTTTAGAAAAGGCCAGTGTTTACCTATAGTATAGCATCATTTCTAATTCACACATCCCACCTCTGACATTATGGGGAACCTTTACCTGCAGGCTACTTCTAAGTCATCTTTTCCACTCAAAGCAGCTCACAGATTTTGTTTGCTCCTCATTGAAAAAAAGAGAGAGAGAAAAAAGAAAAAAAGTACCCTTGAGCCATATAAGGCAAGAGGAAGTTTTAAGGTCTAGGGTGTTTGGCTGACTATGTCTGTGTGTGACAGCCCCATGATGCTTCTTCCTGTCTCCGTTACACTGAGAATTTCCACCTGCCCCCACCCTCTGCTTATAATGCAGAACGCATGAGCTTAGAACTGTTCAGTCTCCTCCTTCTTCAGCATCGGATTAGTTGTGGCAGAGGTTGTCATGCTGTTTCTCCCATTTTGTACAGTTCATCAGAGGTGAAAGAACTCTGGCTGAAGACCCTTCGAGGGTAAGTACTTTGGATTACCACTAAGTAATAAATGTGAAGCCTAGCTTAATCATGGATAATTGACAGCACACATCTAAGAGAACAGCTGCATGTCCACAGAGATTCTGAGTGCTGAAAATGCAGTATCTCTACTAAGGGTTACAACTGCTGGGTTTGTTCTCTTCTCCTCTTCAAGTAGCTAAATTCCCAAGAAAGGCAAAATTTTGATCACAGTACATGCTTCTTTTGACATCAATTTGCATTGACTGACGGATGAGAAATAATTTGGTCTAATAGTAAACTCAAATTCAAAAGTAAACAATAGTATGATATTTTGGAATGGTAAAGTTCCCATACTTAAATAATTGAGGAAATAAATGAGTTATAGATTCTCTCCTCAGAGCAGCTGCATCTGTCAAAAGATACGATTGACCCTAAATAAATCCTCTTCTCTCAAAATAATTTTAAAAGTCTGTTTTTAGCAGAGTAGCATTGCAATTGACTCTGACTAGACTTAACTCTTCTGCCTGATCCTTTACTCCAGGCAGAGTGGAGGGAAGAGAAGATTGAACTTCATTGCCTCTCAGTCAAACCAAGCTCTGATGAAGGTCTTAAGTGGCTGCAATGCTGTAAGTATCCCTACTGCTTTTAGGAATTCATGTTTCTTACAGGTGAGAGCCCAAGATCGTTCATCATGTTCTCCTCTTTGCTTTTTCTTACAGTCCAAAACACTAAATGCCAATGACATGGAAACTTTAATTGAGTGTCAGTCAGAGGTAAGAAATAAATTAAATATTTGTTCTTGGACCAGAATTTTGATTCATTTGAGCCTTGTTTAGGATGGATATGTGGATAGTTACAAAAGAAGGGATGTGGCATGGAAAGAGCCCTGGCTTTGTAGTTCAATCTTGGACTAATTTGGTGCAAATCATGGGCATCATTTAGTCTGTCTGAGCCTGTCTCTTTCTCTAGACTAGAGGATATCTAGTGCGGTACAACTCTAAAGCTAAGATCTTATAATAATGTAACAACTTAAATTCTAGTTAAACTCGAATCTGCTACATATTGTTCCTTAGAGTTGAAGATTAATTCTGGAGAAACAGAGAGGTGATGCACTTAATACTTAAGAGAGGGGTGATGCACTTAATAGAACATATTTTGGACAAAGTCAATATGGGATTTTGTTTTGCTTTACTATGCCTAATTGTTATGAGAGTTTGAGTTTTATTTTTCAGCCCAAGGGAGAGAAGAAGAGAAAAAAAATAAATGTTTTTAATTAAAATATTTTAATTTAAAAAGATTAATTTTAGACTTTGATTTAATACATCCTAATCTCTTTTAATATAAATAAAACATTCTCAGTGTTATATGCCAAGTTGATTTAGGTAGAGGACTGCATTAATGACTGGCTTCTAACTGAGATAAATATCTTTCTAGGGCGATGTCAAAGAACACCCCTTGCTGCCACAATGTGATAGTGAAGAAGGGATTTGCCACCTGATTGGTGAGTTTCAAAAATAAACCCATATCTTATATAAATGCTGAGAGTCAGTGTTCTTGGTTTGCAAAACCACAAAGGCTTCACTACTAGGAATTTTTGTTTGATAAGCGCTCTGCTAACCTCTACAGAACATTAACACTTAGATGGCCAGCAGTCTTTATCCTGCCCCTTCAGGGACTGCTGGCTCAGAAAGAGAAGGCATTGTACTCTCTATAGAATAACCACCCTAGGGCTCAGAACCATGCACTTTTGATGACTTCAGTTCCAGGGCTAAGGAAACAATGTACATGTAAATACTACAAGCATGATGTGTTTTCCAGCTCTCTCCCTTTCCCCTCTCTCTTTTAGTGCCTTAGGTCTTTTAGTAGTTTTTGCTTATAAGCTAGAACCTCAGATAATTGTACCATCACCACCTTTCCCTAACCCGATTTTTTTCAAGTTTCCTCAGCATATTTGACCCAAATGCAGCCCTAACAGCTGTCCTGGGCTTTACTAGGCATTCTATAGAGGAAATAGTCAATATGTTTATTATTAACTAAGAAGCAGCATGGTATAATGGATAGAAAGCTGGCTTCAGATCCAGGAAAAAACTTGGTCCAAATCTCACCAGTGACACATACTAGTGGTATAACCCTGGATTTAATCATTCAATCCCTCAAGGCTCTGGATAACAGTAAGTTACAGAGAAGGTGTCAACCTGCATTATTGATAAAGGAAATGGACTATTATATAACCATTGAAGTAGCCCTATTTAGGAACTAGAACATGGAGTTTCTGCATTGAAGACAAGTTGTCAAACAAAATGTCCATTTCTGGTTTGTGGGAAAAGGAATAAACTTTGCGGCTAAGAATTATACTGAAAATTCCCAAGTGCAAAGTTTGGGTACAAGCATGTCCCCATTTAGTAATGAGACACAGCACAAGTTGGCCGCTAAAGAAAGCACCAACAGAGACTGCCCCCTAGTGACCACATAACGCTATGATGGTTCCAAAGACTTAACAGTTGGACATGCTATCTTGATCTTTGTTAATACTGAGCAAGTAACTTCCTGGAAGAGAGTTTCCTTTTCTTCATCTGTATAAAAGGGAAATAAAAATACAGAGCCATCTCACAGAAGGGTGAAACACAGGGATAAGTGGCCAGAAATGTCCCATGTGGTTCTTAAAACAACTATTTTAAGGCTAGAGTGTTGGTGATCCACATGTTGCTTTGCTAACCTTCTAGAGAAAATACTTGCTTCAGCATAAAAACAGGAAAGGTGGAGACTTCTACTTGTGTCTTGGTGTTGATGTTTACGGCCCAGTTGCCTCGGTGATAATGTGGTTGTTTTTCAGTCAGGGTTCTCTTGGTTAAGTCTCTCACACCCTCTTTGTTTTCTTAATTTTTTGAAATTATTTCTCCTACTTTAGTTGGTTATTATGTGATAACACATTATATAATATAATGTACATATATTATAACATGTAATACATATATAATGTATGTATATGCGTATATACATAGATGTATATATTTATTTCCCATTTGCTACATGATCATTTGATCTAAGTTATTTCTTTTGCTCACTGTTGTTTGTCACAGAAAATAAGAAGAGAAAGGTGATATCCTGGCCTTTTCCCATGAGAAGGACCACCTCTTCATCAGATTCTTCTGGACCTTTAGCACCAGAATGGAAACCTTCCCTGTTTGACCAGCCCTTGTCAATAATCTGTGGCGATGATGATATTCTTCCCCAACCCATTCAGGTACACTGGGTTTCAAAACCACTTCAGTTCTGTCTTCCTGTTGAATGTTAGAACTAGAGTTCTTCAAGTTTGTGCCTTTATGATGCTTAGGCTGAGATTATTGAAGTAAAGTTATTCCCTACTGGTACTTTCATTTTTGAAATAGAATTTGCATTCATGAGCACATCAGGAAAATGTAAGCTCCCCTCCTCCTTCCTACTTGGGGGAGGGCCAAAGTGCCCCCAGTACTGCAGGCCTTCTGTAAGCTGCAAAAGATCATAAATGTAGAATATTAGGAATTTAGCACAGAATATTCAACATTCCATATACTTCTATCAGGCCTTCTCAACTTGAGATCCACAAAGTTGGGGGGGTTTTAAAACATTTTGATAACCGTATTTCAATATAATTAGCTTCCTTTGTACTCCTACATATTTTATGCATTTAAAAACATTCTTCTGAGAAGGTGTCTATGGGCTTCCTCCCAACTGCCAAAGGGGACCATGGCACACAAAAAAAGGTGAAGAAGCCCTGATGTATCTGGGATGGCTTCATAGCAGGGGGAGCTGGAAGTGCATTTGAGACTATGTAAACTAACAACAGCATTTCCCATGGCACCTTTTCTTGCAAAGCTGGGCAGTGTAGAAGAGAACCATGACTATGTTGAAAGAAAGAAAAAGAAGGAAGGAAGGAAGGAAGGAAGGAAGGAAGGAAGGAAGGAAGGAAGGAAGGAAGGAAGGAAGGAAGGAAGGAAGGAAGGAAGGAAGGAAGGAAGGAAGGAAGGAAGGAAAGGAGGGAAGGAGGGAAGGAGAGAAGGAGGGAAAGAGAAAGGGAGGGAGAGAGAGAGAGAGAGAGGAAGACAGACACATCTGTGTATAAAAGTTGCTAGATTCATATTTCTGACATTCCAGGCACAAAACTTGAAAAAGGAGCAACCTGATTGATGCAAAAGGCATTTTGTCATTCTAAAACTGATCCTGAACTTAAGACAAAAATAACCTTTCATTGGTCTTAATACGATCCTCAGGCCTGTGAACCTCAGAAAACTAGGGGGCTTGATTTCACTTCAGCCAATCCAATAAATGTAATCACTTTTCATTTCTGTACCTGTTTCCCATAGGAAATTCTTAATATTCTTCGAAGCAAAGGCCCGTCAACGGAAGGAATATTCAGAAAGGCTGCCAATGAAAAGGCCAGGAAAGAGCTTAAGGAAGAACTTAACTCTGGGGGAATGGTCAATTTGGAGACCAGACCTGTGCACCTATTGGCTGCAGTTTTTAAGGTAAATTTACATTCTATGTTATAAATCATAGATCTCTAGAACTAGAAGAGACCCCTCCAAGCCATCTATCTAGTCGAGCTTCTTCATTTTACAGATAAGGAAATTGCAGCATAACAAGCTCAAGCTCATATGGATAGCAAAGCAAGTGCATGAGCTGGGATTCAAACCAGGGCTGAGACAATAGATACCTACTGAAGATTCTCATAAACTTGTGACTGATTATTTTAATAAAATAACAAGCAGCTATATCACTCTAAGATTCAGACGACTTGACCTTTAAAAGCTGACATTTTAGTGAACTTCTCTATTTTGAGACTCTCTCTATCCCTGAGGTCCCAAATTCTTGCAGGAATAGAAAACACCAAAATGTATTTATGGCCAGTCTCATATACCCAGGTCCCCCAATTCAGAAGGCACTGCTACTTTTAGTTCAGCCCTAGAAATGTAATTGTATAGTTGCCAGCAGGTAATCACTGAAGAGCAAGAATCAGTCAAAGATACCGGCACACTCTACAGCAGACAGTTTGTTAAGCCACATACCTTTTCTTCAAATAGGATTTCCTCAGGAGCATCCCACTCAAACTACTTTCATCAGATCTGTTTGAAGAATGGATGGCGGCCCTGGAGAAGCCAAATGAAGAAGACAAGATAGAGAGCCTGAAACAGTAAGTCATAAAAGCAATTGATTTCAGGAATCAGTTCTCTAGGCCAAGGGACATAGAATCACAGAGCAGTGAGGGGCTTCAAAAACCAACAAGCCCAACCATAGTCAATAGCTAGATTTTATGACTGAATTTTATAAGATCATAGAGGTTTTTTTGGGTTTTTTTTTGTTTTTTAGTGAGGCAATTGGGGTTAAGTGACTTGCCCAGGGTCACACAGCTAGTAAGTGTTAAGTGTCTGAGGCCGAATTTGAACTCAGGTCCTCCTGACTCCAGGGCCGGTGCTCTATTCACTGCACCATCTAGCTGCCCCAATCATAGAGTTTTTAAAAACTGGGTAACTTGATTATCACCCCCTCCAGAACATGAAAACTACAGGGGGCATCTCTAAAGCTTGAAAGAGGTCATTGTGAGCCCAATAAAAGGAAATACAACTTTTACAAAGTAGGCAATAAATGGATAGAACTCATTACACCAAGAAATAGTTTGGGATAAAAATGTAAGTAGATCTGAGGAGGTTTTAAATAAATTCATGGATGATAAATCCATCTAGGGGTTGATAAAGGACACCTCTAGCCTTCTGAGCTTAGGGATCACATAGAGCAAATATACTGTCCTACAAAATATCCCCCAGTGTTCCTACCAGATACAGAATACAGAAGGGAACAGTCGTCTTCCCCAGGGTAGCATTCTTATGAGCATCTGAACTAGAAATTATGCGGAATTAACAGAAGTATATTCAATGTATTCAATATTGAATTCAATGTAGTTGAATTCAAAATATTCAATATGAGTGCATCTTTCAAGGGACTTTATATTTGAATAACTAATAAAAGTTGGATCTATTAGTGAAAAGACAATCCCCAAATCTAATTTTAAAACCATCAAAACCCTAGGCACATTCTGTACCAATAATTGCAGACTGTGCAAACACATTCCCTACACATGATTGGATAATAAAGTACAACTTGGATAAGAATAGAAGACATTGAAGTTTTGTGGTATTTTTTTCTTTAAAAGATCCATTTTAGGATTATCTCAATAGAGTAACTCAAAGTACTTTTCAAACTTGACCCTATTCTGCAAGAAAGGGAAACAAGAAATGTCATCCTTCTCTTTCACAAACAGAAAAAATTGAGGCACAGGCATAATTTATAGTTCTTACTAAATATAGTTAGCACATTGACGACCTTCATGAGCACTGCTTGGAAAGTTGTTTTTCTCAGTTTATGATACGTTTGCTGCCCTTTTTTGGTGGCTGCAGCTCAAAGAAATACCCAAAGATCATATCCTATGAAAACATATTTTGCAGTGTCAGGAGACAATGAAAATTGGTCTCAGCTTAAAGGTAATTCATACAGGATGACTTTCAGGTGTAGAACAAGACTCCAGAGCTTTCTTTAATCATCCAATCCCTGAGTTGGAAGGACTGTCACTTGCAGCCATGATTGAAACTTACATCCACACTAATAGTTAAGTGTTGCATAGTAATAGTCAGTTGTAGTAGTGTGAGTGTTTTTCTTTATAAAGGCCTTACTTATGAGACATTCAAAGCCCTTTGATGAATTGGTTTCAGGGGGTGCTCAACTGCCACTGGACATTTCTGAATGGAAGTTTCTCAGTGCTGAGTTTTCTCTGTATGTGTGTGCTTTGTTCTTCTAATTATCCTCATTTTAAAAGGAAATGTTAGAACAAGGAAAAGAGAATCATTTGAATACTCGGCAGGCCACTATCATCAAGTTAATTTTTTTAATCTATTTTATATCTTATTCTAGGGTCACAAAGAAACTGCCAAGGGCAAATCTCCTACTACTCAAGCATTTGATCTACGTGCTTTACGACATCAGCAGGAATTCAGATGTCAGCAAGATGGACTCAAGCAATCTTGCCATTTGTATTGGACCCAACATGCTGACCCTCAACACTGACCAAAGCCTATCTTTTGATGCCCAGAAGGAGTTGAACAACAAGGTTTGTTCCTCCCCATCTTTGGGAACTTTCCCCTTTATGATGTTTCCTTCTATTACTATTCCTTGCCAAAGGAAAAAAAATCACTATTACTAAATTGCCTTTTTTGGGTCAGAAAATCATAATGAAAAGAGGAATATTCAGCATGAATTTGTGATTTCTCCACTCCCTTAGCATTTAGCATAGATCCATGCATCATTTGAGAGCTTCATAACCTACCACTCAATCTGCATTATTATTCCAATTATGCGGTCAGCCAGCAGGCAAAGGTCAGTAGTTACTGCATCAGTCTGACTTCCTACTATATATGGGAGCCTTTTTCATTTGGGGCACCACAGGGTGTAGTAGTTGATTCTTCAAACTATGGACAAGAAAAACAATCTGAAAAATACAAAACAGACCATTTTTGCAAAATGGTTTAAAAAGAAGAAAACACAATTGTCTTTGATGAAACTGCCCCCTATAACTTGGATAGTATTGACTAGCAATGAATTGTTAGAAAAAAATTAGAGAAATGAATTGATAGGTCTTTCATTTCCCTGTTCATTATTTCAAATGACCCCATTTGAGCACTTTACTCAACAGGAAAATTAAAAATAAAAAAGAAACTGATAAATTCCATATAATCAGGGGCATCTAGGTGGGGCAGTGGATAAAGCACTGGCCCTGGATTCAGGAGGACCTGAGTTCCAATCTGGTCTCAGACACTAAACACTTACTAGCTATGTGACCCTGGACAAGTCACTTAACCCTCATTGCCCCGCAAAAAAAAAAAAAAAATCCATATAATCAACCTTTGCTCTTGTGTTTTTCTCACAGGTTAAGATCTTGGTGGAATTCCTCATTGATAACTGCTCTGAAATATTTGGAGAGGATGCCCCGATGCACTCCCCCAGCATCACTTCTGATGACTCATTGGAGCATACTGATTGTTCAGGTACTGTCTGGGCTATGTATTGACGGTCATCATAATGGAGTCTATGCCTAGTCAGAAGCGAATGATTACCATTACCAAATCCATTCAATAGTATTTTTAATCAATATTGTTATTGATGTTTTTTAATACATTGCTGTCACTTCTCAATGATTCCTCCCCACTCCATCTCCACTAATAGAACCCAAAGAAGCTGCATACTCAGCTTCTTAGTGTAATCATTAGAAAGAACCATTTTGGCACCACTAGAATATCCAATTTTTAATTCTGAGTATCTCTGGGTCTTAAGAACCGCTTGCCCTTTCTGCCCACATCAGGGAAGGCTGTTAACTTCACTAAACAACAGTGAGAGACAGTATACTATAGCTTGAACACTAGATTCATAGTCATAGGGCCTGTGCTCCAAACCCTGCTCTGCCACACCCTTGTGCAACCGTGGGTCCATCACTTAACCTCTCTGGGCCTCAGTTTCCCATCTCTAAAATGAAAGAGTTAAACTAAGTGGCCTCTAGCATCCCTTCCAGCTCCAAAACTATTGGATGTAGAAATTCTAACCAAGGCAAATCAGCAAGCATTAAGCACCGCCTCTAGACCAGGCACTGGGCTAGGTTCTGTGTGTACAAAGAAAGGCAAAAAACACCATCCCTGCCCTCAAGGAGCTCACAGTCTAACAACTAAGAGAGACGAACCTTTCATTGGAATGCTGTTTTCTCCCCTTGTTGCATTTCCTGTCACATGCATTTCTCCTAGTACTTTTCTTTCTCTCCATCATCTCCCTCCCAAAATAGCAGACCCCAAAAGACAGAAAAGTCCATTTTTGCAAAACCAGCAAATTTCTTGTTAGCCTAAACCTCCAGGAATCCAACAGAGTTCTGCAGAGCTACGGTTGGAATAAAAAGGGTTAGCCACAGCCATGTGTTTTTTCTGAAGTTAACTTTGCAAACCATTAAGGAAGTCTAAATGTTGTTTCATTTCTCCCCAGATATATCAACTCTGCAAAACGACTCAGCCTATGAAAGTACAGATGCTGATACAGAGGGCAGCAGCGGCATCGGCTCCGAAAACAAGCAGCCCCCAGACACAGCGGGATCGGTCTGTGACTTGGACGAAAGAAAGCATCAGCATGAGGCAAGACCAAGGTCTGTCGTCTCCTATGCGGTCTTACTAAAAAGCTCTCTCAGCACTCAAGAAAGGAGGTACTCGGAGCCCAGCACACCATCCTCAAAAGACTGCCTTGAAAGCAGGATCACAAGCCAGAAACTGACTAAAAGTGAAGACTTCACCATCCCCCAGGCGAGCTCCTGTCTGGGGAGTCAGGAAGCACAAGACTCATTTTCCAAGGAGGGTTTCCCTACTCCACAACACAGGAAACCGAAGTCACTGGGTCTTCAAATAAAGGAAGGAACTTTATGCTCAGAATCACCTGTGGGACCTTTCCCCCCAGCCTCCTCCTGTGGTTCCCTCGATAGCTCCTCCGATAGCTCAGTCTTTGCCAACTCACCAGTGGTTTCTCCTTCCAGTCCAAAAAGGAACTTTTTCACTAGACATCAATCCTTCACGGTAAAGACTGCTGAAGGAACCAGTAAGCCGGCCCGAGAGAGAAAGAAGCACTCCATGTCGTTCTCTTTTTCTACTCACAAGAAAGTACCAAACAAAACTCCAAGTTGGCGCTTTCCCAAAGACCAAGGAAAGAAGGAACTCAAAAAAGAGAGCCAACTCGCTGGCAGAATTGTCCAGGAAAGCTGTGCCAAAACTATGGTCGACTACCAGGCAGCTCCAGAATGTTGGAGTTCGAGGTCACGTCTCCTCTCGGCCGAAGAGGTATTCCAACTCGTGGACCAGAAAATCCCTGGGAATCCGCCTTCCTATGAGGAGGCCGTCCAGTATTGCCGCACTTCCAAAATTCCTCCCTATGGGAGCCGGACAGTCCAAAGTATGAAAGACACTATACTAAGCCAAGACTCCAGACTGCCATCTCTTTCACTTTCGAACTATGGTGGGCACACCAATAGTGCACATGGCAGAGAAATACTCAACAGGGACAGTGCATCACCTGTGGGTGAAACTTGGGCACAGGGTGGGGATTCCAGGGTATCTGGGGAAAGGAAAGGACAAATGCCAAGGTCTGAGTTTTACCGGTTAAGGGTCTCATCTGAGTCCTTGCTAAAGAACAAACAGGACTATCTCATTGGAAGGTGTAGTCAGCCAATCTTTGAGGTTGACCAGATCCAATATGCCAAGGAATCCTATGTTTAGGGATCCAGTCTATACACCACAAAAAGCCCTCAGTGACTACTATAAATATATGGGCTCCCTCAAAAAACTGCCTCCAAAAACCTTCTTTCATGAAGGTAAAGAATAAGCTCCTCGAACAGAATGTTTACTCCCCAAAATTATCATTTGTGTCTGTATGAACCTGAGTATGTGCAATATGTAATAAATGTATAAACATACTGTCCATAAAGTAATACACTGAAGGAATAGCTATGTATTGAGTGCTTGTGTGGTGTGTACATATACTATGCCCAAGGAGACACCAAATTTTCCTCTTGGTTAGGGTGTTTGGAAAAAAGAAACTTGCCTTTCTTTTATGCATGCCTGGGAGGAAATGCAGATCTTCATATTTTCCTGTTTCATTGAGGAGGAAAAATTCATTCCCCTGTCAGAAGTTCAACCCAGATGAGCAGTTTTATAACTAATCACTTGGGAAGAAGGAGAGGGCATAAGTAAGAGGAGTTCAGAGTCTGAACTTTCAGTGGGCCATTAAAAACACCAAAGAGAGGAAAAACTTTTTAAAAAATCTATGAAAAATAGTTCAACAGTGCCCTCTTAGCCATCTTGTTAATCTTGGGGAAATTGATGGAAGTGTGTTAATATTGCTTTGGGTTCCCTGATAGCACTTTTGAGTTTCTCTTTATTTTCATGTTGTTTCCTACTGTTGGATGTCAGCATTTTGAAATTTTAAAATGTTTGCTGAGGATTGTTGGAACCATCAATGAAATGCCACTACAATAAATCACCTTCTTCATTTGAAAGCACCAAGTGCTCACTCATTCTTTAGTGACAAGATTGTGTTCTTCCCTATGGCAGATGGAAACACACCAAGGAAACAGGGAAAAATGTTGGCCTCTGAACCTTATCTCTAGACAAGGTCACTCTGTGGCCAGAACGTCACAGCATGAGAAAGGAAATAATATGGCAAAGACATTTGTCTTTGTTTAGCGTTTTAAACTTTTTCCATAAGTTTTCACATAACTTGCCTCATTGTTTTATGAGGCCTCCATCTTGGCATATCTATTGTGATCATTATGACTGAGTAATTACTATCTCATATTTGTATAGCAATTTAAGTTTCCAAAGCACCTCACACACTTGATCTCACTCGATCCTCACAATAATCCTGTGAATAAGTGCTATAGTTGAAAAAACAGAAATCTTAGAGGTTAAACCCAGATCACCAAGCTAGTACGTATCTGAGGTGAGATCTGAACCCGAGTGTTCCTGACTCTCAAGCCCGGCATTCAATCCATGAAGCCATGCTGCTTCATCTTGAATGCAACATGTGACCATTTCACAGATCAGAAACCCTCCAAGTCTCACTAGATGGTTTCATGATATGCTGTGGTCAAAATGACCAACCTTTAGGGGATAAATTTGTTAAACTTGGCTCCTCCTTGGCTTGTTTACTGACAAGACAGACAGTATACCAGATAGCCTATGCTCAAAGCCTCAGCAAGCTGGTAATAATAACAATGGCGTACATTTATATAACACCTTGAGACCTGTTAAGACTTGCCTCAAAGCTCATTGATTAACATATGTTCCCAAATGACTTATTTTCACTTACCTGAGGTAGGGTTATGTTGGAACCAACTCCAACTGGCTCATGAGAGCATCTTGTTAAATTTTCAGTGTAAATTTTCTGTTGATTTTCTAGACTTTAAAAAGTGATAGAAGGGGCAGCTAGGTGGCACAGTGGATAGAGCACTGGCCCTGGAGTCAGGAGCACCTGAGTTCAAATCCGACCTCAGACACTTAACACTTACTAGCTGTGTGACCCTGGGCAAGTCACTTAACCCCAATTGCCCCACCAAAAAAAAAAAAAAAAGTATGTCCTACATAATTTTTTTTGGACAGATGATTGTTAAACATTTACCAGCACACCCCTGATTGAGTTGTTTTTCTCCATTGCCCATCATGGGTATGCTTTCAATATCACTTGAAAATTTGTTCCTGCTAAAAGAATATCAAGCCATAAAGAATCAGTGATGTCCATGTTCAATTCAATTTTACAGACATTTTAAAGTACTTATTACTGAAAGATGGGGCATTTACATGGGACAATGGATAGAATGTTGAGCATGGAGTCAGGAAGACCTGAGTTCAAATCTGGCCATAGACACTTACTAGTTATGTGACCTTGCACAAGTCATTTAATCCTGCTTACCTCAGTTGTCTCATCTGTCAAATGAGCTGGAGAAGGAAATGGCAAACCACCCCAGTATCTTTGCCAAGAAAACTCCAAATGGGGTCACAAAGAGCTGGACATGATTGAAAATGACTCAACAACAACATGTGAAAAACACTATGCCAAGAACTACAGTTACACAGACAAAGACAAAGCACAGGTGCTTATGTTCTAGGAGTTGGAGGAGGGAACACAACGTGTACACAAGGAAGTACATACAAGTATTAAGTAATTTCAAGAAGGAGAAAGTGCTAATCATTGGAGGCATCAGAGGAAGTTTTGTGTACAAGTGGTACCTGAAATATGTTTTGTAGGAAGCCAATGATTCTATAAGACAGAGATGTGGAGGGAGAACACTCCAGGCATAATGTGGGGCAGGGGGAGAGGAGGGTGCATTTATGTAAAGGCAGGAGCTGAAATGGCAAGTCTAGGAAGCAGCTGGTAGGCCAATTTGACTAGAATAGAAGGAAGGGTATATGATGAGGAGAATAGGGTGTAGTGTTTTGAGAGGCAGCATAACAGTGAATAGAGAGTCAACCAAAAAGCATGGAAAACATGGAGTCATTATGGAGATAATAACAGGAAAGTTTGGAGAGGCAAACCAGGAGGAGATCCACCTTGGATCTAAGGTGGCAGAGGATTATTTCCCTTTCAGACATGTTGGTTTGAGTTGCTTTCTGGTGCCTGGAACTGAACATAGTTCTGCAGATAAGATCTGATCAGGGAAGAGTATAGCAGATCCATCGCTTTTGTTCTAGGCATCATATTTCTCTTAATGTAGTTTTATTTCCAGAATCATAATTAAGTCAGGGTAACCAGTGCTTTGTTTCAGGGTACTAAAATCTAAATAATGCAAAAATGTAATACCTGGATTCTCAACAGCAGCTAAGAAACCAATACAGTAGCTATTTTCCTCTTCTATTCAACTTAATTTGTCTTAACTACTTATTGGGAGTTTTTTTTGTTCTTTTTTTGCGGGGCTATGGGGGTTAAGTGACTTGCCCAAGGTCACACAGCTAGTAAGTGTCAAGTATTTGAGGCCAGGTTTGAACTCAGGTACTCCTGAATCCAGGGCCTGTGCATTATTCACTGCGCCACCTAGCTGCCCCTTAACTACTTATTGTATCATTTTCATGTTTTGAATTATGATATTGATTTGTGGTCTCATTTTGAGCTGTGTACTTCGGGGATATTTCATGCTGCTTGCCCTGGCATGTTTGCTAAGGGTTCCAAAGTGACCATGTCTCTGCTAAAATCACATTAGCTTTTTTGGCTATCTTATGACACTATTGACTTACATTGAACTTGTAGTCCATTAAAACCCGCAGATAACATCTGCAGTACTATGTTCTTTTCAAAAAAGTCATTACCTTAGTTTGGGACCCTACCTATGCTACTACAATAATCACTCAGCTGGTCTCCCTCCTTTGATATTCTCTCTCTCTCCAACTCGTCACCTACATAGCTGCCAAAATATTTCTCCTAAGTTAGACGTCTAGCTAGAAATAAATAATTCATATGGAGAAACAAAATATTCTCAAGAGAAATATTTTTTAATGGGAAGAAAAGGAACTTAGAAGTACCAGCTCTCTAACTCCAAAATGGTAATCATCAAAGATATTTGGTGCTGGTTAAAAAACCAGAGAGGTCCAATCAAACTAATTAGGTGCACAGCACACAGACGCAAACAAACATGGTATCATGGTGTCCAATAAACCCAAATGCCCTCGCTATTCAACAAAGATCAACAAAAATGTCTGGGAAATCTGCAAAGCAACATGCAGAAACTAGGCAGGCCAACATTTCACATCGTCTACCAAGATCAGCTCTAAATAGATATATGACATGTAAAAGATCACATCAAAAACAAATTTGATGAGTGAAGAAAATGCCTTTGGGAACTATGGACAGAGGAAGAATTCATGACCAACGAGGGATAGAGGATCATGTAAGTTAAAATGGACAATTTTTGTGATATAAAATTTTTAAGTTTTTGTATGAACAAAACCAGTGAAGTTAAAATTAGAGGGGAGGGGCAGCTAGGTGGTGCAGTGGATAGAGCACCGGCCCTGGAGTCAGGAGTACCTGAGTTCAAATCCGGCCTCAGACACTTAATACTTACTAGCTGTGTGACCCTGGGCAAGTCACTTAACCCCAATTGCCTCACTAAAAAAAAAAAAATAGAAGGGAAACAATTAACTGGAAATGATAAACTCTTTGAATAAGTTTCTCTGATAAAGGTCTCATATCCAAGATATTTAAGGAACTGATTCAAATGTAAAAGAATAAGAGTTCAAATAGGTCAAAGTCAAAGGATCTTATCCTAGACAGGTCCTGACTCCAGCTAGTCTCCTGGTAGTTTAGGTAAAATATTGGGGTGGGGGGGGGCACGGAATGAGACACTAGTAGGTCTCAGCAGTTAACAAAAGGAGATTTGCTTAGCCATAGCAGGAGAAGGATAATCAACAAAGAAAATCATTGAGGTTGATAGAGCTGAGTAAAGCCCCCCCTTGCCAGAGTTATTATCCATTGTGATCAACCAGCCAGAGAGTATTACCTTTAGGACAAAAGACAAAATTCTTTGCTAGTAATTAAGACTTTCTACAGCCTGGTTCCCCTCTATCCTTTGAATCTAATTTCATGCAACATCCCTTCACAAATTCTATGTCTGAGCTAAAGTAGACTACTAGTGATCCACCAAACTCAATACACTGTCTTCTACCCCCGTGGATTCACAAAGGCCACACTCCATTCTTGAAATGTCTTCCTTCCTCATCTCCACCTCTCAGAAAGCTTGTTTTCCTTCAAAGCTCAGGTCATCTGCTACCACCTCAAGGATGCTTTCCCTAATCTCCCCATTTGTAATACTCTTCATCTTTCTTGTACCAAGCTTATTTGTGCAGCTGTTATATTCTCCCAGTATGTAAGCTGCTTGGGGGCAGGGTCTGTTTTTAGATTTTGTATCTCCATTCTCTAATACAGTACCTTACCTAGAGTGGTTGCTAAATAAATGTTTATTGAATTGAATTGAATAAGCTAGGGACCATCTAGAGGAGAGCAACAAGGATGGTCCCAAGATCTTTCCCAGGGAAGATCCACTGAAGAAATTGAGGATATTTAATCTGGAAGAAGATTTGAGGAGGACTCAGGAGAGAGAAAGAAGGAACATAATAGTCCATAATAACTGTCTCCAAGTATTTGAAGAGGAATCAAATGTCCTAATAGGGGACAGCTAGGTGGCACAGTGGATAGAGCACCAGCCCTGGAGTCAGGAGGACCTGAGTTCAAATCTGGACTCAGACACTTGACACTTACTAGCTGTGTGACCCTGGGCAAGTCACTTAACCCCAACTGCCTCACCAAAAAAACAAAATCAAATGTCCTAATGATTAGAGCTATCCAAAAAGTAGAATGGGCTGCCTCAGGGGATGGTCATTTATTTCCCTCTCAAAGAACATCTTTAAGCAAAGTCCAAATGATCTCTTTTCAGGATCATGATGGAGGAGATGCTCAGTCAGACAAAGGTTGGACTGGATAACCTCTTGGGTTCCTTCCAACTATGAAATTCTGTGGTTCTGTGATTCTGCAATCTCTAAGGTCCCTTCCATCCCAACATTCTATGATTCTATATGCTGTGGACCATCTGACCTGTATAGGGAGCCTGGGTTAAAAATGTTAAAAGTGTAAAATGAATCAGCAAAATTAGTTCAGGTAACAATGATGGAAGAGCTTAAATTATCTATACATACATAGATTGCTGAAAAAAATACTTCATTCACTGGAACAAGATGTGGAGGTAAGGTTTTTGGATAAAACCCATAAATCAATGAATATTTCTTGAGTACTTAATATTATACTCAACATAAGGCACTGGGGATTGGAAGGAAGAGGATACAGAGACTCCATTCAGTTCAACAAAGATTTATTGAGAGATTTTCAGATTTGAATTAGGCAAAGTCCCTTACCTCAGGGTGCTTCCAATCCAATGGGAGATAAGGCACATAGACACAAAAACAATATAAGACTGTAAATGAAAATTGCCAATAGTATAGCCAAAAAGTGTTCTAGTAGAGACAAATAATTGTTTCCTGGTACTGGTAGCTTGAGAACCCAGAAAGAAGGACCACGTCTGACTAGGGAAGGTGGGGCCTGAGTAGTGACTAGGCACTCATTTTCTCTCTTCCAGAGAATGGTGAATTTCATCAGAGTTTGATGACTATTACAAAGCATAACAAGTCTGTTATAAACTAGAAATTAAGTAGATTTTTAAAAAAAATACCCACAGGAAGCACCATATAAGGAACTTCAAACTAAGTAATGATGTATTCTTTAAGCACAAGCAGGAAATCAGCTAAGGAGTCAGCAAGACCATTTGATCTAAACATTACAAAGCTGTATTCAGAAAGCAAAGACTAACTGATTTTTTTTTGGTCTCTGTCTTTGCTGAGGGAGACATTATGGACTTTCCCAATCCAAGACTGGTTTTGAAGTCAGAATTCTAGAAAGGAAATTGACAAACTCCAGCAGATCTGGAGGAGGGGAACCAGGATGGTGGGAAATCAGGAATCCTGGCCAAATAAAGCGCTGTTGAAGAAGCTAGAGATGTTTAGCATGGAGAAGAGAATATTTAGGAGAGCCATGATAGCTGTTGCCACATACTTGAAGAGCTACTTGGTCCTAGAGGTCAGAACTAGGAGCAAGAGGTGGAAATTACAGAGACAGATCTCAGTTTGATGTAAAGAGAAGTTTCTTCACAATTGGAGCTCTCCAAAAATGATCTTACATACTATAACGGTCTTCAAACAGAGGTCAGATCACCACTTGACAGAGATGCTGTCAGGGTTTTTTCAGGTTGGACTAATTGACTTCCAATTCTTTGAGTCTATGATTCTCCAAGTTATTAGAACAAATCAGATTTTTAGGGGTTAGACTTTTTAAAAATATGAATGCCAGGGCAGCTAGGTGGCGCAATGGATAGAGCACTGGCCCTGGATTCAGGAGGTCCTGAGTTCAAATCCGACCTCAGACACTTGACACTTACTAGCTGTGTGACCCTGGGCAAGTCATTTAACCCCAATTGCTCCACCAAAAAAAAAAATTATGAATGCCATTATGTTACACTCCAGCTCAAGAATATACAATAGCTCCCTATTTCTTGCTGCATAAGGGGGGCGAAGTCCAGGAATGAAGTGAGAGCTTCCTGTTGTGAAGAGGGCTCTAGGACATTATAGAGAAGATTCAGGAGAGTCAGGAGTGCTGGCTAGATAGGAATGAATTTACATTCATGTTTACTTACATTGTGTTTACACACAAATAATTTAATACTTAAATACTAAATATGCTAGAGATTTAGTATATAAAAATATACTAAATACATTTAGTACTTAAAAAAAACCAAGCCTTACCTCTCTCATCTATCCTCCTTTTTATCATTCCCCCCTCCTCTTTTTGTCCCTGTAGACTCATAGGAAAAAATGATGCCCCTTTCTTTCCAAAACTAATTCTGCCACTTATTTCTTAATCATATCTCATTGTCTTCCCCAAAGGTTGAGTTCTCCAATTATTCCACCTCCCCAGCATCTCCAATATATCTTCCTCTCCAGTGACTTCTAATTCCCTATCCTATTTCTTTCCTTGCTTTCCCTGTTAATGCCATTATTGTTGTTTTGTTGTTGTTGTTATTATTATTATTAATGGAGTAGCTTCTCCATGTCTATAGCCTCATCATATGCTCAGTACTTACCCTCTCTAAAATACAGCTTCTGACCCTGCTGCTCAAATAAAACTACACTTCTTTTTTTTTTGGGTGGGGCAATGAGGGTTAAGTGACTTGCCCAGGGTCACACAGCTAGTAAGTGTCAAGTGTCTGAGGCTAGATTTGAACTCAGGTCCTCCTGAATCCAGGGCCAGTGCTTTATCCACTGTGCCACCTAGCTGCCCCCATAACTACACTTTTGAAAATCACTCATTGCCCAATCAGTGACTTCCTAATTTACCTTTCTTCATCACCTCACAATCCTAGTGTTAACCATTCTCATTTTTAAAATTCCTCTGACTTCTAAGACCCCTCCCTATCTCAGATTTTTTTCTCCACTGCATCTTATGACACTCCTTCTCCTAAATATGTGTCCCTCAAGGCTCCATCCATGGAATTCTGCTCCTCTATGCTCTTTTTCCTTAGACAAAGCTCTTATCTTCAAGTATCCAACTCCACCTTTGTTCAGACTGAATGAATGAATGCATGAATGAGCATTGATTAAGTGCTTACTATGTGCAAAGCACTGGCCAAGGGCTGGGCATACAAGTGAAAAAACAAATACAGGGGGCAGCTAGATGATGCAGTAGATAAAGCACTGGCCCTGGATTCAGGGGGGACTGAATTCAAATCCGACCTCAGTTACCTGACACATTTACTAGCTGTGTGACCCTGGGCAAGTCACTTAACCTTCATTGCCCTGGGGAGAAAAAAAAGTGAGTGGTGCCAAAAGAAGGTAGATTAACACATCCTGTTCAGTAGTTATAATGGTGCTAATTTGATCATGATTCTAGAACTGGAAGGAGGTAGATGAGGATATTCACCTGTCATTATGGCAGGGCCTAAGGGCAAGAGTCAAAGGTGAAATGGTTATTTCCTCTAGGTCATAGTTTTTGGTCCTGGTAATAAGGAAAATGGTCATAAAGCTCTAGCCCCGATTTTTCTCCTAAACATCTCTTTAAATGCCTTCTAGGCAAATGCACTTGGATGTCCTACCACATCACCTCAAATTTTCATATCTTAAATCTCATTCATCATCTTCTCTTCCCATCTCCCTCAAAACGTTTTCCTCTTCCTGACAGTTTATTTCTATTAGTGATATCATTCTCCTTGTCACTCAGGCTCAGAATATCAAAATCATCATTGGTTCCTCCCTTATCCAATCAGTCAAGAAGGATCTATTCATTTTTCTTCTCTGATGCATCTCACTTCAATCCCTGTCAACTACCACTGAAATTATCTTAATTCAAGCCCTAATTTTTCTCATACCAGGACAATTAAAACATTATCATAGCTTGTCTCCATATCACCCCCTCCTAATTATACTACACACCATCATTAGATTCCTATTTTGGTGTGTCTTTGATTCCATTGGAGCCTTTGGGGACATCCATGGTTAGTAAGCAGACCTAGGGGCAGCTAGGTAGCACAACGGATAGAGTACTGGCCCTAAAGTCAGGAAGACCTGAGTTCAAATCTCACCTCAGACACTTACTAGCTGTGTGACCCTAGGAAAGTCACAACCCCAATTGCCTTAAACATCCAGGGCCATCTCCAATTGTCCTGTTGTATATCTTGCCACTGGATTCAGATGGCTCTGGAGGAGAAAGTAAGGTTGGTGACCTTGCACAGCCCTCTCTCACAATTCACTGCAAGTCATGACGTTTGTCATGGTCCTCTTTGAAGATGAAGGACAAACAACAACAGACAGTGCTAGATGAAAAACCAGCAAAAGAAACTGAGAAGGGCCAGTTAGGTAGAAAAAGAACCAGGAGAGAGCCAAGGCAAAAAACCTAATGAGAAGAAAATACCCAAGAGGAAAGCCAAAAACTATAAGGTGGTAAGGAAGGATCAGAATTGAGAAAAGGCCACTAGATTTGGCAATTAAGAGATGACTGATGGCTTTGGAGAGGTTAAAGAATGGAGCCAGAAGGTTTTAAAGTCAAAAATTGCAGAGGGTTTAGAAGAGATTGAGAGGAGAAATAGAGGTACTGATTGTAGATGGCTTTTCCAAGGAGTTTAGCCATAAAAGAAAGGAAAGATGTAGGACGATGGCTAGTGGGAATGGTAGAATCAAGTAGAGGTTGGGGTTTTGTTTTATTTTTAGGTATAGGAGAAAAATGAGTGTGTTTATAGGTAGCAGTAGATTGGGGGATATTGAATATGAAAGAGTGGGCATAATATAAGGAGGGGCAATATGCTGAAGAAGCCAGGAGGAGTTAGGGTCAAGGAGACAAATAGGACGGGCTTTGGCAGAGAGAAGGACCGCCTCTTTATCCAAGACAGGAGAGAAGGAGATAATGGAGGAACATATCTGAGTAATGTGATGAAGAAAAAGTAGGAAAGGGAGCTCTTGACAAATGGCCTTGACTTCAGTGAAGAAAGTGGAAAGGATTTCAAGCTCAGAAAGTAGGGAAAGGGAGTTTTATAAGAAGTCTGAGGAGAGACAAGAAGGTCTTTTAATGAATGAGGAACAGTGTAACAGTGCATCAGTTGATCGTTCCCATTTTTGGCTGTGCTTGTACGTTTGCAAGTTATTAGGTGAGATCTCAAAGTAGTTTGAATCTATGTGTATCTTATTATTTCATTAATGTCTTTTATATTGATTAGAATCGCAAGATTTATGCTTGAAAAAGAACAACTAATCCAACCACTACCCTTCCTCTACAATTTTTATGACTTTGAAATTGATGCTCTGGAAAGGTAAGTGATTATCAGTGTAATAGCATAATCTGGAAAGTGCTGGTACTAAAGAAATGGGTCTTTGGAGCATCGAGTAGTCTGAGATTATTAGAAACACAATGTATTTCTCCAAATTGTTCTAACCTGATCAGTTCCTCCTATTGAAAACTGGATCCATCTTATTGCCCAAAGGTTGTAGCTATGACATTCACATTGACAAATTAACTCAAAGAGCCGCATATCTAGAATCAGAGTCAGAAAACCAGCCTAATCGAAAAAGCAAGGAACCCTGAGGTAGAAATAAGGGGCAGCATTTGCCAGACACAACCCACTACCACTAACTACTATAACAATCATCTCCTCTGAGACCCTCATGTTCATGAGTCCACCAGCATTGGGAATAGCTGTGCCCTCACACCCTCCCCCACAACTGCCACCAGGCAGATAGACATAAGAGCCTTCTAAGGGTATCACCTCCCACTCCAGACTACCAGTTCTGTTTCTATCCCAGCCCTCATAGCCATCATCCCAGAAAGCAACTCCTACAGGGGTCAGCCATCCCTACCAATTGCCAACCAACTACCACCCACAGGGCAGGCAAGCCAGCCTAGCCAAAGCAGTAAAATACCCCAAGAGAGAGACAAAAAGCAGCATGGGCCAGACAAGTCAAACAACTACCACTGCTGGATACCATCAACCCTGAGAGAAGAGATGGCCCAGAAACTCTGAACCCAAGAACTTTGGGAATAGCAATGCTTCCAGTTAAGGACAGTGGTCCATCATCTTGAGAAGCTGTTGTTCATTCTTTGTTTTTGTAGAAGACTGATGACATCACAGGATAATGTCTTGACATGCACATGAGGCAGAGCTGCACAAAGTTATCAAACTCACTCTCTCTTCCAGAGTCATTGAAGTCCAGTGGCAGGACAAAAGTCAGGATGACTGGGAATGTAATAGGATGCAATGGATAACCTTGGCATCTTCAGTGTTTGACCAAACTCTAAGCCCCGCACAGTACCTACTTTAGCTGCCTTCATGGCTGTTGGAACAAACTGTTCTCATTCACCCATTCTTCCAGGGGAAGTCTTCCCATGCTTGGAGTAGATGTCCCCCTAACTCACTGACAGGTTTGAGGCCTGTCGGTTACCCTCAACCTACTTTAGCCCATCTGCTAAGACCATTTAAGGCCACATGTTAAGACACATGTAAGGCCCAGACACACAGTATGACCAATGTGTGTTCTAAGGCTTCTTAGAGCCACAGGTGAGAGTTGAATGACAGGTGAACACTAAAGGTAGATGAGCAGCCCTGAAAAGGGCTCGCAAACCCTCACACCAAAGGTGCTGGTCCTCCATGAACCTCTGTGGAGATGCAGCCTGGCAACTGCTCCTGCATGTGAGTTAGCCACAGCCACTAAAGACTCAGAAAAGAAAGTTTATGCCAATAAGGCCCTTGGCCCAGTCAAATTGTTCAGCATTAGAATTTATAGGATTTAATCAGCAGAAATGACATTAAAGAAGAAGCATAAATAATCCGCTTTGCTGCTGAACCCAAAGGACCAAGGGACCTTTCCATTTGATTTGCCACTGAAAACTTCCATATTTGTTGTCTCCATAATCAGAATGTGAGCTCCTGGGGGCAGCTAGGTGGCACAGTGGATAAAGCACCAGCCTTGGATTCAAATCTGGCCTCAGACACTTGATACTTACTAGCTGTGTGACCTTGGGCAAGTCACTTAACCCTCACTGCCCTGAAAAAAAACAAAACAAAACAAAAAAAAGAATGTGAGCTCCTTAAGTGAAGGACTGCCTTACATTTCTATTTGTATTCTAAGATCTTAGCACAGTGCTTTGCATGTAGTAAGTTTAATAAATACTTGGCAATATATCTTTTCCATCCACTTTATTTTTCCAGGATGAGGAGTTAGACCAATCTTTTTCACTGCACTACAAATAATACCGACTAGATTTTTCAGTGTTTCAGGACTCAGTATTCTTCATAAAACACCATTTGTAAGTAGTAGCATTTGAAGACTCTTGCCACCAATAAGAAATCCTGATTTTGTTTTGGGTTTTGAAGAAGATGTCTTCCATGAGACTGGCAAACATCCTCTGAAAATATGTATCATCCTGTTTTATGCCTCACTTGATGCCAATGCCAATACTCAGTGACTATTTGAACAAAATTATCTCTGGAATCAAATATGTCATAGAGCCTTTCGTAATTTTAACGTGTATATTGGAGATGCATTGTCTAGGGACAGGCTTCAAGACTGTATTTTGTTCAGTAAAGGTAAATATATGCCTTTTTAAAGACAACAAATAATAAATACAACAGGATTTTCTTTTCTCTGCAGAGTCCTTGTGTCAGAGGCTCCCTCCTGGCGTGTAAGGCCCAAATACACTTTGGTGGTTTTCTTACTTCTTGTGCTCATTGCCCCTACCTGGATAATCTGAGAGAAACTTCTTAATCTGACATCCCCCTCAAGGACCAAAACACAAGCAATTTTGTTCAAACATCATTGAAAACAGGACTCACCTCTATTATTGATCTATGTAGGAAGAAGAAATTGGTTCAGATCTCATTTGGGAAATTTCACAATGCTCTAAATGATACCAAGCTGCCCTTTACAGCAAAAACTAATCTTTTTTACAGAGATATTCTCTTAATGGTTCTATCAATCTATTAATTATATAATATTATAATCTATGAAAAATCAAAACTGCAAGTGACCAGAAGATTAATGGTATAATAATAAGTGGGTAGCTAGGTGGCTCAGTGGATAAAGCACTGGCCCTGGATTCAGGAGGACCTGAGTTCAAATCTGGCCTCAGACACTTGACACTTACTAGCTATGTGACCTTGGGCAAGTCACTTAACCCTCACTGCCCAGCCAAAATAATAATAATAATAATAATAATAAGTAATAGCATGCACACTGTTGTTTTAAGGGTTACACAGTGCTTTACAAACATTATTTCATTTTTATTTTTTGTCCTCATCACAATCTTGGGACACAGGTAGTATTGTTATCTCTCTATTAAAGATGAGGAAACTAAGGCAGAAAGAGGTTAAGACACTGGCCCAAAATCACACAGCCAGTAACTGCCAGAGGCAGGATCTGAACTCAGATCTTCCTGAATACATAGCCAGCACTCTATCCATTGTATCATCCTACCACTAGAAAGATGGAAGGTAGGCATAAGAAACTAGACACATTACTTGTGTATGTGATGACTAGGATGTGAGAAGTGGCATAAAAGATATCAGCAAGGACATGTATGACCAAAAACGGAGTTGGGTTGGTAAAAGTGAGGAATGATAACTGATTAGGCCAAGTATTGAACTGATACCTCTGAAATGACCAAAAATTTAAAATGGAGGAAAGCATCTAGGGCACTAAGTAAATGCATTTTTGGATATATGCAAAGATATGAGGATTACCTACATGAAAACGCATTGATGGGCTTCCATCTAAACCCTTACAGTGTGCTTTCCATTTGGGATGTACTGACAACTATATAGTCGAGGGGTACCTGCTGAGATCACAGCTTCATTGAAGCAAATAAAAGTAAAATATGAAAAGGGAAAACTCATTCACCTACATGCAAGAGACAGTTGTAGTCTTCTTTTGGAGGGGAGAGGGGTTGGTATCTCAATCTTTCTATTCATTCCCTTCTGCTTTCAAACATACCTACATCTTCCCCATTCTTTAAAAACTTATTTGGGGGGCAGCTGGGTGGAGCAGTGGATAAAGCACTTGACACTTACTTACTAGCTGTGTGATCCTGGGCAAGTCACTTAACCCCCGTTGCCCAGCAAAAAAAAAAACAAAACAAAAACCAGGCCCTCAAGGTTTTGCTCTATATCTCCTCCTTTTCACAGCCAAATGCCTTAGAAAAAGGCTGTCTTGAACATTTAACTGCTTCCACTTTCTAACCTCCCATTCATTTCTCAACCCATTGCAAATCTAGCTTCTGACCTCATCACTCAAATGAAATTTCTCCCTCCAAGCTTACTAATGATCTTTAATTACCAAATCCAATACTTATTCCTCTTGACTCTCCATTTAACACTATTGAAGACCTGCTCCTTGCAGACACTTCCTTTTTAATTGGGTTTTTTTTGGTTTTGTTTGTTTTTGCAGGGCCCAGGGTCACATAGCTAGTAAGAGTCAAGTGTCTGAAGCTGGATTTGAACTCAGGTCTTCCTGAATCCAGGGCCGGTGCTTTATCCACTGCGCCACCTAGCTGCTCCCGACACTTCCTTTTTTCTGGGTCTTTGTGCTATTGCTCTCTTGGTTCTCCTCTTACCTGTCTGACCACTGTTTCTCTGCTTCCTTTGATGGGTCATCCATTTCCCACCTGATATATGGGGGCATTGTCTTGGACTGCACCTTGGGCTCTGTTGATCTCATGAACTCCTGTGGTTTCAAACTATCCTCTCTGTTTAGGTGATTCCCAGAGCTATATATCCAGCCCTGGTCTCTTTCCTGAATTCCAATTTTACATTTGATTAGGGTCAACAATACATACACAAAAAAGTTATACAAAATAAATAAATACAGGGGCAGCTAGGTGGCACAGTGGATAGAGTACCGGCCCTGGAGTCAGGAGTACCTGAGTTCAGATCCGGCCTCAGACACTTAAAACTTACTAGTTGTGGGACCCTGGACAAGTCACTTAACCCCAATTGCCTCACTAAAAAACAAACAAATAAATAAATAAATACAAAGTGATATAGGGAGAGGGAGAGCATTAACTGAAGGTGGTTGCTTATCTCCAGTGTCTGCCCTCCAATTTATACTATATTCACCTGCTAGAATATTCTTCCTCAAAATACTTTGTCATCATGTCATTCAAGAAATTTCAGTGGTTTCACCTGATATGGAATGGTTTCCCTACTCAAATACTTTCAAAACCATTTCCCTTGCTTGGCCTTTATAAGTCCTGCCCACCTGATTTCTCATCTGTTCCATGGATTCCTTTAGCTTGTATTTCTCTAACATGGGCTCACCAATTCAGAGAAGGTTATATGTTTTTTTTTTCCCATAATTGATTTCTTTTCAGCTCCTTGACTCTACATCCTGGGCAAGTCACTTAACTTCTCATAGTCCAAGGCAATACTCTAAAACTGTAAATTGCCCAAGTTGCTAACCTACTTTGACAGGTAAGCTTCTTCATCCAGTATATCCCTATGGTGATGAAAAAACATGTCCAGCCCCCAATTGTTTACATTTATGTGATGTTTTTGTCTTTTTTTTTCCATGCAGTAGAGAGATGATCCCTTATAAAGTCCTTAGCACAGAGACTGGCCCATAGGAGACATTTAACAAAAGATTTTTGCCTCCTTCTCTCCTTCCCAATTATGTCAATAGCAGAGCTCAGCAGAATAGACACTCAACACTGTAAATGTAGGCTGGATGCAGAGGGGTTGAGAGGTTCAAATAACAGATGTAAAGCACTTTGCAAATCCTAAAGTGCCAGTTATTATTATTAGTCTACACTTAGTCATCAGGCCTCCAGTCTGGTGATGATGTCATTACTGGAATCTTCTACTGTACTCCTGTTTAGCATAAGCCATATACATCAATGCAGCAATGTGCCGGTAAATGTTTAACAAACAGCCTTCTAGTGGGGAAAAAAACATGCACGCACACCCTTTTAAGTTTAACACTTTCTTAAATCCAGACAATCAAGGAAACAATGAAATTAAGCCCTAGTTTATAGCAATCGTTGATTTCTGAGGTGTAAACACTCATACTGGAAATTTAACAATTGCTCTCCCAAGCTAGCTTCAGCACCCCCAAGGCTGAATGATTGCTGTTAGACCCCACAGATTGAGGTTCTTTTGCTAGTGGGAAGCACTTCTTCCTGTTTTATCCTATATTGAAGGGGGAAAAAAACACTGAATGCTCAGCACTGGTAAAGTCTGTGTTTCAAAGATAAAAGCAAAGAAATAAACATGTGGACTCAGGTTGACCTAAGGTGGCAACTGGCTCAGGATAGAAACAGCAGGTCAAAACTTCCATGTCAGTCAGAGTGAGATCCCGTCAATGAGTGGCCTCTGCACTTCCAACCTGGGAAAGAGAAGAAGCTTGGTCTTGTAGGGATACAGACAGACAGACAGACAGGGAATCAGTTGCACAAAACTGGACATTTTATGCATGTGATGTGGAGAGAATATTATTTAATTATTAACAGGTACTAATACTTCCTACTGTTTCTCTGCTACTAGAAAGAGAAGCACAATAAATCCAGAAAAGAAGAGCAGCTGAGCAACCTCACCATAGGAGAGGTTTCAAAACAGCTTTATCGCACTCATTCCTGAAAGCATTCAGTTGTTCTCAGATCCTTTGGCTACACCATTTCACACTTTAAAATTTGAAAAGCATTAGGTGTTTATTCCACTTACAGGAAATTTCCATCAATTGACTTTTACATTTCAATTTCTTTTTTAAAAGTTTAATGCATGTTGAATACTTCTTAGGAACATTGTAACCTCTGTAAGTTTCTCACATTCTGACTCCTAGTTACGTTCTGACTAGAAAGAATCTGAGCCCTGACTTCCACTAGAGTGAGTCACTCTAACTTTTTTTATCAAGAGGAAATATTCAGTATAGCTTCAAAGGGCTATCAGAATCACACATACAAAAGCTATCTGTTCAAATGTGTTCATAGCAGTGTTATCGTTAATTTTCCCAAATTGGAAACAACCTAAATGCCCAATAGGGAAATGGGTTAAATAAATTGGGTAGATGGGCCTGATGGTCACACCTATAATCCCAAGTAATCAAAAGGCTGACTGCTGGTCTTGAGTTCAGAAGTTCTGAGCAGCAGTGAGCTATGCCTATTGGATGGCCATAAGTTTGGCATGACTATAGTGAGCCCCAGTGGGAGAGGAGATCAACAGGTTGCCCAAGGTGGCAACTGGCCCATGGTAGAAACAGAGCAAGACAAAGTTAACATGTCAATCAGAGTGAGAACAGTCAATGACTACTTCCAGCTTCTGCACTTCCAGCCTGGGAAAGAGAAGAAGACCTGGTCTTTGGGGATAGGAAGACAGAGGTGGAAGAACAAGCAAATAAATAAACTGTGGAACATTAATGTAATGGGATACATTACTACAGTGCAGTTGAGACCAGCGAGAATGAGGAACACAAAAAATCTAGGAAGAAGTTTATGAAATAATGCAAAGAGGAAAAAAAAGCAGAACCAGAATTATAGAGAATTACAGAGCATACAATGACTCTGACCCTTGAAGAAGAAAAATTAATAAGAAGGTATTGACAAAGAATCCTGATGAGGAACTAAAGAGTGACTGAAAAAATTGTAAGGTTGCTTTCTATGTTGAAATTAATTGAAATGTAATAGTCACCAAGAAAGGGTAGCTGGTTATGAAAATGTTCAACATCAACTCTTTACTAAAACACTTAATTATTTAAAAAAAAAAAGATATCCAGTGAAAAGCACCTCTGATTTAAATTCCCTCTCTAGGTAATGGGGAAAAAAACCCAGAAAGCTACATTTTAAAATGCTGATGCTGTAGCTTATGAAATTATTATTAGCATATTTAAGCTCAAAGAATCACTCCATGAATAAGAATTATTGTAGGCTATTTTTAAAAAATCTTCTTAGTTTACCATCAGGTCAGCTAGTTTCATTTGCCACTTAAAAAAGTGGCACCTGAAATATTTAAATCTTCTTTGGGACCCAAATCTTTAGGGTGTTGTAAATCACACAGATTATTCCAAATCCAGCATTCTTTTTCTATTTGAGAGTGGAAGTAGTATTGGTCTCAAGATATTCAAAACAAGGGCAAGTGGGACAGAGAATGAGAAGAAATCTTGGCAGTCATCAATTCCAACCTTCTCATTTCACACATGAGGAAACTGCATTTCCTATTAAACATTTACCAATACACCACTACCTTATACAAATGGTTGCTTAGGGAGAGTTAAGAGACCTTGATTATCTAATCAGCTCTCACACGTGGTGAAATGGTCAAGGACTTTACTTGTGATTATCATTAATGTCAGAAAGACCTCAGTTCAAATCCTGTCCCCTTAACCATTTATTAAATGTATGATACACAAGTTACTAATCATTAGGTACCTCAGTTTCATCATCTGTAAAATTAGAGAATTGGACTCCATGATCTCTAAGGTCCCTTCCAGCTCTAAATTTAAGAAGTTATGAGTCAATGTTAGTTAAGTCGTGTCAACAAGCATTTATTAAGCACTTACTATGGGCCAGGCATTGAACTATACACAGGAAATACAGATACAAACAGTAAGACTGCCCCTGTCCTCAAGGAGTTTATATTCTATAAGGGGAAGACAACACATAAAAGGAAACTGAAAAATAGAGGAGAGTACTAGAGTGGGAGGGGAATCATGATGGAGAAAGTTCAGAGACTCAGGAGTAGAGGCTGAGAACAATCAAGACATGGCTGGCCTGGGCACCTTTCTTAAAACTGAGGTTCTGGGAAAATCCAACCAATCAGAGGAAGGGATGGAATGAACTTCCAGGGCATGATGGAGAAAGTCAAGAGAGTCATAAATGGAGCTAAAAGGGAATGTTAGGGGAGAGGAATTTATGAATGATTCAGTTTTTAAAATTTGAGGAATTAACAGTTGTGAGATTTGTAAATATGTTGCATATATGTATATATGCATGTACCTACACATACCTTTATGTACACATACATAGAATCATGGACAATCCACTTTGGGTTTTGGGGGGTTTTTTTGGTGAGGCAATTGGGGTTAAGTGACTTGCCCAGGGTCACACAGCTAGTACGTGTCAATCGTCTAATGTCGGATTTGAACTCAGGTCCTCCTGACTCTAAGGACCCGTGCTCTATCCACTGTGCCACCTAGCTGCCCCAGCAATCCACTTTGGATAAATGTGTGGTGGGGTCATTTCTAGCATCAGAAAGTCTGGATTTTTCTCCGGGTTCTGCTTCTCCCTCTCCAGACTTCTCTCCAGACGCCTTGGCAGCCTTCTCCCGTTAGAAGTTCCCTAAAATCTCCCTCTTACTCAATGGCCCCTTCCCCATTTCTCTCAGAACTTCCATTTAAAGGCAGCAGCACCCCTCACCCTGTGACTTCTTTTATGTTTTGTTTTCCCCCATTGAAACATAAGCTACTTCAGGACAAAGACTATTTTTTCTTTTTGCTTGTATTGCTATCTCAGATGATTAACAGTGTCTAGCAAATAGTAAACACTTATTAAGTGCTTAATTGACTCAATTTGATTTAAAATCCTGATTCTTCCATTTATTAAGTTGAGAACCTAGAACAAATTACTTAACTAATCTGGGACTATTTCTTCAACTATTAGTTGGAAGAATTATCTACATCAGAGGTTTATTTTGAGGAAAGTATTTTATGTACTCTACAAGTATAACTTAAGCTCAGTCTGCCTCAGTTTCCTCAGCTGTAAAATGGAGATAAGAATAGCACCTGTTATTATCTCAGGGTTGTTGTAAGTCTCAAATGAGATGATATTCGTGAAGTGTTTAACACAATACTAGGCACATAGTAGAAGCTCACTAAATGTTTGTTTCCTTCTCTTCCTCTTTACATGAGTAAGCTGTTATTACACAATAGATTTCCTAGAAAACTATGCACATCTATATGCTATAAATCAAACTGTATTTTATATTTAAGGAAGCTCCCTATTCCAAGAAATTCCATAGTGAATCCTTCTATAAAGTGAAATACAATCCAGTACTATCTTATAATTCCCATCTTTTTAATAGGTAGATTTCTCAAAGTGATATATACCTGTACTTTTAAAAAATATCTTTACTATAGGTAAATACAGTCTGAAAAATGATAACAGAGACACCAAAGGATGCCAAATGGAATATTCTTATATGACATAGAAACAAACACCAACTTTTTTTTTTTTTCAAATACCAACTTTTTAAAAAGCCCTACTCTCCAGACTTTTCTACAGGATTTATACTCTTTTTTTTAAAGGAAGGAAGGAAATAAGCAGTTAAGAGCTTAATATGTGCCAGATGTTTTGCTATTTAAACAATATGTAGAATGATAATAATTCATAGTTTGTTCTGTAACCTTCCTGCCCAGCTCCCTCTCCTTGTTTTGTGTCAGTCTTTGCTTTTGTATCCATGCCCCCAGCTCCCATGAAATACCATTGTTTTGGTTATTTCAAAAATCAGTGATTTTGAGAAATTCTGATACACTTTTATATTTTTGTAAATTTGTACATTTTCACAAATAATTTTCTTGTCTAAAAAGGAATATTGTATTACCTATACTTCCAGCCTTGTCTTCTCAACCTCTGGCTAAACCCAGTGGTCTAAAGCATATTACTATTAGAAAATGCATCAATATCCTATAATGTCTAAAAAATAACTCAGAGTCATAGATTTAGAGCTGGAAGGGACCCCAAAGGCAATCTAATCCAACCCTCTCATTTTATATATGAGGAAACTTAGACCTGGGCAGGTTAAATGATTTGCCCATGGACAGACATGTATTAAGGGTGTTAACCTGGAAATTAAGGAAAATCAATATAGGAGAACATAAGGTCTTTAATCAGGGCAGAGGAACTACAGCTCGTGGTATCGCAAAGCAAGAAGCTAGGAATATCCAAAGATGGGAACCGAGGACAGGGTTTTTATGGGGTAACAGAACAAAGGGAACCAAAAGACTGCTCCAGAGTCAAGCACAGAAACTACTAACCACTTAATGTAAACGAACCTTTAACAAAAGAAACTATAGAACTACTCCTGAGTTAAGTATAGACACTACTTAACTCAAAATAGAAACTACTTAATGTAGGTGGACCCTTTTAATAATAACATAAAGTCCAGGGAGTAAGATGGGGAATCATTGGGAGGGGACAGTTTTCTTGGGGAAGATCCATATGTCAATCAAGAGTCCAGAATTGACAAAGATTGGTTAGCCCCAGGCAATTCATTGACCTGGGAAGGGGGATTAGGTGGGGAATCAATCAGTTCTCAGTAAATTTGTAGTTATCAAGGTCAGAGGTAGGATTTGAACCCAGGTATTCTCAAGAGGTAGTGTTCTTTCCATTTCAATGCTACCTTTGTCTTGTGGTAAAACAAAACACAACAAAACAGTATTGATAAAAATGAAGCACTGAAGTACAAGTCTTAATCACCTTCTATTTTCTTTTTGTGGCAGTGCTGAAAAATATTCCAATTCTTTTTTTTTTCCAATTTTTCATATATAAAGGAAAATTAACCAACGCTATACTGGCAGCTCCCTAGATATATGAGTTAGCCCAACTCACCTTTTGGGTTGTCTAGCAACCCAGCGGTCCCTTCTGCTTTCACCATCACTATCACCTCTATGCCAAGAGCACAGGCATAGGCTTCTTTAAATAGCATTCATTTTGTTCCAGGGCAGCTTAAGTATTGCAGTGGATAGAGCACTGGCCCTGGAGTCAGGAGACCTAAGTTCAAATCTGGCCTCAGACACTTGACACTTACTACCTGTGTGACCCTGGGAAAATCACTTAACCCAAGATGGTTCTGGAGGAGAAAGTGAGGCTGGTGACTTTGTACAGCCTTCCCTCACTAAAATACAATTCACTGCAAGTCATGACATCATCTCCTGATGTCATGGTCCTCTTCGAGAAAGAAGGACAAACAACAACATTCCACTCCATTCAGATCCCATCATGCATTTAGTCACAGATCCACCAAGTTTGCAAACTATCTTGTATCCATTTTCTAGTCAATGGCAGATTATTGAGAATATTGGTCATTAGTGAATCAACCTTTATGACTCTGAAAATCAATGAACCCTCCTCACATGTTCAATTTTAGCCCAGCTTCTTGCTAGTCATTCCACCCTACAACCAGGAAGATTCTCTTATTAAAAAGAGTGAGGGGGCTTGGTTTCCCAGTAGGGCAAGTTTCCACTGAAACTAAGCAAGTTCAATATCACTGGTTTTACTACACTATAGGTAGCACACCGATGCTCATCCTGCCTATATAGTCCCAGCATGTAGATCCACCTGCCTTATACTGCCCATTTAATAGTAGTAGGAGTAATTTTCTTTTTTAAAGCCTCCATCTGTAATTTCATTGGTGGGGATTGCTTACAGGGATGTATGAAAACTCCCTCTACCACATACGTTCTCATCTTAAAGAGATGCCTGGATATGCTGAGTATTATTAACTTGGTCCAGTTCACATAGGCTATCTAAGGATAAGGAATAGATTTGGAGTTTTCCTAGATTTTGCTGGTGAAGAAACTCCATCTATTAATGCTGACTGGCACTTTCTCTGCAGCTTCCAGTCTTAAAGAGATGCCTAGAACACTGAGAGGTAAAGTGATTTGCCCAGAATGACACAGAATGAAGGTTTTCTGTCTCCTATTCCAGTACTCTACCATACCATGCTGCCTCCCCACAAAGACAATATATATCAGAAATGGGACTTGAACCAAGGTTTTTGATCCTAAGAATGGCTCGCTAGTAGCAATAACAGTAAATATTAAAACCTAAATGTTTGTTATCTGGTTGCATATTCCTAGAAAAATAATATGAATCAATTTTACATCATAAAAGTATTTTATTTTCCAGTTACATGTAGTTTTCAACATTTGTTTTCATAAGATTTTTAGTTCCAATTTTTTCTCCTTCCCTCCCTTCCTTCCCCCCTCCCCAAGAGAGAAAGCAATCTGATATAGATTATATATGTACAATCACATTAAACATATTTCTGCATTAATCACGTTTTGAAAGAAGAATCAGAACAAAAGGGAAAGGTCTCAAAAACAAAAACAAAAGTGGAAACAGTATAGTTCAATCTGCATTCAGAATCCACAGTTCTTTTTTCTGGATGTGGAGAACATTTTCCATTATGAGTTCTTTGGAATTGTCTTGGATCATTGTATTGCTGAGAAGAACTAAGTCTATCACAGTTGATCATCACACAATGTTGCTGTTACTGTGTACAATGTTCTCCTGGTTCTGCTCACTTCACTCAGCATCAGCCCACTTAAGTCTTTCCAGGTTTTTCTGAAATCTGCCTGCTCATCATTTCTTACAGCCCAAGTAGTATACCATTACGTTCATAAACCATAAATTGATGGGCATCCCCTCGATTTCCAATTCTTTGCCACCACAAAGAGAGCTGCTATAAATATTTTTAGACATATGGATCCTTTCCCCTTTTTTATGATCTCTTTGGGATAGAGACCTAGTAGTGGAATTATTGGGTCAAAAGGTATGCACCATCCCATAGCCCTTTGGGCATAGTTTTAAATTGCTCTCCAGAATGGTTGGATCAGTAATATGAATCATTAAAAAAAAAGAACCAAAATATGTCAAATGTACTAGAAACTGACTCTTTAAAGAGAAACTTTAAAAGTATTCACATTCTATAATTATATTCATATAATACATGCTTATTATGTGATAAAGGGATGCAATCTACATGATATAAAGTATTTCATACATCTGAATTTTCCCACATCTGATTTTCTCAAAAGCAAGGTGTAACTACTGACTAATGCTAGGTTTAGCAAAAGTTCCTAAAGAATTACTGACACCTTGTGGCAAGAGCTTAAATTGAATTAATACCTCAGAGTCACTGGTTATATAATTCGTGGCATTTTTCATGAACATAGGATTCAAGCTGCAAGCAACCTTAGAGGATCATCTAGTATCGAGTCCCTTCATTTTTACAGATGAGGAAACTGAGGAACAGAAAATTGAGGGGAACTAACCAATGATTACATGTGTAGCCAAGCGAGGATTTCAAACTTTCTTCTGACTCCAAATCCAATGTTGTTCTACTATCTACCAACACATTCAATCCAATCCAACCCAAACCCAAGAAGAAACTGCAAATATTTATTGTGTACCTGGTATGTGCAATATTTGGGGATTACAAAGAGGAATATCATGCAGACTTGGCTCTCACAGTTTTCCATCTTAGGAGTGGAACAATAATTACAGAAATGACTCTGATACAAAGGAGAATTAAATAAGCCCAGAGGAAAGCCAAGCAAAATGTTATAAGTACAAAGAGGGAAAGAATAGTTTTCACAGGAGGAGGTCAGAGAAGGCTGTGAAGAAATGTTTCTGAGTTGAGCCTTGAAGGAAGAGAAGGAATGGGACATGAGGAGGCTATTTTGTTCTGAGAGGCAGTGAGTATAAAGTCACAGTAACATAAAAGAGAAGATGAAATGGAACTGTTAAGGGTTAAAATTCTAGCTAAACTGTCTAAAATATCTAATGAGTGGTCGCCAATCAATTACAAGCTTTAGCAAGAGTTAGACTTTTAAGCATTTATTAAGGAGAATAAGAATTTGGTAAAGAGAGAGAGAAAGGCCTAGATTCCTATCTATTAAAGGGAGAGCACATTTCTAGCTCCCTTCTCCGCCAGCGTCCTCAGGAAAGAGCCCCAGAGTCAGCGCCAGTCTCTTCCTTCCTCCTCCCACTAGTCCGCGTCACTTCCTCCCGCCAAAGAAAAGACTCCTGGTCTTGCCCTCAAAGACCTTCGCTTCATGGGCAGAACTCTTCTACAGTAAGTATCCAGCAGGTGGCGTCATTCCAATCATTACAGAACCCAAAGTAGACCACTTTGGCTAGAACATGGCACTATTACACTTAGAACAGCATGAGGGGGCAGCTAGGTGGCGCAGTGGATAAAGTACCAGCCCTGGATTCAGGAGGACCTGAGTTCAAATCCAGCCTCAGACACTTGACACTTACTAGGTGTGTGACCCTGGGCAAGTCACTTAACCCTCATTGCCCTGCCCCTCCCCCCAAAAAAAAGAAGAAAAAGAAATTCCCAAAGCCAATAATGTCCAAAAATTGAACTCAAAGGATCATAAAGAGGGTCTCCCATTCAACCAACATTTATTAAACGCCCCTAGGTACCTTGTTTAATAAGTGTTGGTTTCATTGGAAATTCAAAGGACATGCAAGGAAATGCAAAGACAAAAATGAAAGCCCCTCCACTCAAAGAGTATCCCTTGTGCAGGGGGATGAGGAGAGTCTGCAGTGGGACTGGAAGAGTGGAGAGAAATAGAAATGGAGGCGGCTCCACGTAGAGAGGGTAAGGTGCTATGCAAACAACACAGGAAGCACAGCGGGGGGCAGCACACGAGCACGTGACTCGGCTCACTCCGCCGTGCAAACCCTGGAAGAGCGGAGCAGAGCGGAGGCTAGAGAGGAGTCCGAGATTGACTAAGTCGCCCGGAAGTGACGCACGGTAGGGAGCCCCGCCCCTCTTCCCCTGACTCTCGGGATTGCTTACCTTGGAGACGCCGGCAAAAGACAACTCTCCGTTGCCGAGCAACCATGCCGGTCGCTACAGGCGAGCATTGTGCGGCATCTGCAGGGTCACTGGAGTGGAGCGGAGCCCCGACCACCTCCCCGGGCCGCTTCCCGCTCCGCCCGGCCCATTTTCTGAGGCCACTGAGCTGCTGCTCTTGGCACCAGTTGTAGCTCACGGGGCCGCCCAGCTCGACAGCCTTCTACTGCTTCCCAGCCAAGCCCGTCGACCGGTCGGCGGCCTACCCCAGCCACCATGACCTCCACCGTGGCCGACTCCAGCCCCAGACCTGCCGGCACCTACACCTTCTCCAGCCGGCCCCGAGCCCTGACCTGCCAGCGCCGTCGCTACCGGGACTGCTTCGGGGCGTCGTGAGTAACCGAGCCCTTGGCTCCTCGCCTACCCCGGTCCCCCAATCCTCAGCCCTGTCCCCCCACCTCCCCTCCACGTGCTTCCTCTAGAAGAGGAAGATGAAACTTTACCTGGGACTCAAAGGAAGCCAACAGGTGGAAATGAGGAGGGAGAGCAGTCCAGGCACAGGAGACAGCCAGTAGACATGCAGAATGTGGAGAGATTAAGTGTCTTGTCAGAGGAACAGCCGGGAATCCAATACCGGAGAATTGCAGAGTAGCCCTATCCAAATCACGCACTATTATTTATTGCAGCATGGGATAAAGCCCTGGGCTTGGGACTAAGGAGAGAACCAAGAACAGGGTTCATATCCAGTCTCTCACATATATTAAACTGTGCGACCCTGGGCAAGTCACTTAACCTCTTTGTGTTCTAGACAACTCTAAAGCAGAGGTTCTTACCCTTTTTTGTGTCATGAACCCCTTTGGCAGCCTGGCAAAGCCTGTGGATGTCTTCTCAGAATGTTTTCTTGAATTGCATAAAATAAAAGGGCATTGCAAAAAAAAAAAAAAAAAGGAGGGGGGGGGGGGCTTTGCCAAAGAAACCAATTGTATTGAAAAGTTATCCAAAAAAAAGATTTTTTTTTTTTTTAGTGAGGCAATTGGGGTTAAGTGACTTGCCCAGGGTCACACAGCTAGTAAGTGTTAAGTGTCTGAGGCCGGATTTGAACTCAGGTACTCCTGACTCCAGGGCTGGTGCTCTATCCACTGCGCCACCTAGCTGCCCCTTAAAAAAGATTTTTTTTTAAACCAACGTCAGGGACTCCTGATCAAGAACTACTTCTTTAAGCCTTTAAATTATAGAAAAAAGCTCTGACTTGCAAGACTAGAGTTTCCTATATTCAAGAAATCACAGTTCTTGTCCCTATATATCACAGACCTTGCTCTCAAAGAGCTTACCTTGTCACGGGGGAGAGACAACATGTATACAAATTATGATGAAAACTGAAGACTATGAAGTAAGGACAAAAATTTTAGGAAGGAGAGATTCATTTTTTCTAGGGTATTTTAGAGTAAGCTTCTTGAATGAGTTGGTAGTAACCTGAGTCGGAGCATTAAGGAACAGAGGAACAGAGGAACATCAGCAGAGAAATTGAGGGGGTGGTAAACTTGTCCCAAATGTGGTCATTGGCATGAGCCAAAGAGAGAGGAGAAGACGGGATGGTTAATGAGGAAACTTAGCATTGTTCAGTTTGGCAAAAACCTGAAATATGTGAAGGGGAGGAAGGACTAAAGTTGGTTATACTGCCGAATTAATAGAGATGCTTAATGCCTAGCCTACTGGGTAGGTATCAGGTACTGTGTAGGGCACTGGAGATACAAAAAAAAAAACAAAACAGTTCCTGACCTCAAGGAGTTTACAGTCAGTGGGGGAAACAGTTACATGTATACATGTTAAGTAAATGCAGAGGTCAGTCAAATGTCATTAAGTGCAATATGTGAGGTGCTGTATCATGCCTCAGCCCTCTCTCATTTTTCTAGATATCTTTCGCCACACTCCCTGCCACATAATCTTTGATCCAGTGACACTGGCCTCCAGGCAGTTTCATGCACAAGACATTCCATTTCTGGGCACCAGACATTCTCCCTGGCTGTTCCCATGTCTGGAATGCTCTCCCTCTGCCACCCTCAACTGCAGACCTCTCTGGCTTCATTAAAGTCCCAAATAAAATTCCACCTTCTACAGGAAGCCTTCCACAACTTCTCTTAATTCCAGTGCCTTCCCTCTTTTATTTATGTTCTATTTATCATCTATCTATATCTGTCTATCTATCTTAGATTATCAGCTCCTTGAGAGTAGGGGCTTTTTTTTTCCCTCTTTTTCATATATTCAGCACTTAGCACAGGGCTTGGCAAATAATAGGTGTTTAATAAATGTGTGTTGTCGTTGAGTCCTTTCAGTTGTGTCTGACCCTTTGTGATCCCTTTTGGGATTTTCTTGGCAAAGATATTGGAGTGGTCCGCCATTTCCTTCTCTAGCTCATTTTATGGCTGAGGAAATTGAGGCAAAAAGGGTTAAGAGACTTGCCCAGGGTCACACAGTGTGTGAGGCCAAATTTGAAGGCAGGAAGAGGAATCTTCTTGACTCCAGGCCCAGCGCTCTATCCACTACAATACCTCCCTGTCCCTCAGTGCTTATTGATTGATTATTTTTAAGGAACTGTCTCATGGCAGAGGCCATGTAAACAACTGTGTACAAACAAAATTGATGGAGATAATCAACAGAGGGAAGGTGTTCGCAGTAAAGGGAATGGAAAAGGCTTCTTGCAGAAAGTGGGACTTCAGTACAGACTCAAAGCAGGAAAGCCAAGAGGCAGAGATGAAGAGGGAGAAAGTTTTAAGAGTGGGCAACAGCCAAGGAAATGAAAGTTTCAAGCAGGGGGGACAGCCAGTGAAAATGCCAAGAGTGGAGAGACAAGTGTATCATTGATGGAATAGCAAGGAGGTCAGTGGCACTGGATCAAAGTATGTGAAGGGGAGGAAGGTGAAAGAAGACTGGAAAGTTGGGTTGGGAGGAATTGTTTATAAACAGCAGACAGATTTTACATTTGATCCCAGAGGTAATAGGAAGCCCCTGGAATTTATTGAGTAAGAGGGTGATTTGGTCAGACTTGAATCTTAGGAAGATCACTTTGACAGATGAATAATGGAAGAAGGATTGGAATGTGGCCGGGAGACTTGGGGCAAAAATAGTGAAGTCAGAAAGAAGTGTAGGATTAGGGGACAAAGCTTGGCTTTAGACACTGGTTGAGATGCTGTTCAGAAAAGCAGAAGAGTCTTGGGGGGGGGCAGTGAGGGTTAAGTGACTTGCCCAGTGTCACACAACTAGTAAGTGTCAAGTGTCTGAGGACAAATTTGGACTCAGGTCCTCCTGAATCCAGGGCCCGTGCGTTATCCACTGTGCCACCTAGCTGCCCCTCACAAATTGGAGTTTCTGGATTTGGCTAGTTTTGAGAGTTGTTAATGTTTTAGAAACACTACTTCTTAAGTAAAAGAATCTTTTTGTGATATGAATAGTTACTACCTAGCTAATCTGCTCTTATAAATATAGATATTTATCTCTAGGTTTTCTTAAGGTGGGGCACATTTATATGGGAAGGTTTATTTGTAGGGTCTAGTGTTTCTACTCTTTGAAATAAGTATCAGGAAGTCTTTAGAATTTAGATTTTGAGCTGAGAGGAATTTTAGAGGTAATCTAATCTAGCCTCACAGGAAATCAAAGCTGATGATGCAAAAGTGGCCAAGTACCGCAGAATACAGTATTTTGGCTCCAAGAAAAGAGCACTCTTAAGACCAGGGATCTTAACCTAGGTGTTATCCTTGACTGCTCATTCACTCTCACCTTCCCCCCCACCCCCAGTATTTAATCTATTGCCAGGTCATGTCAATTCTGCTTTAGTTACACTCCTGTCCTCTCACACTGCCCTGGTGCAGGCTTTCATCTCTCATGCCAGGACTATTGCAGTAATCGGCTGCTTGTTCTCCCTGACTGAAGTCTCTCCCCAGTGCAGCCTCCATTCTGCTGTCAAATTGATCTTCCTATAGATCTTCTGGTGTCACTGGATCAACGTATGTGAAGAGGAGGAAGGTGAAAGAAGACCGGAAAGATAGGGGCTAGGTTGGTTCTGAACAGCAAACAGGTTTTACGTTTGATCCTAGAGGTAATAGGGAACCACCGGAATTTATTAAATGAGGGTCATTACCTATTACCGCTCCTCTTCAGTAAATTCCAGTGGCTCCTAATTAACTTCAGAAACAAATTTAAAATCCTCTCTCTGGCTTTTAAAGTCCTCCACAATCTTGTCCCTACCTGCTTTTCTAGTTTTCTTACACTTTACTCTCCTATAATTATTGAAACAGGTAGTATAGCCTGGAGTCAGGAAGACCTGAGTTCAAACCCTGCCTTGGACACTTACTAGCTCACTTAACTTCTGTTTGCCTCAATTCCCTCATCTGTAAACTGGGGATAAAAACAGCACCTACCTCCCAGGACTGTTATGAGGCTCAAATGAGATAATATTTGTAAGGGCTTAGCATTAGCACAGTTCATAGCATATAGCAGGTGCTTAATAAATGTTTATTGACTAGCTTGTGAACAGGGACTGTTTTGTTGCCATTCTTTGTATTGGTAAGCCTTTGATCAGTGCCTGGCATATAATCTGCACCTGACTAATGCTTATTGACTTGTTGACTCGACTCTTTCTTAGAATAATGTTTTTAAATTTGCAAAGTAAGATACATGGGATAACAAAGGAAACCAATTATATTGAAATACAATCATCAGAATAAAAAACAAATTTATGGACCCCACATTAAGATTCCCTGCTCTGAGAAATCTGTAGTTTGAATTTCTAAATAAGCCTGGGTTGGTTTTTTTTTAATGAAAATAGATATATGAATGTTCAGATCTAAATTGTACCCAGATACAGGTCACCATTCAACCAACAAGTATTTATTAAACTCATGTTGTATTCCAAGACACTCTGTAGGTGAAAGAGGTATAAAGAAAAAAATTAAAGTTCTTACCCATAAGGACTTTGTGTTCCAGGGGTCAGACACAGTGTGAAAGTTCCTTGATAGAAGGGGCTATTTGACTGTTGATTTTGTTGTGGCTTAATAAATATGCTTGATGTGAAGGACATGTGATGTGATTCAAGGCCTCTTTGGTGGAGGGAGGAAGACACTAAGCTGGCCTGTGAGGAGGAAAGGTCTCATTTCTGAGGTAGCACTTGAGCAGTGCTTTGAAAGAAGCTAGACAAAAAAACAAACAAACAAAAAACGGAGCAGCTAGATGGCGCAGTGGATAAAGCACCGCCCTGGATTTAGGAGTACCTGAGTTCAAATCCGGCCTCAGACACTTGACACTTACTAGCTGTGTGACCTTGGGCAAGTCACTTAACCCCCATTGTCCCGCAAAAAAAAAAAAAAAAAAAAAGAAAGAAGCTAGAGATTCAAAGAGGCAGAAGTGAAGAAGGAGTATATCCCAGTCACTGGGGACAGCCAGCCTCTGCAAAGGCATGGAGATGGAAAATAGAGTTGTCATGTCAGAGCAACAACAAAAAGAAAAGAAGAAAGAAAAGCCGTTTGATTGGATTGTAGAGTCTGTGAAAGGGAGTAATTATAATAAACCTGAAAGATGAGTTGAATCAAGGTTGTAAAGAGATTTACATGCCAAGTAGAGGAGTTTATAGTTGATTCAAGAGGTAACGGGGAGCCAGTGGAATTTATGGAGCAGGGGAGTGATGTCAGATCTATGTGCTGTGGAAGAGAGGAAAAGAAGCTGGAGGCAAGGAGACCAATTAGGAGACTCATGCTGTAGTCCAGAGATCCTGGTCGCTCTGTGAATGGAGATAATAGAATGTGCCTAAACTCCTGGAGAAAACTGTCTACAAGCCTCCTTCCTTTCCTCTCTCTTCTAAACCCTCTACAATCTGACTTCCAAATTCATGTTCAACTGAAACTGCTCTCACAGAAATTATCAATGATCTTTCAATTGCCAGATCTAATGTCCTTTTCTCAATCCTTATCCTTCTCGTACTACATCCTTGCATACTGTTGACCACTCTCTTCTCTTGGACACTCTGTCTTCCCTAAACTTTCGAGACCCTGTTGTCTTCTGGTTTCCCTCCTACTTCTTTGGCTGCTCCTTCGCTGGATCTTCCTCCATTTTGCTCCCACCGATTGTGAGTGCTCCTCCAAGCTCTGTCCTGGAGTACTCTTCTTTATACTAACACTTGGTGATCTCATCTACTCCCTTAGGTTCTCATGATCATGGCCAAGCAGATGATTTCCAGATCGATATAACTAGTCCTATTCTTGCTCCTAAGTTCGTCACTAATTGCATACAAGATAATTTAAACTGGACATCCTCTGTATATCTCATACTTAGTGAGTCCAAAACAGACTGATTATCTTTCCTCCCACCTCTCTCTCTCTCTCTCTCTCTCTGCCCAGTTGCCCTTAATGTCCATGGCACCACCTTGGTAGAATCATGGATTGACTTCTCACTTGCATTCACCTCACACATCCAACCCACTGCTAAATCCTGTCATTTTTACCTTGGCAACATATCCTCTGTACTCCTTGTCTCTCCTTTTAGCCACAACTGTGATGCAAGACTATTACAATAGCTTGCTGGTTGGTATCCTTGCCTCAAGTTCATCTTCAACTACCAATGTGATCATCCTAAAGCAGAGGGCTGCCACCCCCACTCAATAAACTCTCGTGACTCCTTGTTGTTTCCAGGATCAGATATAAAATCCTTTCTTTGGCTTTCAGAGATCTTTCCAACCTGGTCCGTTCCAACATTTCCAGGCTTTTTATACTTGGCTACCTATGGTGTACTTCAGTTCAGTAACTCTGGACTACTTGTTCCTCTTACATGACTCTGAGCTTTTTCCACTGGCTTTTTCCCATCCCTGGTGTGTTTTTCCTTCTCACCTCCACTTCCTGTCATCTTTGGCTTTCTTCACAGCTCAGACCCAGCCTTCTCTAAGTCCTTTCCCGGCCACTCCCCACCCCCCCAGCCAGCCCTCATGCTTTCCTTCTGAGTTTACCATCTGTCTCTTACAGACATAGTTGTTTGCATGTTGCCTCCTCCATTAAAGTATGAGCCCCTTAAGGGCAGAGACTTGTTTCTGCCTTCTTGGTATCTGCACAGAGCTGGCACTAAGTAAACACTTCATAAATGCTGTTTGACTGACAGAGATGTCCACAAAACTTGACAAATGATGGGATGAGAGCAAATTGCAAGGGATAAATGAAGAGTTGAAAATCACTCTCTCGCAAGCCTAGGTTACTAGAAAGATGGTGGTGCCTTTGGCAGAAGTAGGAACGTTCCAAAATTCACACACAGATGAAAATGGGAAAAACCCTTGCAAATCCTTGATTCTATATTCTATTTTCCCATTGACAGCAGAGAATTGAATACCTTTTAACCCTATGGCAAAAAATAGCTAGCATTCAGAACTACCAATAACAAGAGATTTTTTTCCCATCATAATAGTATTATAGTATTTGAGAATGTTCTCCATGTGGGTGGGATAGCAGTATATCTTTTGGAATGACTTGACGCTTTTGGCATGGATTCCACACAGATTATTAGTGTCCTCAAACCGGCCAATCAGATAGCTTTTGGCAAGGCACCAGTCTAAAAGGATGGCTCTGTTTGCAGTCATGAGCAACTTCGTGCACCATTTGCTAAAAGGGAAGTTTTCATGGCAAATTGTCTTGTACTTATGAATAGAAAACAACATATTACCAAAGAAAACCTGAGCAAAAGCCGGTAAGGGATATTAACAAAGAATTTTATGACTAGAAGCAGATGGACCAGTTGTGACCTTGTGGCTTCATTGGTATCCAACACAATGTCAAGGGATCTAGAGAAAGTTCCATAGCACATCGGGTAGACGTCTGTGGGCGATGTATAGGAAGATGTGGACCAGAAGGTCTGGATACCTTCTGGGCGCTTTACCACTGGTAGATGACTTATGGTCTTTTGCTTAGCAAGAGCCATATCCTTAAAACTTGTCCTTATGCACCTTACCCCCTTTTCTTTTAGCTTGGGCTCTTAGTGTGAGAGTTATCCTGGAAAGCAAAGACACCCATCGGGACTTCCAGATTTTAGATGATACTTAAGAATAATAGGTTTAGGGGCAGCTAGGTGGTGCAGTGGATAGAGCACCGACCCTGGAGTCAGGAGTACCTGAGTTCAAATCCGGCCTCAGACGCTTACTAGCTGTGTGACTCTGGGCAAGTCACTTAACCCCAGTTGTCTCACTAAAAAAAAAAAAAAGAAGAAGAAGAATAGGTTTAGAGCTGGAAAGGACCCTGTTGTTCAGTAGTTTCAGTTGTGACCCCATTCATCACCCCACTTCCTTGGCAAATATACTGGAGTGGTTTGCCATTTCTTTCTCTAGTTTATTTTACAGATAAGGAACTGAGGCAAACAGGTGAAGTGACTTGCCCAGTGTCACAGAGCTAGTAAGTGTCTGAGGCCAGATCTGAACTCAGAAAGATGAGTCTTCTCGACTCCAGGCCTGACACAATCTACTGTACCACCTAGCTGATCCAGGTCACTTTACAGGTCATCTATTTCAACCCCATAATTTGACACATGAAGCTTAGATTAAATGCCTTGCCCAAGGTCAAACAGAATCAAGTGGCAAAATTGGCATTTGAATCTTGCTCCTCTGATCCAGTCAAGAATTCTCCCTGCTGTCCCATGGCTTGGTTTGCATCTCTTTTATATTCTTATCATTTTGTCTTGTAGACATCCACGTATGTGTCCTATTTTACTGGATTGTGAATCCAGAGACTCTCATCTTCTTTCATCAGCCCTGTACTAATTAATTACTCTTTGTGGTGTCACTTAGTAAGTGTTCTTTTTTTGTTTGGTTGGTTTTTTGGGGTTTTTTTTAGTGAGGCAATTGGGGTTAAGTGACTTGCCCAGGGTCACACAGCTAGTAAGTGTTAAGTGTCTGAGGCCGGATTTGAACTCAGGTCCTCCTGACTCCAGGGCCGGTGCTCTATCCACTGCGCCACCTAGCTGCCCCAGTAAGTGTCCTTTTGAAGTTGTTGATGTTATGTTAGTTGTAGCTGCTAATGTCTTTTTGGTCACTTTCCTCTTTCCCCAACCTTTTTTATCTAGTTAAAAACACACTTAATTATTTTTTTCTATAAACTACAAAATACTGTATATATATTATTACTATTATTCCCCTTTTTAAGGTCCTTTGAGAATCAGTCCCTTGAAATGCATCTGAAACTGTCATCTCCAGACAGGATTTCTTTTGTTTGTAATCCCTTCATTTCTAGCCACCCTCCCCAACTTCATCTTCTTCTGTTCCCTTGCTGCTTCTTTGCATAAATATCAGGTACAGAGGTGACAGAGCCCAAACTTACACTTCTATTCTTATTAACATCAAGATTATGAACAAGTAAACACTAGGCAAGTAAAAACACTAGGCAGTCCATTCCTTTTCACATCTGTTTCTTGTTCTTCAACTTTCAGCTATAAATACTCTCAAGACAATCTTATTTTGTTCAATTTCATGCCCGACTCGCTATGGTTCACATAGAATCGGATTTAGAGGCAGAATTTAACTTAAAGTTTGTTCTGTTCTATCTCCCTCATTTTACAAATGAGGAAAGTGCATCCCAGAGGGGCTGAGTGGTTTGACCAAGTTTGACCAACATTCTTACCTTTATTTATTTTTTCCTCAACTATATTTCTGTTTAACAAGTGATACATGAAGTAAAAGTCTCCAGGAAGTAAAAATGACTATCACACAGAGAGCAGTGGAGAGATGCATGATGGGTTCAAGCAGGGTACAAGCTATCAGTGAGGAACCTCAAAGGAATGTCTGGTGCCAAGAGAAGGTATGCCGAAATGGGGCTAAGAAATGGCAGGTGAAAAGCTAGTGCATTCCACCAGCACTCTTGCAATGTATAGAGAAAGTGAGAACGGCTTCAAATATGTGGGATGAACATCTGTTGTGAACTTACAGCAAGATTTCAACAAGAGTCACCAGCATACATGGGGGCAGGGACGTGCTATAGTTTGTCAGAGAAGCTACCAAATCAACAAGATCACAGATCCATCTGAGTATTTGAGGCAATCCTGCATGTAATCTTATTTTATCCTTGTAGTGTTTGCAGATGATTTTGTACTCAAAACGGATGTCTTCCTGGGTTACCCATTAAATAGTTAACACAAGTATCTTTAAAATTAGCTGACAAATAAGAAGAGTAAGCCCCTCAATGTTCAAGTGACTTCCTCAGTCACACAGCTAATAAGCACTTGAGTCAGTACTAAAACAGGTTTTTTGACTCTGAATTCAGTGCCTCTATTTGAGGGGAAAGATATTTGTTGTAGTCACTTCAGAACCAGTTATGGAACTTAGATCAGTAGTTGGTCAGAGTAAAAGAATCAAAGTAAATGCCAAACTGTAAAAAGGACTAAAAGGCAAAGAAGGCTGATATTCTGCACAATTCAGAGCAGCTTTCAGCCAACCTTTTAAAATGAGCTGTTGACTTTGAAAACTGAGACATAGAAGAAAGATGGCAAGGGCTAAATATTATTTTTTGGAAAAGCTTAACTGATAGTAAAAATTTGCCACAATGAGAAGAGCCAAAGAACTTCCAAGCCTTCTTTGAACGGAAAGATAATCTCCTTGATAAAATGAGGGATCCTTTTTGAGATCCCTTGAGAATCAGTCCCTTGAAATGCATCTGATTTATATCTAAGCCTAGTGCCAGTGTGAAATCATATGGTCAGATCTATGCCTGCAAAGATAATTTTAGTAGATGTGTGAAGGATGTGCCTTGTAAAAAGATGAGACTGTAAGAGCAGGAAGACCATTTAGGAGACTGTTGCAGATAAGAGGTGATAATGAGGGTCCTAGGAGTAAATGATGGCTCTGTGAGGGGAGAGAAAGGGGATAGAGGCAAACAATGGAATTGTGGAGATAGAATCTACTAACCTTGAGTCTGGGTAAGGGAAGAGGGAAGAAGAGCAAAGGCAAGATGGCTCCAAAGTTAATTTAACACTTAAATTAATGTTAGTAAATAGTCTTAAGATTCTGCCACTGCCACTTCAAAAACAGAGAGTGGTCATAATGGGCTGAGAGATAGAATAGATTTTTTATCTGTTTCAAGAATTGCCTTTACAAAAAAATATTATTTGGTGATTAATTGTTCATTGATGTCCCTTTCTGCACTTAGGATTTAGAATCATGTATTTATCTGTGTGTATCTTGTATCCCATTTGTAGATAAGTTCCTTAGGGGCAAGAGCTGCTTCATTTTGTTGTTTTGTTTCTATAGCACTTAGCACAGTTCCTTCTTGTCCCCACATGTGGTGAAGACATATTTGTGGAATTGAATGAAAGACAGGCATTGTGTCACTGGACCTATACTGAAAGCCTTTTCGCTTTATTAAGACCTACTGAATATTTTATTTTGCCTCTGAGAAGGTTCAAAGGGGTTACCTCCATTTTTTTTCAATGATGAATCACTGACATAGTACTTTAGTGATTTAATGATTTTTTTAAATTAATTTTTAATCCAGTTAGTAAACTGACTTGATATTAGATTATCAAATTCATAAAAAAATCTTAACAACAGTGAGAATACTTTACTAATTTATTTATTAAACATAAAAGGGGTTCTTTTATTCATTTGTTTCAAATCCCTAAATCTCTAATGTCTAGCAGGCTCTATTTTCAAGTGGGCTAGTTTTCACAAAAGGATTGTGTTGTAAGAAAAGGATTCTTTTAAAATATTCATTCTGGAATAAATGCTATTAGTACTTAATTCAGCTGTATATAAACCAGAGTTATTAATTGGTGGTCATTTTTCATTTGACATTTTCTAGAGAAGAAGAACCTATTCGCTATGGAAACATTATGTATGACAGAAGGGTTATACGAGGCAACACTTATGCTCTGCATGCATATCCACCGGTGAGTGTAATTTGCATTTTGAATGATCTAACATTATTGTAAGTTAGTATTTAACAGTATTAGATTATTTTATGCCATGGCAAATAAAACATTGCTAGTCATTCAAGGAATAGAAGTTTATAAGTTAACGACTTAATTCATTTATGACTATTTTACATTTCTTATACCAAAAATAAATTTCAAATACTGTTGCATTTTCTGAAACAGGTATGGTTCCTCAACCAATAGGTTTCCCCCCTCAAGATTAGTGAAAATTCACATATCTATTGTATATATTTTTTGTTAATTATCCATGCCTAAATTTACTCATTTTAGATTATAAACCCTGAAAAGCGTAAGGAACTATGTCTTTATGCCCTGGAACCACAGAGTTGGAAGGGACCCCAGAGAGCATCCTGTCCAGTACTTACCTAAACAGTATCCCTTCGACATTAGATTCAGCAAGTGCTCATTCCCTCTTCCTTTGAAGAGTGTCCTTTGAGAAGGATCCAACCACCTTTCACCTTTGCACGGCTTTAATTGTTAGGAAGTTTTCACTTGCATCAGACCTAAATCTGCTTTTCTAATTTTCCCAAAATGTTCTTAGTTCTACCCTCAGGGACCAGAATGAACAAAACCAATTCTAGAAGACAACCCTTCACGCACTTGAAGCCAGCTGTCTCAGCAGCATGATGAATAAGGGGCTACACTGGGGCTCAGAAAGACCTGGATTTGAGCCCCATCTCAGCTGTGGGCTTCAGTTTCCTCATCTATAAAATGAAACTGTGGGGCTCAACCTATATGGTGCCTTCTAGCTCTGTCACCCTAAGGCTTCTTTTCTCCAAGTTAAACACCTTTCATTTCCTTAAACAGATCTTAAGTTTACACGGTCCTTCCCCTTCCTGGTCACCCTTTTCTAAATATTCCCCCAACTTTTCAGCCTCCTTCCTGACTAGCATGTGTCACCCGGAACTGAACCCAGAACTCCAAATGTGGTCTGACTGGGGCAGAATACAGGGGAACTGTCAGCTCCTAGCCCTAGATCCTACTGACCACCGTGTAACACTTTTTACTTACATGGAGTGTACAGTCTGCTAAAATCCCCGGATCTTTTCCCACTGAACTGCTACCTAGTCACACCTCCTCTCTATTGTGTTTGTGTCGTTGACTGTTTGAAGCCTAGTATAAAACTGCATTTATCCCTGTTGGATTTCAGAGCCAGGAAGGCCTGGATCTGAGTCCTGTTTCCTTCATACTCTGTATGACCCTGGGCAAGTCCCTTAAGCCCTTAATGCTTTAGGCAACTCTCTTAAGACAACTGGCTGCAGAAAAGGGGCCAACCTGCATTGGTAGGGTGCACCTCCTCAGCCAGTAAAAGCACAGGCCTAGTCCCTATCCCAATCCTCAATTTCAACTTAAAAGATTCAGTTGGATGTTCTAGCTTTTTAGATACTGACAGTCATTCAACATGTTACCTCTTCTTCCTGCCTTTGTATCATCTATAAAATTTGATAAGCAGGGGATTTATGCCCTTATCCAAGTCACTGATAAAAATGTAAAATGACACAAGACCAGATACAGATCCCTGGGGAACAAATATCCTCCGTTTCTTCCACTGGTCTTCACAGGATATGATTTTCAGGTCCATTAACCATTCTTTATGACACCTAACACATCATTAAGTTGTTTTTTTCCAATCATTTTAACTTTCTAACATGGGAATGAATTTTTTTATAAAAATGTATCTTAGGGGCAGCTAGGTGGCTCAGTGAATAGAGCACCGGCCCTGGAGTCAGGAGGACCTAAATTCAAATCTGGCCTCAGACACTTAACACTTACTAGCTGTGTGACCCTGGGCAAGTCACTTAACCCCAATTGCCTCACTAAAAAAAAAATGTATCTTATAAAATCCAGTGATCGTGCTAATTGCTAACTCTTGTGACAATACTAAAAAGCATTGTTTTTTTCTATACAAGTCTTGGCCTTAAAGTAAAACCACCAGTTTTTTCTCTTATTACAACTTAGTTTTAAAAAACTTCCATTGAGGGGGCAGCCAGGTGGCATAGTGGATAAAGCACCAGAGTTCAAATGTGGCCTCAGACACTTGACACTTACTGGCTGTGTGACCCTTGGCAAATCATTTAACCCTCATTTTCCCCTAAAAAAAAACAAACAAAAAAAATTAAAACCAAAAAAACCCTCCATTGATATACTTCTTATTTCCCACCTTTGCCCTTTTAAATTAGATTGACATATAGTAAATAGTAAAATGACTGTCAGTAGAGTCCACATACATGCTCAACTGGATCTTTGTTGTCAACAGTGTTGATATGTCCTCCAGTTTTGCAGATCACAACTTATTCATGCCTACCTAATGCAATGCCCTGTGGGATGTGGGGGGATCAGATATCAAGTTGATGCCAAGGTTTCAAGCCTGGGTGCCTGGGGAGCTGGTAGTACCAGCAAGAGTAATAGAAAAGTTAGAGGAAAAAGAAAGTTTAGGGGGAAGATAGACTATTGAGTTTGAGGTGCCTGGAAGACAACCAAATAGAAAAATTGAATAGGTGCAAATGCAGTGCTAGAGCTCCAAGGAGTGATTGAAATTTAAAGTATATAATTTTAAATCATCTGTATAGATGTGACAATTGAAGCCATTGGAAGTGATGAAATTGCCAAAAGAGAGAGTATATATAGAAAGAAGAAAAGAACCAAGGGCAAAACCTGGCGAGAGGGAAGCACCTTCTTTTAAGGAGTGTGGGAAGGTTGAGGAATTCTGCTGAATTATAATTGTTTAAGCGCTAGAGGAGATTCAGAATTGAAATAAGATTAAATTGGTCATTTGAATGGTTATAAAATGAAGTGTGCAATATCCGAAGACAACAACATTGTAGAGGAAAATGACTTTGAAAGACTTAAGAACCGATCAACCCTGTCTCCAGAGAACCTATGGTGAAACATGTTACTCATGTGTTAGCAGAAGGGTGAAGATACAGAAATAGACATTTTTGGACGTGGTCACCAAGACAGATGGGTGGAGCAGTACATAGAGCACTGAACTTGGAGTCATACAGACCCGAGTGCCAGTCTTGGCTCAAATACTGTAGCTTTGTGACCTGAGCAAGTCACTTAAACTCTCTGTGCCTCAATTTCTTCATCTGCAAAATGGGGAGAATAATAGCACCTGCTTCACAGTGTTGTGAGGATAAAATAAAATATGTCAAGTGCTTTCCTATTCTTAACTCACTATATAAATGCTGGCTAGTATTTTTTTTGAATATGCTTAATTTGGTCAAGGTTTGTTGTTTTTTTTTTCTCCTTCCTTTCCTTTGGTTAATTGGGGATATACAGAGAAGGGGGGAAGGACAGAGTTAATGACATCCCCAAAAAGAGATCCATTGAAACATTTTAAAAGCACAGAAAAGAAAGGAAGTTCAGAAGGAAGCACAAATAAGCAAGATAGTATTGAAAGTAACATGAAAAATTTATTATATCTATTTTTGGGAAGAACAAGAGGTTTGAAATGGAGATTCACGGTTTTATTTAGAATCCTCTTTTTTTCTTCTCCTACATATGGAAATGTTTTTTTGATGTTTGAGTTCATAATAAAAGATATAAATTATAAACATGAATAAAATTTAGCAGACTGCCACCAAAAAAGACTACTGCAGTAATTTAATCGTTGGGGTTTGGGGGATGCTAAGCTAGCGTGGTGATTGTTTGAATGTGAAGAAGAGGAGACAAGATTTGGCGATGGATTGTATATGTTGGGTGATAGTTGAGGAGTCAAGGATGACACTGAGGTGAAGCTGAGTGACTGGAAGAATGGTTTCACACTCAGCAATAATCAGAAGTTGAGTAGAGGGAGAGGGTTTGGGTGGGGGAGGATAATGAGTTCTGTTTTGGACACATTGAGTTTGAAATGGCTGTGGGACATCTAGTTCAAAAGGTCTGGTAGGTAGTTGGCGATTCAAACTTGTGGGCCAGGTGAGGGCTAATCATATAGATGTGGGAATCATTTACATAGAGACAATAATCTAGCTACTGGAGTTGATAAGATCACCAGACCGGATAGTATGAGAAGAAAAGAGGGTGCAGGACAGACCCTTAAGGGAAACCAACAGTGGTCATGACATGAATGAAGAGCCAGCAAATGATACTGGGGAGTATTTGATCAGGTAGAAGAATCAAGAAAGTATCCCAGGAATATAGAGCGGAGAGCATATCATGGGGGGGGGAAGCCCCAGAAAATGAAAGAGTTGGACTAGGTTTCCAAGGTTCCTTTCTGCTATAAATATATGATCCAGTGATTAAAGAAAATAATTGTGCTTTCAGCAGAAGGAAAGAACTCTATTTCTTAGCCAGTACCAGATAGTTTTGATGACTGCCTGGTACTGGCAAAGAAATAGAGTGGAGGATCAATGGAATAGGTTAGGCACAGGAGACACAGTAGTAAATGACTTTAGTAATGTACTGTTTGATAAACCCAAAGACTCCGGCTTCTGGGATAGGAATTCAGTATTTGACAAAAACTGCCGGGAAAACCGGAAGATAGTATAGCAGAAACGAGACATAGACCAACATCTTACACCTTATGCTAAAATAAAGTCAAAATGGGTACATGATTTAGACATAAAAGGTCATACTATACATAAATTAGGAGAGGAAGGAATACTTTACCTCTCAGATCTTTGGAAAGGAGAACAGTTTATGATGAAACAAGAGATAGAGAATATTATGAAATGCAAAATGGATGATTTTGATTGCATTAAATTAAAAAGGTTTTATACAGGGGCAGCTAGGTGGCTCAGTGGATAGAGCACCGGCCCTGAAGTCAGCCTCACACACTTAACACTTACTAGCTGTGTGACCCTAGGCAAGTCACTTAACCTCAATTGCCTCACAAAAAAAAAAAAAAGGTTTTATACAAACAGAAGCAATGCATCCAAAATTAGAAGGGAGACAGAAAACTGGGAAACAATTTTTATAGCCAGTACTTCTGATAAAGGTCTCATTTCTAAAATATATCGAGAACTAAATCAAATTTATAAGAATCCAAATCATTCCCCAATTGAGAAATGGTCAAAGGATATGAACAGGCAGTTTTCTGATGAAGAAATCAAAGCTATCTATTGTCATATGAAAAAATGCTCTAAATCACTATTGATTAGAGAGATTCAAATTAAAACAACTCTGAGGTACCACCTGACACCTATTCGATTGGCTAATATGACAAAAAAGGAAAATAATAAATGTTGGAGAAGCTGTGGGAAAATTGGAACACTGATGCATTGTTGGTGGAGCTGTGAACTGATCCAACAATTCTTAAGAGCACTTTGGAACTATGCCCAAAGGGCTATAAAGCTATGCATAACCTTTGACCTAGCAATACCACTTTTGGGTCTTTTTCCCAAAAAGATCATAAAAAAGGGGAAAGGACCCACATGTACAAAAATATTTATAGCTGTTCTTTTTGTGGTGGCAAGGAATTGGAAATTGAGGGGATGCCCATCAATTGGGGAATGGCTAAACAAGTTGTGGTATATGAATGTAATGGAATACTATTGTACTGTAAGAAACGATGAGCAGGCAGATTTCAGAGAAACTTGGAAGGACTTGCATGAACTGATGATGAGTGAGATGAGCAGAACCAGGAGAACATTGTACACAGTATCATCAACATTATGTGTTGATCAACTGTGATAGACTGGACTCTTCTCAGCAATACAATGGTCCAAGATAGTTCCAAAAGACTCATGATGGAAAATGCTTTCCAAATCCTGGGGAAAAAAAAAAAAGAACCATTGAATCTGGATACAGATCAAACCATACTATTTCTATTGTTTTTGTTTTTTTCTTTTTTGAGGTTTTTCCTTTTTGCTCTGATTCTTCTCTCATAACATGTCTAATGCAGAAATATGTTTATCGTGATTGTACATGTATAACCTATATCAGATTACTTGCTGTCTTGGGGAAGGCGGGGGAGGGAGCAGAGGGAGGAAGAAAAATTTGAAACTAGAAATATTATAAAAACAAATGTTGAAAACTATCTCTAAATGTAACTGGAAAATAATAAAATATTTATATGGGGAAAAAAAAGAAGAAAAGAACTCTTGGGGGGGGGGGGCGAGGCAATGAAGATTAAGTGACTTGCCCAGGGTCATACAACTAGTGAGTGTCAAGTGACTGAGGTCAGATTTGAACTCAGGTCCTCCTTAATCCAAGACCAGTGCTTTATCCACTGCACCACCTAGCTGCCCCCAGGAAAGAACTCTTAATCATCTTTTCAGAAAAACACAGATAAGCAGGGATTCAACATATAAATTGACCAAACAAAAGAAAGTTAAGTGCTTTCAGATAACAGACTTAAAAAAGGTGGCTTGGCTTTGAGAAGAACATGAATTGTATATTTTTGTTTAATTCATTTTCCTGAGGAAAAAAGCTCATAGTTTGAGAAACTTCAAGAAAATGAAGAAAGTATCAAAAGCTAAAGAATTTAAGAAGCAAAAGAAATAAAAGTGAATAATATTTCAAGAGGGAAATCTCATCCCTTCATTATTAAATCTATATTGTTCATGAAAACCGGACGGATCATATACAGGAACAGTTGGCGATAAAAGAGGGAGCGCCAGGAAAAGACTAGTCAGGATTCCATAATAAAGGTGGTCAAGAGGCTAATAAATTTATCTTCTGTTTTTGAAGGATTGGGGCAGCAAGAATGGAATATTAGGAGGGGAGGGTCAGGATTGCAAATTAGGTATTGCCAAAAGAAAGCCACATATCGGGTAGTGCAGTATCCCCACAGAACAGGGAGGGGGAGCAATACAGGCTGATTCTCAAAGGACAAGGAGTCACTGAGTTACCCCCAAGAGGCATAGTCTGGAACTTGTGAAGGGGGCAGCATGTTTTCCAACTCCCCACTCCCCAACTTATGGGGGGAAAGTGTAGCCAATACTGGAAAGGATGTTGGAGACTGCCATGTGTAGGGAGTGTATGTGTCAAGAGATGGAAAGAGCAAAAAGGAAGAGGTTGAAGGGGAAAGGAAGTTTGTTAATGAATCAGTAAGTTTCTGGGCTAGGATTCATTTTCCTGACTGACTCGAAGTCCATTGCTCTTTCCACTGTCCAACATTGCTAAAAGAAGAATAGTCAGTGGTGTAAAATTGTGCCTTGAGGAAAACCTGTCAGACTAGTGCTATAAATAGATTACTATAATAGCTTTATGCTAATAAAATTAAGAATTTGAAGGAAATGAATAAATCATTCCAAAAATGTAAAAGAACCAAAGTCACAAAATAGGAAATTATTAATAGACCGGTTTCAAAAAGAGAAATTAGATAAGTCATTAAAGGAATTGTCAAGTAAAAATTCACAAAGACTAGTTCATAAGTGAATTCTTCTAGACCTTCACAAGGACTTTATTCTTTTTATGAGGAAAATGTAACACTGAAGCCTGGAAGAGATGATATAAAAAAAAATACAAGCCAAGATAAGATTTTTTTATACAAACAGTTTAAGTAATGTTCAAAAATAATTGACATTATAACAATGAAAAAGCAAGTCAAATATGTAATATAACATTAACGACTATCAAAGCAAAAAATGTTTTTAAATGGCAGAATGGCTTTCTATATTTAAAAAAAATTTATTATGATCAAGGAAGGACAAATTACCAGGAATTAACGAATTACTTGATATTAAGCAAATCTATATATAATCCATATCCACAAAAATGATGAGATTAAATCAGTAGGTGTAGACAAGGAGGGGAAAGGAATGTGTTGGTTAAGCACCTACCATGTGTAGGTGCCACTGTGCTAAGTGCTTTCCAGAAGTCTCATTTGATCTCTTTACAGATATTATCTTATTTGAGGAGGCCTTTAATAACATGTGAAGTAAAGAAAGGCCTCAGGGGGGCAGCTAGGTGGTGCAGTGGATAAAGTATGGGCCCTGGATTCAGGAGGACCTGAGTTCACAAGCAGCCTCAGACACTTGACACTAGCTGTGTGACCCTGGGCAAGTCTCTTAATCCTCATTGCCCCACCAAAAAAAAAGAAAGAAAAAAAGGCCTCAGGAGGTTCAAAATCTGCCTTTCACTTTGTGCCTCCTGGGCAAGTCACTTAACCTCTTGGTGCTAGAGGCAACTGCTCAAAGTTGGGAGAGAGGTCCTTATCTGCTTTGGAAGGAGTTTCCTCTGAGTTCCCTAATGACAATGAAAACACATTCTGATCCCAAAATATAAACAAAAGGTAGGATAGGAAGATTTTTGTCTTAAGTACAATAAGTATCTAAAGTGAAGAACATTTTCAATAAAGACAATGGGAGACATTCTCACTAAAAATAGGTATAAAGAACATTGTCATCACTGCCACCAGTCACCACTACAATTTGACAGTTTTAGAAATGTTTGCCAGTGTTTATTGCCTTAATTTCATTTTCATGCTTTATTTCTATATCTGAGAGTTAAATATTTCTCATTGCAGAGGAGCATGATTACATATTTAGGAAAGCCAAGAAAGTCAACTTAAAAATTAAACTAATCACTTTTAAAGATATAATAAAAGATAAATACACAAAAAATTGCTTTTTAAAATAAATCATTAAAAGAAAATGGGAGGGATGGGGGCAGTTAGGTGGCACAGTGGATAGAGCACCGGCCCTGGAGTCAGGAGGACCTGAGTTCAAATTCGGCCCCAGACACTTAACACTTACTAGCTGTGTGACCCTGGGCAAGTCACTTAACCCCAATTGCCTCACTAAAAAAAAAAGAAAAAAGGGAGATATTGATAGAAATAAAAATGCCATTTGTGATCATTATATTACATTGTTACATGCGTGAATCTACCAAGACATAAATACCTGTTCATAGGCAATTCTAAAATGATTTGATGCCAATAATCAGGAAGAAATTTTGTATTACATATGCATACATACATACATAGAGCTATATGTATATAAACATGCATAGGGGACAGCTAGGTGGTGCAGTGGATAAAGCACCAGTCCTGGATTCAGGAGGACCTGAGTTCAAATCCAGCCTCTGACACTTGACACTTACAAGCTGTGTGACCCTGGGCAAGTCAATTGACCCTCATTGCCCTGCCCCCCCCCAAAAAAAAAACCACATGCATGTATTAGGGGTACAGACAAACAGGGCATTCTTGTTACTATTGTTTTAAATTTAGTACATATTTGAAAAAGCAGTATCTAATAGAAGCAAACACTTTATAGTCTGTTTCTGTTCCTTGTATGTTGAAACATTCCTATTTATGTTTAAGAAGTTCATTTTTTTTTTAAATAAAAACTTCAGTGAGGGGAGCTCTCTACCTCTCAAAGCAGCCCATTCCAGTTTTTAGGAAGTTTGAGGAAGTTTCCTGTGCATCAAGTTTAAATCTGTATCCAACTTCCATTTAATGCTCCTCATTCTGCTGAACAGAACAAGTCAAATACATCATCTGCAAGAAAGCCCTTCAAATACTCATGTTCCTCTCAAGTTCTGTCTTCTATAGACTAAATATATCTTTCACTGAATTCTCACCAAGAAAAATATTCCAGGCTGTTTTGTCCAGGGGAAAGTACAACAGGACTGTTGGTAGAGCACTAAGACGAGAGAAGGTAAAGAAGAGAAGGGTTACATGACCACCAAGATAGAGGTTTAGACATTTTCTCTGATGCTCATAACCTCCCAAACCTTTCCAAAACAGAAATTATACAACAAAGATAAAGGAATTTCAACTGCTTCCATGGTCTAAGATACTAAGAACAAAAGAGAAGGTTAAAAAAAACCACGTAGAAGTGTCTACCTTGAGTTCAGTTAGCACCCCCTCCCCTACCACCCACCCTGCAGTGAAGTTGCATTAGCCAACTGGATCCGTGGACTTGTAACAAAACACAACCCGTTCTTGCCTTCTTTCCAGTGCTATGGAGATCCAAGTGCCAAACTGCAGAAA